>NC_134732.1:21937034-22240065 GCF_049634645.1 Pelodiscus sinensis | reverse complement strand
GCCGGCTCAGCTGATCATCGGCACAGTGCGCGAGTCAAGATGCGGATCAGTCGACAGGGGAAGCCTTTGTCGACCGCTCCTGTAAACCTCGTTTCATGAGGCATAGGGAGAGGTTGACAAAGGCTTCCCCTGTTGACCAATTTGCTTCTTGACTCGTGCACTGTGCCGACGATCAGCTGAGCCGGCACAGCGCGGTGGCCATTTTTATTTTAATGAAGCCGGGGATATTTAAATCCCCGCTTCATTGACTATGTCGGGAAGTCAATTTTACATGCCTCTGTCAGCAGAGGCATGTAGTCTAGACATACCCTACGATGCCTGGTGGCAGGGCTGGATTATGAAAGAGGCTTTAGAGGCTGCAGCCCGGGGCCGCCTTAACCTAGGGCTCTGGCTTTAGTGGCTGCAGTCCAGAGCCCTAGGTTAAGGTGAGGTGGAAAAGCAGAGGAAGAAGGGGAGCAAGAGAGGACTTATAGGGCTGAGGAACTTACTCTTTAGGCTTTAGCGCATAGAAGAGCAGCAGACAGAGGCATGCAAACGACAGGAGGTCCCTGGCTGAAAATCACACAGAAGGAATGCATTGGGGAAGCCACCCTCTTGATACTAGCAAATGAAGGAGATCGCCTGCTAGCGGAAACAGGTCCTGCTTCCCAGGACGAGGTGCAAAGTGAAAAGCAAATGACGTTCACGTCCCTGCTGTTGAGGAAGGCGACAAAAAAGACTTTTCCAGAGGGCTTGAAATGTAAAGCAAAAATAGAGACATTGACCTGGGCTCTTTCCACTCACGTGTCTTTAACATACTAACCCCACAGCCAAAGGAGGGGGCGGGTCCTGAAGGATGCAGGACGGATTAAGGTATAAATACAGTTCACGAGCAACCAAAGGAAATTGCTGCCCCCTGGAAGTGGGTAGAGTCTCTTTCATGACTGGAAGCAGACAGGACTCATCTGTAGATTCCTTCTTGAGAACCCCATGGTTCTCTGGTTTCTTTGATGTCAACCCAGGGTCAAGGAGAAGTCACGCAAGAGACTGCCGACTACATGACAGCCGCGTAGAAGGATGCTGCGCGGATCCAGTGTAGCAACGGGGAAAGAACAGGATCCAAAAACCGCACGGTCAGAGCAACCCTGCTTTGCCCCGATGAATTCCTCGGCAGGGAATTCATCCTCGGTGCGGTGCAATTGCAAGCGATCACCGTCCCAAGGATATTTATTGCTTTAATTTCAACGAATCGGTATTTCATGTTTCCAAACCTTTACTCTGCATCGGTGGCAGAATCGGAAGGGAAGCGATACGGAAGCGGTTTCAGCACTGTCCGTAATAAAATGCTAATTGCCATTCATAAATTATCGTGGGCTGCCCATGCCAATTGTGGAGCCCTGAAGGAAGTGTAGGGAGTGTAGGGTTCAATTTATCCTCCTGCCAGCCTCCTCCATGCCCCCTGCGTTATTTTGTCATTTCTGTACTATCACCAATTCATCACAAAGGCAACAGAACCCTCTGATGTCCACCCTCCAGGTGACTGTGTCCTCGCTGCTCTGTGACTTCTAAATTAAATTGTCAAAACACATTACGGAGAAAAATATCGTGAAGGGAAAGTTCATTACCGCTTTATCCCATCAGAGGAGTGGATCTGTTTGATCCGAGGAAGACATATCAGCTTCATTCTCCTTTCCCCTAGCATATTTCTTCATTCAGAGCCATCAGGAAAAATACTCAGGGCTGGTCTTGAAATCATAGAACACTAGAACTGGAAGGGACCTCAAGAGATCATCAAGTCCAGTCCCCTGCCCTCGCGGCAAGACCAAGCACCATCTAACTCATCCCTGATGCTCTTCCTGTGGTTGGTGGGGATGCTGAAGAGACCTTTACCAATGGGTCCTCTGTTCCATGCAAACAGCTCTCACCTCAGACCTGCCAAACTCATTACACCAAACATGGTATTTATCCATAAGGGATACAGCTTGAACCTCTCTAGTCTGGCACTGTCTGGTCGGGCAACATCCCGGGTCCGGCATGATTGTAGTTGGTCAGATGTCTACTTAGCATGGGTGCGGCCACGTTGTTTGCAGCCACCAGTCCTGGTGCTCAGTGTTTTGTGCTATTGTTTAGCTGTAATTGATCCCTAAATGTTTTCTAAGAGCCCAGGAAGCAGTGGAAGTGTTGGTAATGCTGCTAGAAAATACTGAACTCCTGTGGTCTGGCAAATTCTCTGGTTCAGCACCGGTCAGGTCCTAAAGGTGCCAGACTAGGGAAGTTCAACCTGTATCATGTAAGGTGTCTACAGAAAGCTCGTAACTTGTCAAGGCTCAGAGTCATAGCCAGCTGTATGGACGGGTAATATTTCAGGAACAGTGTGTTTCGATTCAAGGTATGTTTTCTAAACTTGGACCAAAAAACAGAGTTGTTGACTCGAGTCTCACGACTTGAACTCGAGTCCAACTTAAGTCGCCTAGGTGACTCGACTCGAGACTTGACTTGGGTTCATTGTGACTTGAGACTCGACTTGAGACTTGCTAATTTTGTTAAATCGACTTGGTGAAAAAATTGTCTGAAAATGCTGATATTGATGGCTTGTACAAAAGTGGCTTGACGTTTTTTCAATTGACTTGAGACTCGACATGGGACTTGACTCGAAAGTGACTTTTGAGACTCGACTTGAGACTTGACTTAGACTTGACAATGACAACTTGAAGACAACACTGGTAAAAAACCAACAGATTAGTCACCAGGCTGTCTTCGGGGCGTCCCAGGGAGTCGGCCTTCTGGCCCATGATGCAATGCTGGGGACAAGTGCTCAGCCTCACGTAATACAAAGACACTGAACAGGGATCTCGCCAAAGCTCTGAAGCCAGAGAAAGGTAAAATAGACACTTTTTTTGCCACGAGCCTGGGTTTCCCCTGTCTGTGAATAGAAATGCCAGACTAGTTCATTGTCACCGAGTGAGGGGTAGGATGCTCTGGAGCCATTCACTGAGGAAACCCTCCTTGGGAAAGAACGTGTGCATGGATCCTGGGTTATCTGCACCCAGCCAGCTCCGCAAAGACTAGCTTGTCGAGGGAAAACCAGCTGTATCACACTGGCAGGTGTAAACCCAGACTCACTCTTGAGGTTTTATGTTGCGTGGTAGCCGCGAGTTTCTACCTTTCTCGCCTCTTTCTTAAGTACATCTGCTCTTGCTTTAGATGCTCACAAGTGGTGTGCGGTTCACAGGAGCAAGGGCGTACTGGCGACACGGGGTAAACTGAGGCACGCTGCACTTCTGGGAGGGAGGAGCTGGAAATTCTGTGAGTAGCCAGTGACAGGGGCGGGAAATCACCAGAGAGTGATTCGGAGGGGTTCAAGGAAGGGGGTGCGCCTATTATTAACCTGACAAGGCCAGGCCAGCCTGGCCCAGAGGAGTGTGCATGAGTGGCTGAAGGGACAGCAGTCAGGCCCGACGACGGGAGGCAAAGGGGGTAGTTGCCCCAGGGCCTGGCGATTCAGAGGGGCTTGGGGCTCCCTGCTGCTGCTGCTACTGTGGCGGTGGCAGCAGCTGGAGCTCGAGGCCCTTTAAATCGCCGTGCGCTCCGTGTGGCTCTGAGGGTGCCGTGCTCGGGATGGGCTGGCTGCCTCAGCACCGTCCCTTCTGGCTAAGCCCTACCCCCTTGCACAGAGCTGGGGCACCCAACCTTGCCCAGAGCCCGTGGAAGCTGTCAGCTCCCCTGCTGGCAGTACCAGGGATCTGAGACTGGCCACAAGCAACACTCCCTTTTCCTGGAGGGGAGAGAGAAAGCAAGGGGGGGGTCACAAGAAGGGGGCCAATTCTCACCCACAGCCAGTCTCACTCTGAGCCCTTTCTGGGAAAGTCTCTCCGGGGGGGGAGGAGTCCCCAACTGCCTTCTTGAAGCCCCCAGAACAGAGGCTACACCAGGGAAAAGGAGCAGCCGTTGCAAAATGCACTCTGTGTCCTCAGCCAGTGCTTGGTCGCTAGGGGACCACAAACCATTGGCAGAGGCTAGAGCAGCCCCGAAACACTGCTCTGCCTTGCGCTTAGCGCCATGAGGAGAACAAGGGAGGCATCACCAGCTCCAGGACAGCTCCGCTCCTCGCTGCTGGGACCGTCGGATGGCAACATCGGAGAATCTGCCCCCGGCTGCGTAGCCGTTATGGCCTGGATACCCACTGCGAAGCACAGGACCCTGCTCAAGACAGGCTTGCGAGGTGCGTGGTCTTTGCTCTCCCCTCTGTACACACCTGGTCCCTTGAGGAACTTGAGAACTGCCCCCAGGCCAAATCAACGGGAGCCATGCAGCTTTTTTCAGTCAGACTAATATTTGGCCCAGTCTCTAAAATCAAGGAGATCCTGCTAAGAGCAAATCACCTAAAATAACTGAGCCGGAGGCATCAAACGGCAGATGTAGGCGCTCAAAGGGGGGGAAAAAAGACTTTGGTTTCCACTTTGTGTCATTCACACACTTGGTCTTTAAGCCTGGCGTATCCGTCATAAAACGCAGCAAACACGTGGCGCGGTGTTCGGCTTTGGATGCTATTAACATACTAAACATCTATTATTTATTTATTCTGCTACAGCAGGTAATGTCCCTCCTTTAGGCGCTTTTTAAATGCTCACCGTTCTTTTGCCTTTATGCCGCACTATCCATCAGTCGCCAAATTGCCCTGTATTTGCAGCTTTATGGGCACCTTTTATCAAGCAAATGGGGGCTGCACGCCGAGCATGATAATAAAACCGCTCCGCTTAGGTTGGGCACATGATGCTCCTGCGCAAAGTGTGTTTCTCTCCTGTGGCGCCCCGCACCCCTCCAAGTGCCCCTTGGCCCTTGTGGGGAAGGAGCGAGGCCGCTTCCTGCTGGGTGAGGGGCGGGCGTGGGTCAGGGAACTCCATCCCAGTTCCTGTTTGGAGCGTTGGGGATGGGTGATTGCCTGGCTTCTGAGCAGAGTGGGGGCTCGGGAGCCAGACTGGGAGCGAAAGCCCTGCTGGGCTCCTCTAAAATTGGGCTTTCCCTCTAGGAGGAGGAAGTAGAAGGGTTACTTCGAGGGGTGCTGATGGCTTCTGTGGGCCCCTGGCCATGGTGAGGGGGAGCCTGGCTCTGCACTCCCAGAAGGGGTGTGGCCTCAGGCAGAAGGGGTGGGGCCAGGCGCAGCCAGCCCTCCATGCCACCCAGAGCATGCCCTGCGACTCTCCAGGAATTGATTTCAAGGGGCCCAGGGCTCCGGCCACCACAGCTGCAGTAGCAGCAGCAACAAGTATCCCCGTGCCCTTTTGAATCACAGACAGCTGTTCCTTTAGTCTCCCTCCCCTCCCCCTGTTGGCTGGTCGCTGCCCACTATTATTAATTTTAATCTGATTAATTAAAAGTTGAGCAGCTTTTAAACCCAGAAGTCAGAGGCACAGTAAATGAGCGGGGTGTGGAAGAGTCACATAAGAACGGCCAGACTGGGTCAGATCAATGGTCCATCCAGCTCTGTGTTCTGTCTTCTGATAGTAGCCAACGCCAGGTGCCCCAGAGGAAATGCACAGAACGGGATCATCACGTGATCCCTCCCCTGTCATTCATTCCCAGCTTCTCGCCCCTGGAAATAGGCTATGTCTGCACTCGCGGCTTCTTGCGCAAGAAATATGCAAGTGAGGCTAAGTGTGGAATATCGCTGAGCCTCATTTGCATACCTAATGAGCCACCATTTTTGCAGAAGAGGCTCTTGCACCAGAAGGAGCGTCTACACTGCCCCTTCTTGTGCAAGAAAAACCCTCTTGCGCAAGGCCGTTATCTCTGAAAACCATCAGCATAGTGGAATTGCGCAAGAGGGTTTTTCTTGCGCAAGAAGGGGCAGTGTAGACAGCTCCTTCTGGTGCAAGAGCCTCTTCTGCAAAAATGGCGGCTCATTAGGTATGCAAATGAGGCTCGGCGCTATTCCGCGCTTTGCTTCATTTGCATATTTCTTGCGCAAGAAGCCGGGAGTGTAGACATAGTCATAGAGTTAGGAAAGGCAGCCAGACTCACCTGTTAGCCACAAGGAAACATCCGGAGAGGAAGATTAGAAGGGTAAATGGCTGTACTAGTGATCCAGACACATCAGGTTTAAACAAGGTGTGTGCCAAGGAATGGGCGGGTCATCACAGTCCAGCACCCAGGGCTGTGGACAACCTATGGTCATGTGAAGGTCTTCACAGCTTAGCTTGGCTTAAAGCCCCCTGCTGAATTTAGTCCATTGTGGAAACCGCCACAAAAATATCCACCGGGTCTTTTCAGGAGGGAGATTGACTGGCAGCCACCATAGGCCTGCCAAAGACTGTGGCCCAGTGACAGCTGTGCACAGATGTGTAATTGCAGGAAAGCTTGACATTACTAGAAAGTTGGTGTGACGGAGTCCCAGCCTAATGGAGAACATCAAGTGAGAAGCCGTGGGAAAAGTGTTCGCTGTAAGCTAAGTGTGTGGGCAGCCACCTATCAGAGTACCCTCAGCTGTTTCTATTGGTGGTGCACATCTGCACTTGGCTTGGTGCATATAATAAAATTTATTCTGCACACGGATGGAAAAAAAGGAGGGAACGTTGTGTGGGAATCAAGGGCCTAATCTACCTCCCACTGAAATCAATGGGAGACCGGAGCCTGAGTTGAGTATGAACTGGATCAGGGCTCAACTGTGCGGTGAGGAGTAAATCGCTGAAAGGGGTGGTGCTGTGGGGTTCAGCACCATGGAGAGGGGCAATGAGAGGTACACACAACTTTAAATCTCCCCCGCCTCCTCCTCCCTGTCCTTAAAAGAAAATGTAAATGGGCCCTTTCTGCTCAGAGCTGCCCAGGTAAAAGCACCAGGCTGAACCACAAGGAAAACCACAAAGTGCTTTTGTGTCTATTATTATTTGGTTATTTGACTTGTATCGATGAGCGGAGCCAAACGCTAACGAGAGAGGATTTCTGGCACTGTCAGCCAAGGGCATCATGAATGAAGGGTGCTTAGCCTGGGTATGGGACAGAGGGATATAATAACGCAATGTCATGGCCCTTTCTTTCTTCTGATTGTAGGTCTCTTTTGTTATTCCATTAATAATTGAGGGGATCCCTATCGAGATGGGAAGGGAAAACGAGGCAGCCCATTCAGCTGGCTGATGGGGTTTTATAGGGGAAGACGACATAGTCATCAGCTGGACGACTCCTGCAGTTGATGGTAGGTGGCAGGGAATGGTCAGACATTACAAATGGCTTTGATTTAATGAACACCAGTAATGTATCAAATCTTTTAAATGAAGTGCTATTTTCAGAAAACGATGGATCGAAGCAAAATATCAAGTAGAAAGAGAACTTGAATAAAATAGGAAAATCATTAAAAGCCAGGGGAAACGCATGGACAGGCTATGGCTGGTGTGTTCCCATCACAGTACAAAGCACTGAGACACAATCAACATTTTGATGGCTAAAAATGACATTTTAGTAGAGGCCAAATTAGTAGAATCTTGTAAGATGTACAACTGCTGATGGGGATTAGCAAGAGAAGGCAAAACGCAGCCTGCCTGATTTTCACATTTATTTAGGGGTGTGTGGTGTCTTAAATTCATACAAAAAACAAAAGCAAGGTCGTACCATTAGCGGGCCCAGGCCTAATCATGAACCTCTGTGGAAGCAGACACCATAACGGCGACTGGCCACAGAACTGAGGTGATTTCACAGGAAATGAGGGACAAGGGAAACCGCCTGTGGGAGATTGTCATTTATCAAGGAAGCAGAATTTGGAAGTGCCGGTGTAACCCTGTGCAATTCAATATGTGGGATTTGTCTATCTCCTCATGGAGTTGTCATAGCCCTGACGTTCATGCCTATTAAAACGTGTCTTTCCCAGCCTCTCAGAGGCTGATTGCTGGGTTTGGGGTTGGTAAATCTGAGCAAGCTTCCACTGGTCCCAGGAGGGCTGTCTGACTCAGACAGGTTTGGCACAGCCAGGCTCCCCATTGGTCCGCTCAGGTTGCTTCTAACCCCAGGCCCTGTTACTGAGGTCATCTCAGCCCCTCTGAGTCCAGCCTAGAGGGGTGCAGAGCCAGACCTGTTATCTCAGGAGGGCTAGATGCAGCCTAAGGGGGCCCCGCAGGCCCCAGTTTGGGCCCAAATTCCGCATCCTTTCTGCATCTGTGGCCCTTGACCACTTGCCGAAATCTTGGAGTGGCCCCCCATCAAAAATTATTGCCCATGCCCAATCTACAATCCTGGAAAACAATCCCTTACTCTCAAGACCTTGGAGATAGGCCAGTCTTTGCCTACAGTCAGCCTCCTCGCACCTGAAGCAAATGCTCATCACAACCACGCACCACACCACAGAAACACTAATCCAGGAACCTAGTCCTGCAACAAACCCCATGACCAATTCTGCCCCCATAGCTATACAAGTGACAACAGCAAAGGACCTAACCACATAAGCCACCGCTAACATGAAACTAACATGAAATGAAAAATTCAACATTTTAAAAGCATGTAATTAATCATGTAGCTTGAATACGTTCAGGATCCTGAATTTGACCAGTTATGATGTAAACTTTAAAGAAATGTGCAAAAAGATGCAGCAGTAGAAGTCCCATTAAATAAAGTCTCTGAGCACGTTTCATTTGTGTTGTTATTAATCATCATGTCAATTATCAAGAATATTACGTTATATATTTTCAGTCATGCAAGTGGGCATTCTTATATGGCTCTTTGTGGACCATTTGTTCTGTATTTTGATGTAGTTTGGCTCTTTGCTTTGAAAAAGCTGTGGACCCCTGCTGTAGGAGAACATTTTAACTTCCCTGGACATTCAGTAATGGATTTGAAAGTAGTCATCCTTCTAAAAAAAATCAGATGTTTTAAACCACATCACAAAGGGAAACAGAAGAGCTGCAATTCATTTGCAAATTCAATACAATCAAATGAAGACTGAATAAGAATTTAAATTGGTTATCTTGCTATGGCTACACTGCACCGCTATTTCGAGATACTAGAGATATCCCAAAATAGCTACTCCGCGTCTTTTGAGCATGCCTGTTATTCTGAAATATAACGGGCTCGCTATTCCAACGTCCCTGTAAACCTCGTTCCATGATTAGTAAGGGACATTTCGGAGTAGTGATTTATTTAGAAATAAGTGCTGTGTAGACAGCGCCAAAATTCAAAATAAGCTATTTTGAATTAACTTTGAAATAAGATACATAATTTGTGTCACTCAAATTGTGTATCTTATTTTAACCTACGGTGCAGTGAAGATGCACCTACAAAGGCAGTTTCTTCTCCCTTAGTATTCACACCTCCCCGTCAACTGCTGTGCATGAGCCCCATCCCCCTGACCTTAATAGGCCTCATTAACACCCGTCCTACACTTGATAAGAAACTGTAACACCCTTTTTTTCACATTATATATACACACACCCCTGCTTCTGTAATTTCTACCCAATTCATCTGATGAAATGTGTTGTACCCAGAAAAGCTTATGCCCTAATAAATTTGTTAGTCTCTAAGGTAATGTCTCCGTGTTTTGTTGTGGGATTTTTTTGGTTTTGTTTTTGTTTTTTGCAGATACAGACTAACACATCTACCCCTCTGAGACTTTATATTTCCAGTAATCTTTCCTTTTCTAAAAGGTACCTAAGTACAGTATATTGTCTCCCCCCACTGGCCAAATTGAAAACTTTCTAAAAAGTCCCACAATCTAGAAGTAGGTTCCTAAATGCTGATAAAAGATCAAGTTATCTAGAATTGGGCTTTTTTAAAACAGGAAATCAGTGTGCCTACAGAAATGGAAGAGCACAAAAATAATATCCATTATTGCCTAGTATTCCAAAGCTACTATTTTCAGCCTTTTGCTCATCTCTGGGATTGCCACACTACAATGTAAGATATCATTAACAATAATTTCAAAAGAAAATAATTGAATGTACTTTTCCTGTGTTTGTCTCAAACTCCTGATATTTTTTTTCTTTTAATAAACTAGATGTGTTTCTAGTTTGGGAAACAGGTGAGATTCCAGAAGACCGGAAAAGGGCAAATATAGTGCCCATTTATAAAAAAGGGAAATAAGAACAATCCATTGATTTCCAGTCAGACTTGGGCTCCTAAATGGTCTATGTCACTTTTTAAAATGCGACTTAGGCTCATGGGTGTTTCTTACGCTCAATGACTTGCCTCAGGTCATAGATGGGGCAGGGAACTGAACCCACAGCCTAGAGCAGGGGTGGGGCAATCATTTTTGAAGGGGGGTCACTTCAAGGTCTGAGATAAATAGGATGAAGTTTAATAAAGACAAATGCAAAGTGCTCCACTTAGGAAGGAACAATCAGTTTCATACATACAGAATGGGAAGCGACTGTCTGGGAAGGAGTACGGCAGAAAGAGATCTAGGGGTTATAATGGACCACAAGTTGAATATGAGTCAGCAGTGTGATGCCGTTGCAAAGAAAGCAAACATGATTCTGGGATGCATTAACAGGTGTGTTGTGAGCAAGACACGAGAAGTCATTCTTCCGCTCTACTCTGCGCTGGTTAGGCCTCAATTGGAGTATTGTGTCCAGTTCTGGGCACCGCATTTCAAGAAAGATGTGGAGAAATTGGAGAGGGTCCAGAGAAGAGCAACAAGAATGATGAAAGGTCTAGAGAACATGACCTATGAGGGAAGGCTGAAAGAATTGGGTTTGTTTAGTTTAGAAAAGAGAAGATTGAGGGGGGACATGATAGCCATTTTCAGATATCTAAAAGAGTGTCATGAGGAGGAGGGAGAAAACTTGTTCATCTTGGCCTCTGAGGATAGGACAAGAAGCAATGGGCTTAAACTGCAGCAAGGGAGGTTTAGGTTGGACATTAGGAAAAAGTGCCTAACTGTCAGGGTAGTCGAACACTAGAATAAATTGCCCAGGGAGGTTGTGAAATCCCCATCTCTGGAGATATTTAAGAGTTGGTTAGATAAATGTCTATCAGGGATGAGCTAGCCAGTATTTGATCCTGCCATGAGTGCAGGGGACTGGACTCGATGACCTCTCGATTTCCCTTCCAGTTCTAGTAGTCTATGATTCTATGATAATGGTCTTTTCTTCTTAAATTGGTCTGATGTCAATTGATTTAAGGTAACACTTTTTCAAGCTTTATGTTTGACTTTATGTTTTTAGCCATGTATTTCCCCTAAAGTGTTCAGATGTGTTTAAAGCGATGCTATTTCAAAATAACATCGTCCATATCTACACTACAAGCAGTTATTTCAACATAATGTCGAGCTGGAAGATTTCTTACTGCGACTACTGTAACCCTCATTTTACAAGAAGTAAGAGAAGTCGGAGGAAGAGTGCATTCTCTCAAACTTCCTGCTGTGTAGACAGCGCCAAAAGCCAAAATAAACTATTTCGACTTAAGCTATGCAATTGTAATGTTGTGTAGCTTATTTTGGCTTTATTGCTGCTGTGTAGACGTGCCCTAAGAGTGCTTGGACAGACAGATCACGGTAGCTTATTTCCTAACCAGGACTACAGCTTCTACAATGCACTTGTAGTTTTTCCCTAAGGCTACGTCTACACTGGCCCCTTTTCCGGAAGGGGCATGTTAATTTCAGCGATCGTAATAGGGAAATCCGCGGGGGATTTAAATGTCCCCCACGGCATTTAAATAAAAATGTCCGCCGCTTTTTTCCGGCTTTTAGAAAAGCCGGAAAAGAGCGTCTACACTGGCCCCGATCCTCCGGAAAAAGCGCCTTTTTCCGGAGGATCTTATTCCTACCTTCAAGGAGTATTGTTCCTACTCCTTCAAGGTAGGAATAAGATCCTCCGGAAAAGGGCGCTTTTTCCGGAGGATCGGGGCCAGTGTAGACGCTCTTTTCCGGCTTTTCTAAAAGCCGGAAAAAAGTGGCGGACATTTTTATTTAAATGCCGCGGGGGTTATTTAAATCCCCCGCGGATTTCCCTATTACGATCGCTGAAATTAACATGCCCCTTCCGGAAAAGGGGCCAGTGTAGACGTAGCCTAACAGACTGCTACTGCAGTGTGGGAGTCACTGCCTGACCAGACCTACAATTCCCATAATGCACTAAGGAGTATTCCCCCTCACCACCACCACCACACACCTATTATTCCCATAATGCACTTGGCCTGTTTATTTTCCCATCAGGGACTATAAATCCCATCATGCACTTGCAATTCACTTTGAAGGCTCTTGCATCAGAGAGAGGGTTGCCAGTCCCACAATGAGGCAGAACCCCCCCCCCCACAATGCCCTGAGCCTGCAACTCTTTACAGGGCACCGTGACCATCTCCCGGTGAAAACTTCAATTCCCAGCAGCCACCAGGCGGCTTCTCGCCTCCCTAGTCCAGTTAAAAAACTACAGCTCCCAGAGTGCAATGGGCTCCCTTCCAGGCGGAGAGGTGTCAATTGTAAATGGACACATTCCGGGAGCTTTCCTCCCATGACATCCTCTTGAATTAAAATGATCTTTTCATTCCTCCGGGGTTGGCAGCCCCGTGATGGGAAGGGGGGGCAGAGGGGGAACTACAGCTCCCGACAGGCACCTGGGCTCGCACTTGCGTAAAGCTCCAAAGCGACAACTCCCGGCGTGCCATGCGTCTCTCCCCCTCTTCTGAGGCGCGGGGGAGAAAACTACAGCTCCCAGCATGCTGTGCGACCCTCCTCCACTTCCGGTGCCGTGCCGGGGAGAGCCCATCGCCGGGAGGCCGAGCGCGCGCGCGCAAGGCGGCTCTGACAGGAGCCCGGGAGTGGGTGGGGGAGGGGCGGGAGCGCGCGCGCGCGCGCGTGTGTGAGGCGGGGGCCGCAGCCGCGATGCCCTCGGGCCGGTGAGGGGCGGCCGGGCGCGATGTTCGTGCAGGAGGAGAAGATCTTCGCCGGCCGGGTGCTGCGGCTCCACGTCTGCTCCACGGAGGGCGCCGAGTGGCTGGAGGAGGTGCCCGAGGACACGACGGTGGAGAAGCTCAAGGAGCGGTGCCTGAAGCACGTAAGGGAGCCGCCCCTCCCCCCGCGGCCGGCGCTTCCCCCCCCCCCCCCCGGGTATTTAGAGCCCCCGCCCCTCCCCCCGCGGCCGGCGCTTCCCCCCCCCCCCCCCGCTGGGTATTTATAGCCCCCGCCCCGCCCCTCCCCCCGCTGGGTATTTAGAGCCCCCGCCCCTCCCCCCGCGGCCGGCGCTCCCCCCCCCCGATGGGTATTTATCGCCCCCGCCCCTCCCCCCGCGGCCGGCGCTCCCCCCCCCCGATGGGTATTTATAGCCCCCGCCCCTCCCCCACTGGGGGGCCCGCAGAGCTGGGGGCAGGCAGCGGCCGTGGTACCATCCCCCACCCCCACTGTGGGGGAGGGGCCCCTCATAGTACCCTGAGCCCTCCCCCCCCAAGCTCCCGTGACTCTGGTCAGTGGGGGGGGGGGGGGTCCTGCCTTCAGCGCGCTCGGGCCGTAGCCAATTGCTGCAGGTTGTCCTACGGGGGGGGGGGGGGTGTAATCATGACCCGCGTGGCGGGGGACGTGGCACTCTTAAGTGCACGGCGCTGTCCCAACTCTCCGCCTGCGGGGCCTGGCCAATGGGGTGGTTTGGGGTAAATAGTCCAGGTTTTGCATCCTTCCCTCCGCGCCCCTCCCCCATGTCCTCCATCCCTAGGGGTGTTTTCCGTTCCTGCTCCCTGCTTTGTTATAACTGTCCCCCCCCCCCCCACAATTGAGGGAGGGTGTGTTTCCGCCTGCTTCAGAAGCTATGCGTTGATGGGGAGGAGGGAAATCAGGGTTAATCCAAAAATTGCTCCGCAGCCTTTAATTACAGAATTTAGGATTCACAGGACCCCTAAACGCCATATTTTTAGCTCTTATTTTATACCAAAAGTATTGTGCGGGTTGGCAGATTCACCTTGTGCGGGTTGGCAGATTCACCTTGTGCGGGTTGGCAGATTCACCTTGTGCGAATCAGCTGAGGTGGTTTACAATGGTTCCTTTTAAGTAACTGCAATAGTTCTATGTATGTTGGTTTTCTGTACTATCAGAACAAATATAAAGAACGGGGGTAATCACTACAAGTTCTTTGAAGTTGGCAGTGGGGCAAATTTCTGTGTCGGAGGATTACTACATCACTGCTGTAATGCTGAGGGTTTCATTTGGGACACGAGAAGTCTCTGTATGTTCTCATTACCTTCAGTCCATTAAGACTTTCACACATCTCACAGTCCTTTTGCCCTTTACGAAGCTGATTACACTGAAGAGAGAATATGTATAGGCACCATTGTAGAAATTTGGCTGAAACAAATTAACCCTCCTCCCCCTCGCCCTCCTTCCCCTCCCTCCACACACACACCCTGGCCATGGCCTAACCTTCCCCTCCTAGTCGATGGTGCACTAGGGCTGGCTCTGTCCCTAGCGACTGGGGAAGGCTGGGCCACGATGTGCCGGGCCTGGCTCTGCTGCTGGGGAAGGCTGGGCTGTGAACGTAAGAACAGCCACACTGGGTCAGACCAAAGGTCCATCTAGCCCAGTATCCTGTGTGCTGACAGTGGCCAATACGAGATAACCCAGAGGGAGGAATCACAGCAGGCAGTCCTCACATAATCCCTCCCCTGTCACCCACCTCCAGAGAAACAGGCTAGGGATACTATTCCTACTTATCCTGGCTAATAGCCATTGATGGACCTAACCTCCATGAATCAATCTAGCTCTTTTTTGAACCCTGTTAAAGTTCTAGCCTCCACTGCATCCTCTGGCAAGGAGTTCCACAGGTTGACTGTGCACTGAGTGAAGAAAAATGTCATTTTGTTTGTTTAAAACTGGCTGCCTATTAATTTCATTTGGTGACTCCTAGTTCTTATATTGTGGGACTAAGTAAATAACTTTTCCTTATTCACTTTTTCCACACCAGTCATGGTTTTATAGACCTCGATCATCTCCCCCCTTAATTTCCTCTTTTCTAAGCTGAAAAGTGCAAGCCTTTTTAATCTCTCTTCATATAGGACTTGTTCTAAGCCTCTCATCATTTTTGTTGCCCTTTTCTGAACCTTTTCATATGCCAAAATATCTTTTTTGAGATGAGGCAACCACATCGGTACACAGTATTCAAGAGGTGGGTGCACCATGGCTTTATATAGAGTCAATAAGATATCCTCTGTCTTATTCTCTAACCCTTTTTTAAAGACTCCTAACATTCTGTTTGCTTTTTTGACTGCTGCTGCTGCACACTGAGGCTGTGTCTAGACTACATGCCTCTGTTGGCAGAGGCATGTAGATTAGACAGATCAGCAAAGGTAAATGAAGCCGCGATTTAAATGATCGCGGCTTCATTTACATTTACATGGCTGCCGCGCTGAGCCGACAAACAGCTGATCAGCTGTTTGTCGGCTCGCGGCTAGTCTGGACGTTCCCCCTGTCGACATCAAAGCCCTTTGTCGGCAGCCCCGTTATTCCTCGTGGAATGAAGTTTACCGGGGCTGCCGACAAAGGGCTTTGATGTCGACAGGGGGAACGTCCAGACTAGCGGCGAGCCGACAAACAGCTGATCAGCTGTTTGTCGGCTCAGCACGGTAGCCATGTAAATGTAAATGAAGCCGCGATCATTTAAATCGCAGCTTCATTTACCTTTGCTGAACAAACAAATCTACATACCTCTGCCGACAGAGGCATGTAGTTTAGACGTACCCTGAGTGGATGTTTTCAGAGAACTATCCACAATGACTCCAAGATCTCTCTCTTGCGTAATGCCAGGCCAGGCCCTGCCACCAGCGGCTGGGGAAGGCCCGGCTGGGGGCCCCACAGCTCCTGCTTTCCCTGCCCCCATGAGCACGGGAAAAGGGGAAGGTTGCATGGCTCACGGCTCCCCGGAGTAGGGGGGGAGGGGATCCTGCAGGGAAAGGGTATTTTATATAGAGACACAGAAAATCTTGTTTAATGAGTTAACCAGGTAAACATTAAGTTTAACTGGTTAACTGATTACACAGGGATGGGAAGGGCTGCTCCAGCCCATTGGCTGGAGTGCCCCTCCCCTCACCTTTCCCCGCCAGGCTGGAGTGGCCCTCATGCCACAGGTAGTCTCCATAGCCATACTTGTATTTGGAGAACAGCTTCATTTTATCCAAGATAGGTGTGGCTGTCGGTAAGCTACCAGTGCAGCCTTTGAGCAAAATTAGGGTGTGGGACTACCATGTGCATTATAGAATAGGTGTGGGACTACCATATCCTACAGAGCTCCTGGAGAATTATCACGTTGCTGTCTTTATTCACTCTTGAGAGATTAAGCACATGAGTGATGTGAGGATTGTCAAGGCAGGGTAGTACAATGATTGCATGCATATGTGTCGATCTGAAAGAGCTTTAATTTTCAGGAAGCCTAATTGAAGAAGTGCTTGCAAGTAATGTGAGTTGGGGCAGAAGACAATTGATAACTTGGCAGTGGTGTTTGATCGCATTCTGTCTGCTCTTAGTGGTAATGGTGTTGATTTGCATAACCATTATGGATAATATATAACCTTATGAAGAGGAAAAATGGAAATGGAAAAATCTTGACTAGTGATCACAGGCATATTGTAATGAACCTTGGTAGTACCTTCAGATAACTAATGCAGTCATCTCTAATGTGATGCTAATTAATCTATTCCCTAAAGCGCCTCTGCAGTCACTATTACTGTGAGTTGTAGAAAGTAACATTCATCACAAGGTTCTACTTTGGATAAAGAAAGGAGGTGTGTCATTTCTCTCCCTCCCTCTCCCCCCCTTTTCCCCCTTCCCCCCATAGCTTCCAAAACATCACTGTGCTCCAAAGTTATTAAATATCCTCATGTCTTTTCTTAACTAATTCTGCACTCTGATCGTATGGCCAGTTCTTTATCCCTAATTATTTTTATTCTTGGTAGGGATTCTGCTGCAAGTGTTTGTCTCCGCCTACAAAAGGGAAGCATTTTTCCCAGTTGTAGGACTAGGGCCTTGAGTCACATATAAGTTTTTCAGGGTGGGAACATGCCTGCCATTGTGTGGCGCCCCATGGACTTTAGTGGAACTTGGATCTATGGCCTATCTGCATATGACACCTTGCAGGATCAGGACCCAAATTTGCCTAGTTCTGACTGTGAAACTGGCAGTGTTTATAGAGGTTTTTAGAAAAGTCAGATCAACCACACACAATTATATATGGGCATAATTATATTGCACTTTAGCAGTTGGTAAGTTGGCAGTTCAGGAAATGACACTGCAAAGAGGGGAAGGAATTTTAAAGTTATTCCTATGAGCAAATGTTAAGCAAAGAGTAGGGTATATGAATTTAACCTGGATTTGTCACTCTGACAAGGTGACTGCACACAAAATACAATATCCTTATATCATTGACACAGATCCCAAAGGGTTGTAGCCTACTTGTAGGTCAAGTGCCTCCCAGATCAGTCAGCTAAATCCTTAAGGTGGTCTGGCTGGTTGTTCAGTCTGTGTCCACCATATGTTCAGTGGCATGATGATAAAAGACAGTGTAACCAGATGGCCTTAGAATCAGACTGTAAGAGCGTAAAGCAAATTTTAATAACCCACTCAGTTGTTGTAAGTAGAAAAGCAAAACAATGGCATTTCAAAGAAAAATTTATTGAAAGTAAAAATATACAAACTCCCTGCAATATATCCTTGTCGGCCAAGGAAGACAGCAGTACAAATAAATATTAAGGTTGCAAACACACAATTTTGCATGCTATAAACAGCAACTTAACGATTAGCTGTAGCTCTCAGATTCTTAGAAGATACCAGTGTGACACTAATAGTTGCAAAGTTCTGTAGTTTAATTTAAGCTATTTCCCTAGAGTCATCGGTCCCGTGTTCTTTCACTAAAGATGCTTTAATCCAAAGATTTATAGCATCCTTATCTTGTCCAGTGGTCTAACACACTACAGGTAGTCTCATCTTATAATGAGGTATTCAAAAAGTACATCTGTTTTAGGAATTTCTGAATCATCTCAGAGACTATAATGCAGTCTTTGCTGTAAGATCAGCAGTTAACATGTGGCAGGACTAGTTGTAAGTCACTGGCCAGTAAAACACAACTAAAACAATCTCACTATACAGGCAGTCCCCGGGTTACGTACAAGATAGGGACTGTAGGTTTGTTCTTAAGTTGAATCTGTATGTAAGTCGGAACTGGTGTCTAGATTCAGCCGCTGCTGAAACTGATCAGTTTCAACAGCGGCTGAATCTGGACGCCAGTTCTGACTTACATACAGATTCAACTTAAGAACCCCAGGCATCCCCAAGTCAGCTGCTGCTGAAACTGATCAGCGGCTGATTCCAGGAAGCTTGGGGCAGGGGCTTTCTGTAGTCAGCCACTGGTCAGTTTCAGCAGTGGCTGACTTGGGGACGCCTGGGGCAGAGCAGCTGGGGTGCTGCCGGGTTGGTCCAGTAGCGCCCAGAGCGGCGCTACGGGACCAACCAGCAGCACCCCAGCTGCTGTACCACAGGCATCTGGAGCAAAGCCGTGGAGCATGGGGGCAGCAGGACAGCCCAGACTCGCCGTGGCTGTCCTGCTGCCCTCGAGCTCCACGGCTTTGCTCTGCTTTGCTCCCCCTCTCCCTGGTCTGCAGACCAGGGGGTCGGGGAGCAAAGCGGCAGAGCACGCGGACAGCCCAGACGCGTCTGGGCTGTCCGCTGCCCGCGTGCTCCGCCGCTTTGCTTCCTCTCCCTAGTCTGCTGGAGACCAGGGAGACGGCCCCGTTCGTAACTGCGGATCCGATGTAAGTCGGATCCGCGTAACTCGGGGACTGCCTGTAGTTCCACTGATGTGTTAGAGATGCTCAGAAATAATTTAA
The DNA here is from genome assembly GCF_049634645.1 of Pelodiscus sinensis. NCBI lineage: Eukaryota > Metazoa > Chordata > Testudines > Trionychidae > Pelodiscus > Pelodiscus sinensis. The sequence goes on along the minus strand of NC_134732.1, from coordinate 22,221,315 downwards.
ATCAAGAGCTGAAGTCCTGAGATGAAAACTGGTATTTTTCGATGTATAAGTAAAGGGGGGAAAAAAACGTTGAGCTCTCTTATGATCAGATCATGGATTCTAAAAGCTCTCTGAAAACCCAAAGTAATACAAATGTTTACAAAGCATCAACCTGCTGAAGTTGATGGTAAATGCCTTCTTTTGAAGGCAATGAATGCCTTCACTTGCAGGAAACAGTAAATATGCTTAGATAAAAATGTACAGTAAAACTCCAATTGTCCGGCACCAACTGGAACCCGGAAGTGCTCCGGCCAGCCGGACAATTGGAGCTGCTCCGCGCCACTTCCCCAAGTCCGCTGCTGCCGCTGCTGACATTGACCAGTGGCAGTCTTGGAAGTGGCGCAGAGCACAGTAGCTGGGTGCTGCCGTAGTGCCGCCCCTCACTCCCCTGCTCAGCGCCCGGCAGCACCCCAGCTGCTCTGCTCCGCTGCCTCTGCCGCTGCTGAAACTGATGAGCAGTGGACTTGGGGAAGCTGCAGAGCAGATCAGCTGAGGTGCTGCCGGGCGCCGAGCAGGGGGATGAGGGGCGGCACTGAGGGACCAACTGGGCAGCACCCCAGCTGCTCTGCCCGCTGCTTCCCCAAGTCACCGCTGCTGCTTGCAGCCCCAGCTTGCTTGTCACCAGTGGTTGCGCGGGGCTTCCCTTGCCTCCCTGCATAATGGTGCAGGGTGCACCCCACGCTGCACCATTCCCCGCTGACCCCATCCCCACCCAGACACCTCACAGCCCCCCTTCTGGAGTACCTCTTGATACTCTGGCATATCCAATAATCCGGCACCTCCTGGGTCCCAAAGGTGCTGGATTATCGGAAGTTTACTGTATATTGAAAAGACTCTCATTCGGAAAGCCTTGTTTTCATTTTTGTAAGCAACTGTACAAGGTCTTGCTCAAGGTTGTCATTAATAAGTGTTTTACTTGGCCTCAGTGAGCTGCCTGGGAGAGAGGAGTGACTTCATCAATCCTGGGGCTTCAGTGATTTTAGTTTCTCCCTTTTTAATGTTTCGACTGCTACGTTTTCTACTTCCCTGGGAACAAACGAGAAGCCTCTGGATGCACTGATGTAATGTTCTGGAAGTCTCTCACTCTGGGTCAGTGAACCATTCTAGCATGAAAATGAGCCAGTTCAAACTGGGGATGGAGTTGTATTTGGTGTTGCAGTGCTAACAGCCAGGGTAAAACGCCAAGCTCCTTTCTTAAGCTCCATCTGTGGTATGTACATTTGGAGGCTAGCTGCTTGCTTTTGCCAAGCTTAATCCTGCACAGTCTTTTTTTGTTACCCGGGCAAAAAGGTCCAGGTCATCTGCTGGGGTCGATCACCATAGCTCCATTGACTTCAGTAGAATTTTGCCAATTTACACTTGCTGTGGACCTGAAACACTATCTTAGCTTACACAGTTGGTGCCAGGAAATGGTTTACCGTATTCCAATCAGATTTTCTCCTGAGAAAGAGGGGAGAATCCCTGGTTTTGCATCAGACTTTGCAGATATTATGGCATTGCTGGGCACTGTTATAATCTAACTTTTGACAGCACTTCTGTGGCAAGTCCAGAGGCTTTGAGATTCTGGTTTCATCATGAGAATGCAGCCCACACATGCTGGAAAAAATCTTCAAGTGATCCAGTACTCTACTTCTGCTTTTAACAGTTGGTGCATTTCTAGATATGGAATACTAAGAGAAACTAGATGTACTGTGAATATATCTCAGATCCAGAAGAAAACACTGTTTTGGCTAGTGGTTTACAGCCAATACCCAGACAAAAGGGAGCCTTGAGGCTCTGTTATTGAGGCTACTCTGAGTGACCTAGGACAAGGCACAGAAACTTCTTGAACCAAAGAACACACAAATGTAAGGCAAGGAATTCTTGTGGTGCTTAATGTTTGAAGTTGCTGTGAGATCCTCTGACAGGTGCAATAGAAATGCAAAGTATCACCACATATGACGGTAGCCCCATTAACACGGGTCCTATAAATGACACATACTTCTACTCTGTGTGTGTGCGTGCGTACGTACAGGGCTCAACAATCTCTGTAATCTACTCGCCCATGGTGAGTAGATTACAACCCGGAAGAGCCGGGTTCGGGCGATCTGCACATGTGTGTATATATATGTACGTCTAGATTACATCCCTCTTTCCACAGAGGGAAGTAAATTAGGCACTTTGAAATTGCAAATGAAGCCGGGATTTGAATTTCCCATGCTTCATTTGCATAATCATGTAATTATAATAAACTTTCAAAATAGCGCCATTATGTGATTATGCAAATGAAGTGCGGGAAATTCAAATCCTGGCTTCATTTGTTATTTCAAAGTCCCTAATTACATCCCTCTTTCGACAGGGATGTAAATCTAGACACAGCCTATATATCTGTTGTTTCCACTTCAGTTCATCGGATGAACTGGGTTTTGCTCATGAAAGCTCACAATTCTCTCCATATATTGGTTAACCTCGGGTGCCGTAGGGCTACCTGTTTTTAAAGTTAGATTTACACAGCCCCCCCCCCTTTTTAATGACAGTGTGTGAGCAAATAGTGATTGCTAGATTAGGCAAAAGGCTTGTACATTTTACACTCCTGGTGAAGGAATTGCTTGCTAGGGGCATTGCAGCCTTCAGTATTTCAAGAATGTTTTAAAAGCTTAGTGAAATTTTTTTTCAGCCTTTCAATTTGAAGACCTTAATTACTACCCTCTGAACTGTCAGTCTTTTCACCCAAGTCTCCCCTTTTTGTTAGTATATTGCCCCTAGTGCCCAGAGATTTCATCCCTGAGCACAGTAGGATAGAATCTGCTCTTACCCCAGTATAAATCCAGTTCCTGTGGAGTTATACTGATGTACTTGAGATCAGAAGCTGGCTCACTGAATGCAAATCTTCATTAACTTTTACCATCCTCACCTCTAATTCTTCTGGAGACAGCTGCTCAAAAATGTCTTCTACTAAAACTGAAATGGTTTGTTTGGCTTTAAAGCAATTTTCTTGGCAAATCTGTGGGATTAGGAAACATGTTTGCTTTTATTAATGTTAGAAAAGTTACAAATCATCTATATCACACCAATCCATAGACTCAAAGGACTGGATGGGACCTTAAGTGATCATTTAGTCCAGTTCCCTACACTCATGGCAAGACTAAATATTATCTAGAATCCCTGACAGGTGTTTATCTAACTTGCTCTTAAAAATCTCAGATGGAGACTCGAATAAATTGCCTAGAAAAGTGCTTATCCACCCTGATAGGAAGGTTTTCCTAATGTCCAACCTAAGCCACCCTTGCTGCAATTTAAGTTCTTATCCTCTGAAGTGAAGGAGAACAGAATTGCTTCCATGTAGCAATCTTTTATGTACTTTGTAAACTTATGTCCCATCTTAGTCTTCTTTTCTCCAGACTAAACAAGCCCAGTTTTTTCAACTTTCTCTCATAGGTGCTGTTTTCTAGACCTTGAATAATGTTTGTTGCTAGTCTCTAGACTTTCTCCAGTTTGTCCAAATCTTTCATGAAATGTGGTGCCCAGAACTGTAAGTTCTCCACTTGAGGTCTAATCAGCACAGAGTAGAATGGAAGAATATTCAGTAGCAAGAGGTTTGCTTTCGAACTGTGACTGCTTCTGGGGTGCTCAGACTGAAATGAACACAATGTTATTTATGGTGCAAAGCTATATTTCTCTGCAATGTGTATTTTTTTTAAATCCATAGAAGCTCTGGGTATGTACATGGCAGTGGGCTGCTAATACATTCTAGCAATTCCAGTTGAGTGGCCTACCACTTTAAATTGCTATTTCAGCATTGGTCTTATATATTTCATATGAAAGGTCTTAAGGATTTTTGGACTAATTTGCCACTTTTTAAAGAGATGAACAAAATTAACCCTCTCCAATAATGTTAAATGAATGCTCACTCAGTCTCATGGTTTCCTGGCCACTTGATGAAATAAATTCTCATAAAATATATCTTCCCAAATATTTCTACCTCCGTGTACAGGGTCCACTGTCAGCAAGCAGCTGCACTGACTTCCTCCAGGGCCCACAAGTTCAGGCCTCAGGCCTCAGCCTAGCCTTTGGCTGAGGGACAGTTTATAGGGCCCAACCCTTCGTCAGGATGGGCAGGCAGACAAGGGATTAACATAAACTGGTCAGTAGTTCACGGCTTAAGACACAGCCCTGAGTTAGGGCGACAAGTGTCCATCACGAGCAGTGTAGCAGTTTACAGCCCCGGCGGAGTCCCAGCTGGGTTGGGGTCGGGTCTCCTCACTGCTGGAGAGCCGACAAGCTCAGGGGTTTTTCCCTTACAGGGGGAACCCGCCACTCCCAGTGGAGGAGTGGCAGGGGGGACACAGGCCCGCCTGCATCACTGCCTCCCGGCCCAGGGCCCTGATAGTAATGGCCTTGTAGCCACTAAGTCGGCAGGGGTCTGGGCCCTTACATGCTAACTATGTTGAGGGGTCAGCGGGGTTCCAGGCCGCAATGCGCTGCCCACCCAACCTCCATCTCCTCGGCCATCCCAGGGTCGGCTATCCCTGGGCCTCTTCCCAGTTCTCCCTGTGGGGCTACCAGGCTCCGGCAGGTCTGCTGGTGACGGAGGAGCTGGCAGAGTATCCATCGGTTTGGGCTCTAGCAGGGGTCCAGGTGGGCCAGACCAATCATCTGGGCCTGATGAGGGTCCCTGCAGGTTTGGTGCGGCCTCTTGGCAGTGGCCGGAACCTCAGAAGCCCAGGCCAGAGATCAGAAGTCAGCAGAGGTCATGGCTGTCCAACCCAGTCCTCCATCGGGGTAGTACAGCTGAGCCATGAGCTGGAGTCAAGCATCTGCCCTGATCAGCTGCCTGGCTCTGACTGAGCTCCCAGCTCTTATACTGCTAGTCCCACCCACTGGCTTCCTGTGGCTGGGGCTAGGGGAGGGTGCACTCACCCACCAAGGGGGGGGGGGGGGGGGTCTTAGAGGGCACTTCCTCTTCTGTGTCAGAGTGTGGCCATGTTGCTGCCCTGGGCTCAGTACACTCCCATTTCTTTGGTTTTTAAGGCCTGATCCTGTAGCCTACTGGCTTCCAAAGGGCCATTCGTATGCGAAAGGGCTGCAGAGTTTAGTCTATGAAATTAGTTCTTTCAAAAAGTTGTTGACTGACTTATGCTCTCAGCAGGAACCAACATCCTGCTTTTTACCAGTTTTAATTTTTTAAAGCATCACTATGATAGGTCTGAAATCCTGCTTTTGAATGTTTGCTCCTTCCAACCAGGGCTCCTGTTTATATGAAAAGAAACCCGTTTGCCTGTTCGTTACCAGTGAGTAGTGTTACAGTATGACTCAACTCTGTTTCTTTAGTATGTTATACTCTGTATATTAGCCTCTGGAAAATTGTCCTATTACTTACGCTATTAAAAGACTGGTAAATGCAGGCACAGTTCAAATGTGGAGACTCCCTTCAATATGAGGTGCAGTGATTTATGTAGTAGGTTTATTATTCCTGTCCTCTGATGCTCAGCATTTATCATTTTCTCTAGTGTGTACCTGGGAGCTTAGAGGATCCAAAAAGCATAACTCATCATAAATTGATCCATGCTACTTCAGAGAAGGTGCTGACAGATACAAAAACAGTTTTGGAGGAAAACATTCAAGATAAAGGTAGGAGAGCTTTATGGTTAAATCTCATTCATGCAGTTGTCGCCTGTCAGCTTAGAAGCATGACTCTGTATTTAGTTGTGGGATGAATGCCAAACTGTGACCTTCTGGGTTCTAAGACGAGCACTGATAAAATAGCTAAAAGGTACAGGAAATAGAAAGTATATGGACTATCCCATAGTTTCGTTATTTGCTCAACAGTGATTTTTTTAAAAGAAATAAAAACATATACATGCAGTAGTTGAGCCAGTAGATTAAATGATTTTTTTCTTTATTTTGTAAGTCTGTTTTAACACACACAAAAGAGCAAACTACAATTGTAATCTGATAAGTCTAATAGGTTCAAACTGTGCACAGCTTTTCCCTCTTGCAGTTGTGTTTGTGGTTGGTAAACACAAATTAAATAGACATCTTTATTCTGAATACCACCCCATGCATAACTTTAAGTTGGCTTTTTGGATATTTGGGTCTAAGTAAATAAAAAATAATAGATTAAAAAAAGAAATTACCTTTATCAGATAAGGCCTCCGAGTCAAATAGTGGCGTTTCTGTTGCTTTCTGAAGGTTTTTTTTTCTTCAGTTTTTCAGTTTTATAGTGCTGTATGCTTATGCTGTGCTTTGCAGACGTAGGTCAGAGTGGATCCCTGGTTTAACTTCGGTAGCTGCAGTGGAATTGTGCCAGGTGTGTATTTAGCCTGTTGAATTAAAATGCAAAAAGGCTTAATATGAAACAGAAAGGTCTGAAGCTTAGAGCACTCAGATAACTGGGTTCTGTTTATATGGGGCACTTATATTTTCACAAATGCCCTTTAATTTAGTTTTTAACTTCCCTGTGTCTCCATCCCCCCTCCTGTAAATTGGTATATTATTGACCTACATTGCAGGGGTACTGGAGACTTAATTAAGCTTGTGGCTATAAAATGCTTGGAGACCGTCAGAAGAAAGGTGCTTTAGTGCAAAATATTTGTATGAAAAGTAGGGATGTAAAATCCCATTTAATTAGTTAATCAGTTAAATGTTAATTGTAACTGGTTAACTGGGGGAGGGGCTGGAGCGGCCTCTGCACCAGGCACTGCTCCATCTCTTCAGGGCGGCTGGTCCCAGCCTTTGTGTGCTAGGAGTCAGCAGCCTTGTGCTGGGAGGCTTTCCCCGCCTTCACTCACCCCTGCTGCTGCTTCTGCCCCCTCCTAGCTTGTGAGCCCGCACAGGCTGGGAGCTGGCAACCCCGCAGGGCTGAAGCTGCCCTCCACCTGCAACTGGCCTTGGGTGAGGGGCTGTTCCCAAGGTAACGGTTAACTGTTAAGGGTGATGCTCACCAGTTACCATTCACATCCCTAATGAAAAACCTAAAGGGAAAGCGTGCGATGTGACCTGAGATCTTTCAGGTTTACTCTTATCTGCCCAGAAGATTTGCTTCAGTTCTAGTCATAGGTGCACAGTCACCAGTGCAGTTACCCAGTCTAAGCAGAGTGCCCTGCTCTAAGCTGCCCTTCGCACCTCAGTTTCAGATAGGGGTAAGCTCCACCACTGCAGTAAGTGGCCTTCCTTGCATCTACTAGGGGTCTGCACTGGTGCAGCTATGCAGGTGGCTGGCTACTCATGGCTATAATTAGGGCAAATCTCCAGGATGGAGAACACCATCTGCGGTTTGACTGTAGGCTTCCTTTCCAGCCTCTGGTGTGACAAGGACCACATTGCTACTGCATTCTTACTGTGGGGAAGCAGTTGTCACTTTCACCAACAGTACAATCCATTGTAGGGGAGTTGGGGCCAACAAAGAACTCCTTTCCTGGGGAAGAGGGGAAGTGGGGAGCAAAACTTGGGATAAGCGGGTTTAACATGTGGGTGGAATGTAACTAATGATGAACTATGCTGTGAATTGTCTGTAAATCCGGGATAACTTCATGTTTAAAGGATATCAGAATTTGGCTGCAAAGGTGTAACTTTTTAACTTAAAGTATTAAAAATAAACCATTTCCCAGCAATATCTCAGATTATTAAAACAGAAAATATTTTTTAAATCTAACTTTTCAGCATTTTATTTACTCTGCCTGTCCCAGAGACCAACCAATTTGTCAGGTGTTTTGTGGTCAACTTTAGTTTTTTGACTTTTTTGCCCTTGTACAGAGATGTAGCATTTGGATAGCTTGCGCTGGCATAATGCGTGGGTGAATGAGTTGCAAACAAAGGAAGGGAATGTTTTTAGATCCAAAAATGTTTACATCTGGAAATTCCCTGAAACTGTGCAAAGAATGCAAACAAATCCCCCTTTCTATGAAAAACATCATTTTACAAGTTCTGTGACAGATATTGCAACCCCAGGCAATATCTGTGGGGTCTGTATTATACTAAGGTTATGTGTCACTGTGGGGCAGGGATTGTATGCAGCAGCCATGGGGACAGTTATCACAGCTCTTCCAGGAGCTAAAAACATCAAGAGTTGGGTTTTTTTCTAATTCAGCAAATGGGCAGGACTTTCTATCCATTAGCCCCAACCCTTGTGGAACGGTTGGGAAGATTTTGTTCCTCTAAGACTGATGGGTGACCTCTGATAAGCATTTTGCATACATATAGGAAATGCCAGGTGTTTGTTTACTGGGTAATGCTTTTAACTCAAGAATGAAGGTGCTTGCTCAGAAAGGGTATGTCGACACAGCAAAGTTATTTCGAAATAACTTCACTAGCGTCTACACGAGCCAACCACTATTTCAAAATTAATTAGAAATAGCGTAGGGCTCATTTCAAAATTGGTAAACCTCTTTCCACGAGGAATAGCGCCAATTTCAAAATTGCTATTTCGAAATAAGCACGGTGTAGACGCTTATTTCGAAACAGGGCCTCCCGTAACCAGGAGGAGTACCAGCGGTAACACCTGGGGATCCTGTGAGGCCAGCACCGCACCCTGGACTACTGGGTGCATGAAGACCTGCAGCTCTGGCGGGGGAGCGGGCGGGAACTGCTTGAATAGGGCCGTGCCATCTGCGACTACCTGCAGACCTCGGTGCAGAGATTGCTGCCTCCTGCTGCTCCAGCCCCTGCTGTCTCCCCAGCTACCACTCCTCCTCCCACTCCTGCTCCCCCTCCCCCTTCTTCCTCTTCCCCCTTCTATCCTCCATACCTTCCTCCCCCCCCCCGGGCACGTCGAGGCCCCCACACCCACAGTGCTGGGAGACAGGTGGGCTAGCAAGACATGTTGACAGATAGACATCTGTCAGGGATGGTGTAGACGGAGCTTGGTCCCGCCTTGAGGGCGGGGGGCTGGACTCGATGACCTCTTGAGGTCCCTTCCAGTCCTATGATTCTATGATTCTATGACCCCCAAACCTGAGCTTCTCCTCCCCTTGCCTCCTCCTTCCAGCTCTTTCCTCCCAGGTTTACCCCTCCCCTCTTCCACCCTCGTTCTCCCCCCCCCCCCCCACCCCAGTTTTGTTCAATTAAGAGAGTTTTTCGTCAACACGTGTCTTTATTTACATGAGGAAGGGGGGTTACAGAGGGATCAGTGAAAGGGCGTGAGGGTGCAATGAGGCACAAGCCCCGAGTGGGGCACGCCAGGGAGACTTTAGTCCTCCTCTGGGTGGAAGCTCTCCCCCCGGGGCTCTCCCGGATATGGACAGCCCCCCAATGGGCCTCCCGGCTAGCAGCTGTGCGGGGCTGCATGTACAGGCCAGCCAAGCAGTCGGCCTCTGCCATCCAGCCTGGCAGGAATGCCTCCTCTTCCGCTCACACAAATTGTGCAGCACACAACACACTGCCTCCACGTGCAGAATATTCCGCTTGGAGAGGTCCAGGCGGGTGAGAAGGCATCTAAAACGGGCCTTAAGCCAGCCGAATGCCCTCTCCACCATGATGCGGGCCCTGCTGAGCTTGGCATTAAAGGCCTGTAGGGAGGGGTGAGGTGTCCCGTGTAGGGCTTTGTGAGCCAGGATTGTAGGGGATAGGCTGCATCCCCCACCAGGCACACAGGTATGTCCACGTCCCCGACCCTGATGTGGCAGTTGGGGAAGAAAGTCCTGGTGTGCATCCTTTGGCGCACAGAGGAGTTGCGGTAAACCTATGCGTCGTGTGCTTTGCCAGAGCGGCTCACGTTAATGTCCACGAAGTGGCCCTGGTGGTCAGACACAGCCTGTAGGATGATGGAGAAATATCCCTTCCGCTTTATGTACAGGGAGTCCTGGTGTTCCGGGGCACGGATGGGGATGTGTATCCTGTTGATTGCCCCTCCCCCCGCAGTTGGGGAAGCCCAGGGCGCCAAACACCTCCATCACCGTGTCCACATCAGTGAGGTGGATGACTCTGCAGAGCAGCACTCTATTGATGGCCTTGACCACCTGCAGAGGGACACACAAAACTGAGAGTCATTGGGGTGCCAGGGTGGCTGAGAGTGCTCCTTCCCCGCCACTGCCCCGCGCCCCCCACACCGCAGGAGCAACCCCCCTGCAATCCTAGCTACCGCGGGCAGTTCGTAGTGCGGCTGGGACAGAACAAACCCTCCTGGGGAGGGGGACTTGCACCACCTCCCCCCCTTTCCCTAGGGCAGCCCATCCCCTCCTTGCACCCCTCCCCCCTCCTGGCACAGTGGCCGGAGATTGCCATACCGGCATGAGCAGGGCTTGACAAACGGCAGCGAAAACTTCTCACCAGCCCCATACTGCGCATGCGGAAGAGCCGCAAATGAACGGGACGAGCAGCTGAAATCTACTTGCCACGGGCGAGTAGATTGTATAGTTTGTCGAGCCCTGTGCATGAGCACCACTCTGGTGGTGGCTCTCCCCACGCCGAACTGGTTCCCCACAGATCGGTAGCTATCCGGCATAGAGAGCTTCCAGAGGGTGATGGCCACACGCTTCTGGAGGGGAATGGCGGGCCTCACGTGCATGTCTCATTGCTGCAGAGTAGGGGCGAGCCACTCACAGAGCTCGAGGAAGGTGTCCTCCTTCATCCTGAAGTTCTGGGTCCATTATTGGTCTCCCCAGCGCTCCAGGATGATGTGGTCCCACCAGTTGCTGCTGGTGTCCAGATGCGGTGGGGCATGCTGGCATCCAGGAGCTGCAGCTGCTCCTCCACGTACCCCAGGAAGATCCAAATGATGGCATGGGGGTTGGGCTGCAACAAATGCTGCGAGGCGGGCTGCAGAAAGCGCAGCCAGGCTTGCAGCAACACATCCAAGAGAAGCACTAGAGTGCCCAGGAGCAGCTCTGGCTTCACGGTGCAGAGTGCTGTGGTGTCCCGAGTAAGGGCAACCAGAGTACGCAGAGAAAAAAATGCTTTGCTGTCCCTCAGCGAGGTAGGCAAGACCTGAGAACCGGCTGTTCAGGGGGGTCCCTTTAAGCACAGGCCTCAGATAGCCTCAGGCAGCAGCCACACAAAGTAACTCCTGACCTGATGTCCTGCTGGAACTGGTTTCATCTGGCTTTAAATGCGATTCAGTGTCCAATCAGTGTGGACGCGCTATTTCGAAATGCATTTTGTGTGTAGACGAGTTATTTTGAAATAACTATTTCGAAATTAGATATTTCGAAATAACGCTGTAGTGTAGACGTACCCTAAGAGATGAGCAGGAACAAGTAATTACTGACTTTGTGCTGTTCATAAATCTCTGGGGGGGAAAAGCAATGCATAGGGGTTGTTGGCATTGGCTTGCTGGGGGATATCATAGTGGATGGAGTGGGGGGGGCCTTTGCAATCTTAAAATCCCAGTTGGGAAGAATCGAAACACAGATCTCTAGTCAAGAGAGCTGTGTCTGGGAACTGGAAACACTCTTACCGGGTGTTCTCAAGGGTCTGTGCAGGGGGAATACAGGAACAGTCACCCCCAGAATGGTGAACAGCCTTCATTTTGCCATTTGTGTATGTTGGCTTCTAATCTGCCTGACAGTCCATTGCATGTTACTTCTAACATATTCCAGAATCTTCTCTTTTTAGATGTCTTGCTGTTGGTAAAGAAGCGAGCTCCCCCTCCCCCTCCTAAAATGGCAGAAGTGTCAGCAGAGGAAAAAGTGAGTTCAGACACTTTGTGGGTGCTTTTTCTAGGCTGCCTTTTCCCTCTCTGTATTAACAACTTGGAGAAGCAAAGCTGTGGGTGTTCCATATTTATGTATGGAGGCAAATGCATCCATTTAATTAAAGATGAAATAAATGAATTTCAGAAGGATTCACATTCCTTTGAAACTTGCCAGAGAATCTGTAAATTAACAATAATGTTTGCCTCAAACAGGATAGATGCACTCTGTGGAAATGCTGTGAGGCTGATCTTTGAATGTTCAATAATAGAATAAATCATTAGAGGTTGTGCCCTGTTGCACCTTCACGTAATGTGCCCTTTAGAAAGCTGTGTCTAACAGCTCTGATTTCTGTCTTTAGCTGCATCTCGACTTGGGCCTTCTAACCATGTCTACACTGGCGCTGGGAGCAAGCTGCCCAGACTGGGTAGAGAGACTTGCTAGGCTGACCTGTGCTAGCATGACCAAAATAGCCCCCCCAGCTCGAGCAAGCAGACTTGTGTTAGGGGTGGGGACACTGCAGCACCAGCAGGGAGCTCAGGTCCATGAGGTGGGGCTGGCTAACTTGAACCCTCAGTTCTGCAACATGCACACGGCTATTTTTAATGCCTTAGAGCAAGAACTGCTAACACAAGTCTGACTGAGCTGGGGGTCTGGCTCCCAGCTCCAGTGTAGATTCATCCTGGGGCACAAGCATTGGCCTTGTTAGGCCCTTAACTGTATCCTCAGCTAGATAATGTGGGTTGCTTTCCCCCCATTCTGGGTGTAACTGTTATTTCAGGGGGTCAGCATTCTCCAAAAGGTGGCCGTGGTAGTGCTGTACCTGCCCGTCATTTGCAAATGCACTGAGCTATGCCTCTGCTTGTCCTTGTGAATTGCTGGAGGTCTCTGCTTGTATGTGCTGCAAACCTGTTTTTTCTCTTCCATGATTTGCTTCCTGCAGGTATCTGTATTTACCTGTGCACTGTTTCTCTGGGATCTTGCTGTGCTGCGTGTCACACTGTCTTCCTCTCATTACGTCCTCTGTGTGTTTGTCTTGGAGGGTTCAGTATTAAATAGCATCTGAAGTGTTCACACATCTCCCCACTAATTCTGAATAGAACACAGACACATTTGAGGATTTCTCTACAGGGAAGGAACACATCATAGTGATTAGAGCACAGGCCAGGGAATGGAGATTTCTGAGATTTCTGGATTCTGTTACCTTTGACAAGTCAGTTCCTCCTCTTTGTGCCTCAGTTTCCCCATTTGTAAAATGGGGATATTTAAATGAAAAACACTATATGGGCCTGTGGAGAATGTCAGCTATAGCATTTTTATTACTGTAGTTCCGTGGATGATAAATCACAAAATCTGAGCATGTTTTCTTTTCTTGTTTAGAGGAAGCAAGAACAGAAAGCTCCAGATAAGGATGCTATTCTCAAAGCTACAGCGAATCTGCCCTCTCGCAATGCAGATCGCACTGTGGCCCACCACAACATGAGAGATGTAAGTACAGTAAATTTCCGATAATCTGGCACCTTTAGGACCCGGGGGACTAAAGGACTACACCTTTAGGACTGCCGGAGTACCGGAAGGGGGACTATGAGGGGTCTGGGGAGGGAGGGAGAGGTCGGCGGGGAACTGTGCAGTGTGGGAGAGGGCGGTGCTGCAGGACCAACCCGGCAGTACCCCAGCTGCTCTGCCCCGACTTCCCCAAGTCTGCCACTGGTCAGTTTCAGCAGCAGTGGACTTGAGGAAGCCGGGGGCAGAGCAGCTCCAATTGTCCAGCTGGCCGGAGCACTTCTGGGTTCCAGTTGGTGCCGGACTATCAGGAGTGCCGGACCCTGGATGCTGGACAATTGGAGTTTTACAGTATGATGCCTTTTATCTACTTTGTTTATATGCTGAATCTAGATTTCCTCCTTGATTTAACCCTTCTCTGTGACATCCAAAAGTAGTTCATCTAGTCTTGAAGACTTCACTGAAACTTGAGCCTATTGCTTACTTCTTTTGAAAGAAGTGAAAATATATGGTCCATATTTCAGGTCCAAAGTAATACATTGGGGAAGAAACGTACCTAATATACCAGCATCATAGGTAATTTAAAACTGAACTTTAAGAGTCAAATTAAGGTTTTCCCTGTTCATGCTATGTTTTACTACTTGCACTTCTCACTGACTGATAAAAACTTAGTCACTTCCTGGTTCTAATGTTCAAGCACAGCATTGCAAAGTTTGGTTGGAAATCATGTCTGGGAATGTTTTTGTTTTTAGTTTTGCTTTTGAAGAGAAGTGTGATCTTTGTTCCCTTGTTTTAGGGTATTCTCTCATACATGGCAATTATAGTGAAACTGTCCTGTGCCTGTACAAAATATTTACCTATCTTGTTCCATGTTTTTCCCAAAGGAATTTTTTTTTTAAAGTACTGATTTTTGTCTTAGTGGCTACTTAATAAAGATCTTAACTAAAAGACCAATGTGATTATAAACTGTATTCCCTGCAGAAAGGAAGCTCTTTTTAATTCCAAGTTTCTACTGCATTCTGGGTTACACTTGATATTAAGTTTCTGTTTATAAAGGAATAATTAATAGACATTTTAATAAATGAGTTAATCAGAGGTTAATCTGATGGGTCAGTGGGTTGCCATCTATAATGACTCATGATGATATGCTTATAATATCTAACATACTTATTAATCTATTGATCGTTTATTAACTCTTTATATGCTATTCATATAGGGAACCTTAGCATAAAGTGTGACTGCATTCTTTTTTGCTTAAAATTTTTTATTATACATGGAGTTTGAGACACTTTAGTTTCCCTCTTATCTCTGTTTTAAAAATTTAAAAATGCCCTAGCACTGCGCAGCTTTCAGAATGCTGAAGGACTTTGTGAGTATGTGTAAAATGTGTGTTCAGAAAACACAGTGAGAGTTGCTTCTTTAGGTTTGATACTTCATGCACAAGAGAGTAACAAAGCCCTATGTGCATAGTACATGCTGTTAAATAATAAACAAAATAGTGAATTTTTTTCTTTAAAAATCATACACGTCTCTAGCACTTAATTAAGTGAAGCGTGGAAAAATTGGACCAATTTAGTTAGCGGCTTGCCCTGTTGTATATGGGATATGTTAAACATGTTTCTAGGTGAAGGAAGGATAGCCATGACATACTGGAATGGCAAGTCTCAGAAGAAGCTGAGAAAATGCCACTAGCCAAGAAGGCTCATCCCTTTGTAGAAACAGGTCCCCAGTCCTGAAAGCAAATTCACAGCATCTCACCAGAGATTTTGGGCCCCTGTTTCCATTAAGAAATAATAAAGCTTTCTCAGCTAGTTCATTATGGGACCAAAAGCAATGGAAGAAATAAACAACCCTTCCTGCATGGCAATTCTTGTGCTATATAGCACTCCACGGGAAACACTCTAACTTATTTTTGATATGCTAAACACAGTGAAAGCAAAGCCATAATAAAGCAACTTTCTGGCAAGGGCATAGTGCACAGACGCTAACAAGAGATGGGTTAAGTGATGATAGCTCTTGGTAGCTTTCCATCTAAGTGTTTTGACAGTTTCTTTTCTTGCAGTTCCAGACAGAACTCCGGAAGATCTTAGTTTCACTTATTGAAGTTGCGCAGAAATTGCTTGCACTGAACCCAGATGCAGTTGAACTATTTAAGAAGGCAAATGGTAAGCACGTATCCTTAAATGTGTTTTGTGGAGCCAGGATTCGATTAGCCTTGTCAAGAAATACCCAAAATATTGATTCATCCTATTACAAAAGGCCTGTAGGCGGCCATAACAACCTTCATAGCTCCCTACACAGAGGGTGGGGATAGGTCCAGACATCAGTGGGACTCTTCTGAGGAATACCACTTGCAGAGGAAGGAAGCGGTGTTGAAAGTTCAGTAGGTAACACTCTTCCCTCTCACTCAGCAGTTGCAGTTTGATGGCTTATTTTTAAAAATATGCTGGTCCTATATTTGGGACCCTACCAGCTTCATGACTGTGAAAAACAAATCATGGACTGAAATCTGATCTCTGTCATAAAATCTGGCTAGTGTAGGGACAGGGGTTCCCTCCAGATGCTGGGGACAGATGAGATTTCTCTTCCGCTGCATGGGTTGTCCACAAGACCGGGTCAGACCCATCTGTGGGAATATCTCCCAGCTGCGGGTAAACTTCATGGCTACTAGCTGGAAGCTCAACTCCGAAGGCAATGCTGTCACCAGGCAAGCGCCACCTGAGCCGTCTGTGGCCCTTGGTTACAACACTGACATTTCAGATTTAAATATCTGAAACTGAAATTTACAGTTTTTAAAACTCTATGACCATGGAATTGAACAAAATAGACTGTGAATTTGGTAGGGCCTTACTTATACTCCAGGAGGCACAGAGCAGCAGGATGTGGCATCTTTTCAATGAGACAAAACCATAACCAAGATCTTGACACCTCATGGTTACTAGAGATCTTCTGGCATTTTTCACACGAGCCAGGGTCATAGCCTTTGATGTCTTGCCAGATTCCAACTTAAATAATATTTAGCCTTTTTAACACTCTGTTTGGTTTCAGTTGAGTCTAATATCTGTCATAGAGTGCGTAGTGCTGCAATGCAAAAAAAATGTTAAGTTCTGCTCCTGGTGTGTGTAGTGTCAGGGGAAGCATTCTGGGCTGAAATCTAGATCCCACTAAAATTAATAGCAGAATTCTCATTGAATTGAATTGGGCAGGATTTCATTCCTGGTGTTTTGGTTTTCATTGGTAAGTCACTTTAGGATGAGAGGTCCCAATGTAAAATTATTCTCAGTGTAACTACTGGAAAACTTCACTCAAACTTCAGCTCTTGGGGGTGATGAGGAATGGGTTAGTACAAGGGCACAAAGGGAATTTCTACTGTGCAAAAAACAAAAGTATAGTCTTAATTTTAGTTAGCTGACCTGTGTTAATTTATGGGGGCTAAATAGCAGTGAAGATTCAGCGACTCGTCTTTTAACTTGGGTTAGCAGCTAGAGGTAAAGTCTATAGAGTTGAACTCAAACTGATAGCCCTGAAGTCATAGCAATTTAGGTAATTTAACCCAAATTTTAAGAAGGCGCATTTTTTTTTTTTTAGCATAGACCTATCGTTCGAATTAGGATTAAATGGAGAAAAGGGAAAATTTAGGCTGAATATAATGAGAGAGCTTCCTGACACTGGGATTTATTGGGGCCTGATCCCTCCACATGTTTTGTCAAATAATTCTTTACATAGTCTCATAGAAGTCAGTAGCTCTGCTTGTGAGCATGAGGACTGCTCATTCTAAAGGCTTGAAAGCTCAGTCCAGAGTGGAGTAGAATGCTGGAGGCAGGGAGGAAACCCACTCCCTTCGTGTGAGACATAGAACACTCTTCTTGACAAAGTTCAGGGCACAGTCCAGCATTAGCTGAGCTAAGGGGGTTGAACTAGAAGACTTAATAGGTTTTTCTCTCACCTTCTCATTTGCTAGGATTAGAAAGGGAAGACTGAAGGATTCCAGCTTACCAGATATTTTCCCAGATGGAGCAGGGATAGACGTTGGCTTGAAGTCATAATGTGAATCTGTTTTTTGTAGCTATGTT
Organism: Pelodiscus sinensis; assembly: GCF_049634645.1. Taxonomy (NCBI): domain Eukaryota; kingdom Metazoa; phylum Chordata; order Testudines; family Trionychidae; genus Pelodiscus; species Pelodiscus sinensis. Next base: position 22,204,094 of record NC_134732.1, on the reverse strand, counting down.
GGATGAGGACGAGGAAGACCGAGTGGATGAAATAGCCCTGCGACAGCTTACAGAAATGGGGTTTCCAGAGAGCCGAGCTGTCAAAGCCCTTCGGTTAAACCAGTGAGTATTCACAGCACCCAGCATACGGGATTGCTAATTACTGAGAGAACTTGTGCATGTTATTCTTTGAATAATAATGCATTTGCTGTAAACAGCCTCCTGGATCACCTCATCCATGACAGGACAAAGCATAGCACAGGCACTCCATCCTACACGGGATGGAGGTCCACATGGGGGAAGAGGTCACGTGAGGGAACCATACTGTGGTGTTGTCCGTGCTAGACTTGTTCTGAGAATAAATGGAGGTTTGTGGCCTTGTACATTTCAAAAGCAAGGAGTGCCACCAGTTCCCCGCTCCGCCCTCTTCCCCATGGAGATGGTGCAGGGGGGGACCTAGCTTTCTGATAGAGGCAGTAAAGGTGGGGAGGGGGGAGAAAGCAACTAGTCAACTCACTAGTTAACTATCCGACAAGCATACGTCTCGTCACTTACTTCCCTAGTTCAGATGCTCAGAGGCTCTGCTTGGTGGGGCGCAAATGCTCTTTTGGGCTCCAGAGATAAGCAAGGGGGAAAGGGGTGATACTCACCTAAGCACTATCCATTCCAGGTACCAAAACGAGCTGTCACTCATGGTAAATTGTGTAAGTGTAACGTGCTTGCTTCTCTCCTTACATAATGCTTTGACTGGCAGTGAAATAGTTACCAGTGTTGGTATTTTAAATGCTAGGCTATGTCTGCACTACAGGGTTTTTGCACAAAAACCCATGGAGCGTCCACACCTCAAGCGCGTTTTTGCACAAGAAAATCTACAGTCAGTCGATAACAGAGGGTGTTTTGCGGTGATGGTATATCTCCTTCTATGGGGCATAACTCCTTTTTGCGCAAGCGTTCTTGCGCAAAAAGGTGTGTGTGGACACTCCACAGGGGTTTCTTGTGCAAAAAGAGCCTATCACAAAAAGCACAGGTGCTCTGATGGCCATTCTGTGAGTTGCAATCAGAATGATCTTGCACAAGAGTGTCCATGCAGTGTGGACACACTCTTGCGCAAAAGCACATCACTTTTGTGATGTGCTTTTGAGGTGTGGACGTGCTTTTGCGCAAGAAGTTTTTGTGCAAGATCTCTTCTGCAAAAAGCTTCTTGTGCAAAAACCCTGCAGTGTACACAATGCCCTAGTGACAGAGTATCTGAATTCACACTCCATATAGATGAACAAGGGCAGTTCATTGCTGTGGGCTGTTGTTTCAGGTCCTGTGCAAACTTGGGGGACACATCACTTTAACTCATCCAAAAATTGCAAACTGAGAGTTTCTTCTGAACTCTTAGGGAAAGAGTGACTTACTATGCTGAAATGAAACTGAGGTTCTGGAGCGCAGGCGACACCCTCAAAAGCATATTTTAAAATGTTCCATAGATTGCTGCTTCAGCTGATCTTCAACACTTGCTTTCCTCTATCTCCACCTCTCCTCTCCTTTCACTGTCAGCTCAGGAGAAATCAGTTTATGGTGCCCATGATAACTTAAGAACAAGTATGTGATGTTGCACCAAAGCTGTTTTGTAACCACACACAATGAAAGCTTAAAGGAAGCAAATTTGTGTTTTGTGACCTCTGTTTAAGCTAGCTGGTGAAACTGAAAGTCCTAGAAACAAAAGCTGAACATGTGCAGGATGTTTTACTTGGGTCTGTCTACTCTGCAGCTGGGAATGAGCCTCCCATCACCATTGGCTAGAGTATAGACCTTGCAGCTCGGGCTCTGAAGCCCAGCTGGCCCTTTGTTCTGAGCTCAGGTGGCTAGCCGGTCTCTGTGGGAGCTGCAGCATCCATGCTGTTAAGCTGGTGGGAGTCTGTCTCCCTGGACTGGGAGGCTCGCTTTTAGCTGCAGCGTAGCTTTGACTCCCCATAATGGTTTCCATTAACTTTTTGTCCCAGTATGTCAGTGACGCAGGCCATGGAGTGGTTGATAGAACATGCAGATGACCCCACAGTTGATGCACCACTTCCAGGTCAAAGCTCATTAGAAGCTGCCTCTGATGCGGGTGCCTCCTCTGCTGAGGCAATTGCTGGTCCTAGTTTGGAAGCTGGTGGTGAAGAGCCCAAGGATGAGCTGACAGAAATATTCAAGAAGATCCGCAGGAAAAGAGAATTTCGTCCTGATCCACGAGTATGTGTTGTCTGTCTTACTCTTCACTAAATGGAATGCGAAGGAATCGTTGTGGGGACACAGTGGGCTCCAAATAACTGTTTACTGACTATATGCAACGTATGGATACTTGTGTATACTGCTGCGCTGAGAGGATTCTGGAGGTTTTTGAAATACAAGACAATCAGGACCTTTAGAAGTCTCTCCCAGTAGCTAAAGGGTTACTGCCCAGTACATAGACCCCATAATCTCGAACACAGGTGCACCTAAATTACCAGCATCGTTAGGTCTGCCCCAGTGTTGGGACTAACCTCTTGGCAAAGCCGTTTGTAATCACAAGTTGGTCCCACCATTAAAGCCTGAGGAAATAAGCAGTTGTGTGTATTGGGGAAGAAGTACCCATAGGGTATTTATTATGGTGCCCTGGAGACTCTTATTGTAGAAAGATACCAAAGAGCATTTAAGCTCTTGAGTTTGCAGAAATTACAGTGAAACGTCTTTTCAAACTGTTTATCTGATCTGTTATAAATATGCAGAGACAATCCCTATTCAGAACAACTTAGGTGCTTATTTTCCCTTAAACTCACCAGGAGATGCTGTTTAGAATTCAAGGTCTGCTTTCACCATGCAAGGTTTCCTGAGACTTTGGCAAGATTCATCAACGACTTAATAGCTAATATTAACACATGAGTAAAATTACTTATCTGAAAAAGACCTTTTAAAATAATCAGATACTGTGAATATCAGATACTTCAGATACACAGTTCTAAATATTGAATGTACTCCATTCTAGTCTGACTAGAACTAGCATATGGATGTGATATTGTGTGTTTTATTGCCAGATAACCATAAGCCTTGGCTATGGAGCATAAAGTACAAGTTCTAAAACCCCATCTCCAGCATCCCAATTATCTGACTACATACCAGACGATGGCTGTGTTCTCATTACTTGCATGTTTTGGAAATGCAGCACTAATTCTATTCTCTTGCACCAGTAGAAATCCAGAGCAATTCCAGTGAATTCTAGATTTACACCAGTGTAACTAACAACAGAATTTGGCTTATAAACTCTGCTGCCTGCTTCCCTTTAAGTCAGTAGTTGTTCCCTTTGGTCTTGCCTCCTCTCTAATATTTCATAATACATTTCAGATTATGCTTGCTCTTTTCTTACCTTTTTTATTCTGCTATTTAGTAGTCCAATCTAAATCATGAATATTACAGACAATTAACCTTCTTTAAAAGACCAAGCTAAATACACTTGATTGCTGCCAATCTACTTTTGCTAAACTTGTTTTGCCAGTCCATCTTTCAGATGTGCCCACCATTTAACAGTCTTATCACTAACTAACCTGGGGATTAAATTTGTCTGTAAATTGTTTTCTTCCATGAGGAAGCTCACCAATATATGAAATCTCAGTTTTCCAACATTGCAATGAAATAATGTAGGAGTGCAAAGTGGATTAGTTTCGTATCAGTGTTTAGAAATCATTTGTGTAGCACCATAAACATCTGGAATTTTTGAAATTATGAGAACAGTTAATAAAGAGAAGCCCCTTAAACACAGGAGTGAAATCCTAGACCAGCTGAAGTTAATGGGAGTTTTTCTCTTTAATAGAGCTAGGTTTTTACTCTGGGATAGAATCCTTGGTTCCTTTTGCCTAGGCAGACTAGATGATGGCTGAGTTTTCCCAAGAGAACTGTTCTCAGAAGATGCAAATACCTTTCTGCTTTTGTGAGTACATAAAATAGGAAACAGGAATAAAACTATCCCATAGCTTGAAACAGAAGTGGAAACCGAAACATCTGAAGAGGAGTACGATGAGATACTAGGAATGATTGATGGAAACAGCAGCTTGTCTTGTCCTAATTCCAGGTTAATTCCTGAAGGAAGCTGCATGCTACAGCCAATATTGCTTAGTTACACAGCTGCAACTCTCTCTGAAGTCAACCTGATCTGACCCTTTGTAATTGAGATCAAAATCTACCCCTACAAATCTATAGTGGTAAAGGGGGAGTGGCAGTACAAAATAAGCTAGTTTCATTATGTGAGTTAAAGTACGGTCCCATTTAAAATGTGGTGTAAACTTTAACCTACTTCTTAAGAGACTCTCTATCCTGGCTTCCTCCCCATCACAGTCCTTTCCTAAATGTCATATTGCTAAATCTAAAATTAGTGCCACAGCCTGCAAATGGTACATGTACTATAACTGAACTCCTAACATTGTAAAACCTCGTTTAAAAACAGCGCATTCTCCTTGTAATATATCCGTTATAGACACAATTAAGGTATGTGACCAGAGAGAAACAAGAAAGGGGAAAGAAAAAGGAGTCCTTCCAGTGCTTGTTTGGTGTGTGGGAACTAGGAATGGGGACGTGCACCCCTTGAGTGTTAGAGGTTGCATTTCTTTGTAGATAATTTTGTGTTGGTGCTGCTGAGTTTGCTCAGATGTCCCGTGTAAGCAGTAGGTGCAGGGTGGAGTCTACTTCCAAATTACAGTACCAGGAAAAAGAGAGGGTTGTAGTGAAAGGAATCTGTTTTCTTCTTTAAGCCCCAAGGATGCTGACATGGAACACTATAATAATGAGGGGTCACTCAGTCATTTCTCTTACACCTGTGCTTTGGAACAGTGTAGTAATGCTTAGTGGTCTTAATTTTCAAACAGCTCTGCGTAGGGTTGGTTGCCAGATAGTTTCACAAAAAATACCGAACATGGTGGGGGAAAAAATGGGGACCAAAGTTGTTGGTCAAAAAAAAAAAGTCACAGCACCTTTAAATCCCACACTCCCCCCCCCCCCCCCCCCCCCAGGTGTGGCAGGGGAAGAATGTCCCAAGTGGCCTTCCGTCCGATATTTTACATGTCCGGTATTTTCTGTTTTTCTTTTTACCGAACAGAAACCGCAGATACCGGACTGTCCAAGCCAATACCGAACACCTGGCAACCCTAGCTCTACTGGGAATTTTGACAGTTACTTTAATAGAAGCAGGATGTGGCTGCTGCAGTTTTATTAGTATTAGTATTATTAGCTGATAGACTTTTAAAATCTCTTGAACCTCTGCTAGCCAACAGTTGGCACCCAGGAAAAAAATAGTCGAAAGGGAATACAGGCAGTCCCCGAGTTACGCGGATCCGACTTATGTCGGATCTGCAGTTACGAACGGGGTTTGCTGCCCGTCTCCCTGGTCTGCTGGAGACCAGCAGACCAGGGAGACGGGAAGCAAAGCCTCTGAGGACGCCAGCAGCGGGACAGCCGCGGTGCGGCTGGGCTGTCCGCTGCCCGCGTGCTCTGCGGCTTTGCTCCACGTCTCCCCAGAGGCTTCCTCAGAGGCTTTGCTCCCCGTCTCCCTGGTCTGCTGGAGACCAACAGACCAGGGAGACGGGGAGCAAAGTCGGGGAGCACGCGAGTAGCGGACAGCCCAGACGCGCCGCGGCTGTCCAGCTGCCGGCGTGCTCCGCGGCTTTGCTCCCCGTCTCCCTGGTCTGCTGGAGACCAGCAGACCAGGGAGACGGGGAGCAAAGCCGCGGAGGACCCGGGCAGTGGGACTGCGGTGCGTCTCGGTCCCCCGCCCGTGTCTTCCTGGTCTGCTGGGGGAGCAGCTAGTACGCCCCCCCTCCCCCCCTCCCAGCAGTCCAGGCTTTCCTCCAGACACCTGTGGTAGAGCAGCTGGGGCGCTGCCGGTTGGTCCCGCAGCGCCGCTCTGGGCGCTACTGGACCAACCCGGCAGCACCCCGGCTGCTCTGCCCCAGGCGTCCTGATTCAGCCACTGCTTGTCAGTTTCAGCAGCGGCTGAATCAGGACGCCTGGGGCAGAGCAGCTGGGGTGCTGGTGGATTGGTCCAGTAGCGCCGAGGAGCGGCGCTACTGGAGCAACCCAGCAGCACCCCAGCTGCTCTGCCCCAGGCGTCCCCAAATCAGCTGCTGCTGAAACTGACCAGCGCCGACTACAGGAAGCCCGAGGCAGAGTTGCTCTGCCCTGGGCTTCCTGGAATCAGCCGCTGATCAGTTTCAGCAGCAGCTGACTTGGGGACGCCTGGGGTTCTTAAGTTGAATCTGTATGTAAGTCGGAACTGGCGTCCAGATTCAGCCTGTTGAAACTGATCAGAGGCTGATTCCAGGAAGCCCGGGGCAGAGCAACTCTGCCTCGGGCTTCCTGTAGTCAGCCGCTGGTCAGTTTCAGCAGCGGCTGAATCTGAACGCCAGTTCCGACTTACATACAGATTCAACTTAAGAAGAAACCTACAGTCCCTATCTTGTACGTAACCCGGGGACTGCCTGTATACTGTGCTATATTTTCCTCTGTTTCCAGAAAATTCCTTTGGCTCTTCTAGTGAGGAGATTCTGACTTGATAAATCCAGTGGGGATTCTTAAAGCAGAGACATCACCTTCTGCCCCTTTGTACATGGAAAAGCTTTTCTGCAGAAGCGGAGATACGATTAATTCCTTGTGAGTGTTATAGCTGCCATGGACCATGCTAAATGCTGTGTGTAATAAGCGATGTATTCTAATTTAGGCTGTCATTGCCTTGATGGAGATGGGCTTTGATGAAAAAGAAGTGATAGATGCACTCAGAGTAAACAACAACCAGCAAAATGCAGCAGTGAGTACGCTCTGTTATTTTTATTCCTAATTACTATCATGATCATTTGGTCAATTGAGAATTCTTGATCACTGAACTGGATGGCACTTGGTCGTACTTTAATTCAAACTAGCCTCATGTAACACGGCTTGGCTTTTCGCAGTCCAGCCTAGCATTTATTGGAATTGAAGCAAACATGATGAAATATCATGCATCATTGGAAAGCAGTCACTAATGGGCTAGAGAGTGGCAGTAAACAAGCCTTCTCCGCAAAGAACTGCTTCCAGAGGGGAAATGTTGAGATGGAAAACTTTGGCCGGAGACATGGGAATTGGTTTTTGAGGTTCTCATTTGAAGGAAGATCACCTCATCCACAATATACTCTCACTCACTCTCTTTCATTTTATCCTCTTCTGAAAGAAGGAGGGTTGAGTTGCCCTTGCTGGATTTCGAGATGTTCTCCTGGCAGCGAGATTAGTCAGCTTCCTCTCCAGCTTTCGCTTTGGGGGCCTCCTAGAAAGTTATCGTAGAGGAGGATGACAGTGCTGGGGCAAGCTGGACGTTTCCAGTGTGACCTACAGAGTGTCTCTTCATGTGGGTTTGAGAGCCAGAAATCACTTTTCTTGCTGTATGAGGGGCTAGTCCAGCTCCCACTGGAGTAATGGGAGCCTTGGAGTTGACTTCACCCGGAACAGGACCTAACTGAGGAGTAGTTAATGTGTTAATAGATATAACTTTGTCTAAGATGTTCTAGCTTGTGCCTTATTTACATGAGGGATTGAAGTCTCTGGAGTTTGCGTTTCAATGGAGCTAATTATAAACTTGTCATGCCTGCTGACTTTTACAGTGTGAATGGCTGCTGGGAGACAGAAAGCCATCTCCAGAAGATTTAGATAAGGGGATTGACACCGCTAGCCCTCTCTTTCAAGCCATCCTAGAAAACCCAGTGGTACAATTAGGGCTGACAAACCCTAAAACGCTGTTAGGTAAGTACTGTCCTGGCTTTTGACAAATATGCATTGCTTCTACAATTGCTGACAATCAGAAAATACTCTATTTAAATAAAGCCAAGTGAATATATGGGGAAGGGGCAGCTCTTCACATTTTCCCCCTTATGCAGTGTAATAACATGCTGTGTATAATGCCATGCAAGCAGTGTGGGCTTGGGAATAATCATGGGGCTGTGTCAGAAATAACACAGTGTCTAGGAAATGACAAGTCTTAGTCCATATCTGTGAAAACAGCAAAGAGTCCTGTGGCACCTTAAAGACTAACATTTATTTGGGCATAAGCTTTCATGGGTAAAAACCGCGTCGTCAGATGCATGGAGTGGGAATCACAGAGCTTGGGGGCACTCCATGCATCTGATGACGTGGTTTTTACCTATGAAAGCTTATGCCCAAATGAATCTAGGTGAATGAGTTCAACCTGTGCTATCCAGAATGTCATGGCTATTGGCTAGAGCATCCCTGCAGATCTAGGCGATCAGTTGCACCAAACTTGACCAGAGTTTGTCAGGGAAAATTTAGAGTTTTGCTTGGTATCGTGGGGGGCCTTAGCTACAAAAAACGTGGCAGCAAATGCGCACTGTATTGCAGCTTACTATAGATTAAAGTCTGCTCATTACTCAGAGGGCAGTAGTTGGCTGAGTTTAACTGAACTGAAAGCTGCCAGCTAAGGACTTCTGTGTCTGTCCTGCCAAGGCTGAAATAACAGCTGTGGACACATGCTTCACCCTTTTTGGAGTTTTGCCCTATAGAGCATCTGTTTCCCTCCCTCCCCTCAGTCAGAGAGCATCTGTAGCTGGGAAAGTCACATGATTAATGCACCCAAAAGTGACTGGAATGCAAATTGTGGTGGTTGGGTTACTCTGAGGAAAGTCTGCACAGTCGATATTTAGTGGAGATATTTAGTAGGGAGAAATTTGGCCTTTCTGCAACATAAACATGCTTCATATTTAGTCTCAGGGTTGCCTAGACTTTTTATTTAAAGGCATGCTTTTAAACCTAGGGTGCATATGAATCCCCTTGCAGTGGGTCTCTTGAACACTTACATGTACTGTGAAGTTTTGTGGGTTTTAAATAATGTAGGAGTTGAACCCGCCCACTCTGATTTCGAAACAAGTGGCATCTTCGTTTCAGAAGGAGGGTTCCATGCTGCAGCTCAGGATATAAAAATAGAAAATGTCATTGTACAGCTTGGATGAACATCAGAGTGCATACTGTTGCTAATGATACCTCTGCATATTGGCAGTGTCATGCATACTGGCACCAATATTTGCATTTAATTAAAAAATACTTAGTCCTCCTTTAGTGCAATATATTTTGAATCTCTAACTTCTCCTCAAAATGGGAGGAAGCATGGTCTGGTGCTTGAAGCATGAGAGCTCTATTTTATTCTCAGTTCTTCCAGAAACCTGCGTTGTGACCTTGGGGAAGTATTTATAGTCTGCCTTTCAGAGGTGATGAGTACCTACAGCTCTCGTTGATTTTATTGAGAGCTGTGGGCACTTATCACCTTTAGAGAATTGGATCATTGAACTTTCTGCTTGTTTGCCAGACTGTTGTGTAACTTGTTACACTGACCTTTAGGAGACTGCTGAAAAGGTCAGATTTGTGATTTGTGTGTGGCCCACGATGAGTAAGTGTTCCAAACTTCAGCTTCTTCTTCGAGTGGTCCCTGGGGGTGCTCCGCTCATGGTGTCGGGCTTGTCCGGGCGCCGCAGCTGCGGCACTGGGACGAGCCCGACACCATGAGTGGGGCACCCACGGGGACCCATCTCGAAGAACCATCGTTACTGCACGAAGGTGAGTAACTTCTTCTTTTCAACTCTGTGGGAAACTAAATGTTTGTCCGGGCCACACTGTCCCAAGCCTCTGTAACTATTGGATCAAATGTTCTTGTTTCCTGCTGCATTTGCAACCCAAATGTTGCAGCAATGTGCTAATGCACAAGAACCACAGTGTCACGGACTTGTCTGTTCATCATCCAGACAGAGCGAAATGCAAACTAATTACACTCCGGTCATCTGAAGACGTGGGTGGTGCCCACGAAAGCTCACAATACCATCCTCATGTTTTGTTAGTCTTTAAGGTGCTACCAGACTATTTGTTTTGTAAGAGTTTTTTAAGTGAACATAAACATTGAGAAGTGAATGAGTGGAGTAATCTTGGTGGAGGGGTTATTTGACACAGGTGAAGCAAACTATTTTTAGCCATTTGGGCCTAGAACATCAGTCAAATCTCCAAAGAAAAGGGACCATCTCTTCCCCCCTCCCCTGACACACACATACCATGAGAGCTGGTGTCTGCTGTCTCCATGGCAGCTTGCATGCCCTTGACTCCATGAGAGGGCAGTGATTAGACTGATGAAGGAAGGAGCTTGGTGACTGGTGGGAGAACGTGTGTTGTTCCTCCTCTAGCCCCAGAGAGTAAGATCATCTTGTGGCCAAGGCAGGGGAGCTAATAGCCTCACCGGACCCTGGGCAAGGTGAGGGCCGGGCCTGGGCAACCAGCCTTCAGTGCCTCCCAGGCTATGGTGCTCCTCCCTGCCGAGCCCTCAGAACGGCCCGGAGCGTGGCACTCCAGCAGCAGTTTAAAGGGCTCTAGATGGTGTCGCTGCCACAGTGACTGTGGCTGGGAGCCCTGTAGCCAGGCCCCAGGGCAGTTCCCTCCAACCCTCCCCTGTCAGCAGCAGGCCTGGGACTCAGGAGATTACGGTTCACTTCTTGGCTCCGCCGTGGGCTCCCTGTGCAACGGAACTGCATGCCTCTGTGCCGTAGCTTGATTACTCTCCCAAAGCCTTGTGAGGTAAAGTGATTGGTGGAGGCACGGAGATGGATGCCCTAGGAGTATCTAGGCAGAACATGACACAGCCGGCTGTTGTTCTACTTCCTTCCTTCCACCCCCAATAGGCACAGCCAGGAGATGTCACTGGCAGTGCCTCTCCAGTGGAGCTGTGTTGCCAGGGAGAGAGGGGGAAATGAGACAGAGGTCTATCTGAGGGTGGCTCTGGCCTCTCTAGACCTTCTGTCCTGACCGAGTTGTGGTGATCAAAGCAAGTCATGATTTAGTCTGCAATTTTAAGCTAACTTTATTTTGCAAAAATCCAAACGACTCAATATTGGCCAAATAAAATATCATTAACTGAGTTTTGACACCTCCTCCTCTTGACAGCCTTTGAAGATATGCTTGAAAACCCCTTAAACAGCACTCAGTGGATGAACGATCCAGAGACGGGACCTGTCATGCTACAGATCTCTCGAATCTTCCAGACGCTGAACCGCACATAGAGGGGAATGCCGATCCACTGTGCCACTTCTTGCTGTCTCTAGCTTCACGTTTCCTGAACAAGAGGGAACATACATTTTTTGGGAGGAGGGAGAATAAAAGGGGGAGGGGGAGCTGATGGAAGAAGGTAGCAGAGGAAGCAAAATAGCTTGTTGTTGTTTGGATAGGCACATCTCAAATAAGAGTGTGTAGTTATGGCCATCCTGAAGTTAGTAGCCTTGTGGATTTAGTTTTAGTGGAGAGGTTTGAAGACTTGTCTGGGTGGGTTTTTTTGTTTTTTGTTTTTTTGCTTTCAGGTGGTAGGTTGAAAATGAAATATATATCCAAATACAGGAAAAGGCTTTGTGAACTCAACTTAGCGTGTGATCGGCAGAGAAAGTGATAGGTGACGTTGCCTCATGTTTCGGTCTTCTTACTCAAAAGGCCTGTGACTTCAGTTTTACTAGCTAGCGGTTGAAGCGTCTGGCTAGTGTTTACAAAAGGTCATTGACCACTATCATAGGATAGTAATCATATTGTTCATCTCTATTCAGTGTTAATTTATATCTATATCACAAAATACTTTTAAAATTGACACTTAGGAATTCATTTTTTAAAATAAGTCCAAATGTCGAGAGAACATGTTGTTATCCAGGCTTGTCCGTCTTGCATTCTAATTTAAACAGAATAATTCAGAGATGGAATTTCTTTAATAAATAGCATTACTTTTTCTTATTTATTTTCTGCGTTAGTGTTTTCCAATCCTGCAGGAGAGCTCACTCAAATAGATTAAAGATGCAGTATCTCTTCACAAAAATGTAACTTGCCATTCCAGCACTTAGACTGTCAAGTGCTACAGTTCATAGGAATATCCTGTTTTAACATATCTTAGTTTGAAAGGTGACAATGTTTCTCTGTCGTTGTCTATTTCTGAATGTATATTTTAGGAAAGAAATTCTGTTTTTTAAAATAAGTCCTTTTCAAACTCCACTGACAATGCCAAAAGCTGCTAACTTGCTTGGGTTTTAATTGGAAGGTCATCTGCAAAATGAAACCATCATCCACACAAATATTTAGGTTTTTGTCCTGATTTTGCTTGCTTGTGTACAACACATTGAATAAGGAATTTTCCTCTGCTTCTTTTTTACCTTAGAAATATCCGGTATGTCAGGTCTTGTCTTCTCTTGTCTGTCATTGGAAGATTCACTGGAGGTCTCAGATGGGTATTGTGAGTTCTGTCAGCCTGCGAACTAAAGGAGTACAAAGGGCTGGATTTCACATATAGATCTCTTCTTCCAGCTGTTCATACTGCACTTGTTACACAGCTGATAATTCTTAAATAGTTGGACTAAAAATCACTTCCCTTTTCAATTAAGTTTCACCTGCGTGGTATCTTCAGTGCAGTAAACAAGTCCTCCAGTAGTCTATAGAATCTGCCAGGAAAGACAGGGAAGCCCAGGATGTACTATAAAAAGTGCGCTGAGAAAATAAACCTTTTACTCCTTCAGTACAGACCGCAAAGGTATGTATGTGTGTTGTGAGAGGATATTCTGCGTAACTTTGCAGGCCACCTTTTAAGAGTGATTTTACGTAGGGCAGCTAGATTGGGACGTAAACCACACAACAAGTTTTGGCCTGAAGTTGGCACCTGAACTGTAATAATATGCAGCTGAGACACACAAGTTGCCAATTTCACATAATTAATTTGATGGGTGGGGAGATCAGTCACTCAGATCTTATCTTTCCTTACTATCCCAGTTTCATTTCTGGCTTTTGTAATATCCCAGTGACTGTCTATTGCACTTAAACAAATTACTGTAAGGTGCTTAGATCTCCACATTCAGAAGTAACCATTTCAGCACCCCCTTTTTTGCTTTCTACCTCTTCCTGACAGCCTCTAAATTTAATTGCAGTTTTAGTCTTAAAAACTAGGTGCTGGATCCTTCGTCTCAATAATTACTCAAAACAGTCCTATTTGATTTCAGTGCAGCTACTCATATAAGTAAGATATAATATTAAGAATAACATTTAAACAAGTTTCCTGATGCTGAAGGATTTCAGTTCATTCAATCAGTCTCTTTTGTCGTGGTTTTCTTGAAATATTACCTGAGGGTGGTGTTTGAAGTTCTGAGCATTTGAGGCACTGATATGTATGGAATTCCCTCTTCTCTTCAAGTTTTTGTAAATAATCAGTGCTTATTTCCACAGGAATCACCATCATGTGATTATATCCTGAACAAAAATTGTTCCAGACTGTGGTTCTGAATGTATTAGACATAAGTTGAGATAGCAACATGTCCTGTAAGAACTTAGGGTCTGATTATGTTCCCATTGTCAAGTCCAAGTTCTCATTGACTTCCATGCCATAAGATCAGACACTTTAAAGTAATTCATAAACAGTGATTCTACAAAGAGGTTAGATACTGTTTTTATCTACATATCCTTCAGCCTTCTAAGTGCGGCTGCTTGTGCACCTCTGCATTATCCCCATGGTAGTAGACTTGAGTTAGATTGTATGGTTTCATCTCTGTTTACTGAACAGGATGCATTTGTTTCTATGTCAGGTTTATCTAGGTGACACAACTAAATCAAAACTGTACCCCTTGGCACGTCAGAACAGGTTCAACACATCTTTTAAAATAGCTTTCAATGTAATTGCAGGCAAGAATGCCCTGTTTTTCCTGCTTTCCTAATAAAACTAATATGGCAACTATGGTATAAGAAACCTTATGATTAAAGGAATACTGTGTCTCTTAAAAAAAAAAACCTAAAAAGTGTGAGGATTTGCAGTTTTAGACCCTGTTATTTCAAAGCTTCGCTATATGTGTAGAAGGAGAGAGGCTGGTTGTCATTATAAAGTGTCCTCCAGCCTTGGTTTTTTGATATGGCTTTTTTAAAAATGTTTTTTGTCTTTTGAGAAAATTTCCAGTGGCCAATATCTGGGATTAGTAGAAGGTTATATGGATTTAATGTTTTTCAGTGAGATTTAGGCATGAATAAAGACTTTCTTAACTATGTCAATTCAAATGTAACTTGGAATGCCACTTAAAGAATCACTTGATTGAACTCATTAATATGAATGTTTGACACTAATACATGTCCAGTGGCACATGCTATGAGCTGGATGGGTTGCTACTCCAACAAGGTTATTGTTGCTTTTTTGTCTATTGTGGTTGCAGTTGTGGCAATTCTCCTGTGCTTTCTAGGATTCTGAAAGCCTAATTATCACTGTATTGACTAGCAGGCTGGGATTCAGCATTTGCAGGGGCTGGTCTCCAGGTAGTGTAACAATGAAAGGATTGTGAGTTCAAACCTGCAAAACCATGAGAGTCATGTGAGTAGACACTTTAAAAAAATGTGATTACTTGTGTGAGTAAGTAGTATTTGTGTGAATAAAGATTTGCAGGTTTGAGCCATGTGCTTGAATCTCTAAAGTCCCCGTTAACGCTAGCAAAGAGATTAGCAGTGGTGCTGACAAAGTGTCTTGTTGCATCATCAGAACTAGGCCAAGGGAGAAGGTGGAAGATCGATAAAACCAAGGACAAATGAGGAAATGGGCCAGGTAGCTGGATTATTTGCTGCAATATTGATGGCTTATAATTGTTCTTATACTAGGTCTGTACTTGCCCCATTAGTTGACATAGACAATCGCTTACCTTTTGATATGTCTGACTCTTGAAAGCTAGCTAGCTATTTATTTAAACATATATATATTTATAACTTATAATTTTGTCATCACAAAGCTTTGATATTTTTAATAGAAATGTTCTATATAGAAGTTTGTTCTCAGGGCTCCCTATTTATACTATCTTTATAGTGCGATGCATTTAAAGGGATGTATTAGGGCTGGGAGGGAAAGCCCGATGCCACTTTGTAACTTAGACATTGGCTGGTCTTGACCTGGGAGCCAAAGCTAGCATGAGAATTTGAGCCACTGCAGTAGGCAAGTCCAAAGAATCCCACCATTGTTTCCTCTTCAATCTCTTCAGGGTGGTGAAATGGTCACACAAGAATCCACAGCCGCTTTGCACATTAGTGACCTTTACACAATTCTGAGAACACTTATGCTTTGTGTGTATCAATGGAAGTGGAAAGCTAATTCACGCAGATTGTAGTACAGTGGTCAGTACACTTGTTCTCTGCTAGGAGTGGAAGAACTCATGTCTGCAAGAGCTCTGAAGTTTCTGGACAATCGCCCCGCATTTGGCCACTAGCAGCCTGTCACAGATGTTCCCCGTGATCCAGGGGCTGAGAATCTTTTGAATTAGTGCATTGGAAGAAGCTGTGCAGCTCGATACCAGACCACATGATTGTTTCGATCACTGTGTCAGCATAACTTGCCTATTGAGCAGGCACACACGTTGTTCCCAGTAGTCTGAGTTTCAGAAGTTGGATTATACGATAGTGAGAATGGTGTCCAAAGAAAATACCTCATTCTTCTGCCCATTAGAGTGGCATTTTTGTCAGTTGCTAATATTTACTCCTAGGACTTTATAAAGGGCTGCTGGAATAATTGCATCCACAGCTGGATATTTTCATTCACAGATATATTGGATAAGATAGTTTAAAAAGGAAATAAATTCTCATTGTTCGGGGCATGACCCAGTCTCTAAATGTATCATCATTTATGGGCAGATTATTCCTCTGAAGCATTTGGTGCTGGCCATCGCTAGACTAATTAGCAGACTAGCCTGCCACTAGTCTGAGCCAGAGTGGCAAATCCTATGATCCTTGCAAGTAAAGCAAGCAGTGCATATTAAGTTTACATGTACATGGTTTAAAAAGTCAGTGACAAACTTGCATCCCAACTGTTTGTCATTACAGACGGCATGTGTTTAACATGTGGTATACCTTTTGCCCCAGGCTTAAATGCAGATCCCTCTTTGAAGCATACAAACATTAATAAATGTAAAAGCCCAATTCAATCAGAATTTAATGTTATAATTTTTTTAATATCATTTTCTCAATGTGGGGGTGAGGAAGGTTGTGCTAACATTTTTAAACTAAAAACCTACCAATGAAATGTTTGTTGTCTTTTTTGCAGCTGGTAAGCCCTTTTTTAATTTGCAAGTTTGTTTTTATTCTAATTGAATGAACTGTACAAGAATGTGATTTGCCATAAAGCACTGACCACAAAGTAGCACTAGTGAAGTTACACTGTAAGGTACTCAGACTTAACATTTTTCATTTAATCTGTGTATAAAATAATTGGGTACAATACATTGTTTTTATATAGAAGTGACACTGATGTGTAGCATGCACAGTTGTTTTTAAGATGTGATATTACTTTTATGAAGATTAACTTGGGTGAATGTCAACAAACCTTAGAATTCAGGGTTCATTCTGAAACTTAAGAGCATGGATCAGTGATCTGCTACACATCGACAGAAAGATTGAGCATCAATTAATGCTAATACTAAACATTTGTCACCCATTTTTGCTTTAATATGATGGTCTGACGAAAAGAAAATCAATGCTGTATTCTTACTAATCTGGTCCCTTTAAAACAGCCAGGCTGTTACCAGTAGACATGTATTTTAAGAGGCTATCATGAGTGTTCATTTAGCGTGGCTTTGCTGGTAACTGTTAGTATGGCAAAGTTGGACTCATAAGTGTGACTAGAATGAACGCTGAGTCTTTAAACCTACAACGCGCGCACTCTGAGAATGATCTCGTAATGTGTGTTGTAAATTTATAACATCTTCGAATAATAAAGTTTTTTGATTTATTACAAGGTGTTTCTAAACCTTTTGAAAAGTATTATGGGGCTGACAAAACCAGTTTACTGACCAGTCTGTATCAGAAGGATTCTAGAACTGTGTGCCTACTGGTAAGTGGTTCATTGACAGACTTACTGACCAGTTCTACTACTGACAAACAGTGAATAACACAGTCTGAGTCCAATAATCCATTCCTCCTTCCTATCCACTTGCCTCCTTCAGGGTGAAATTCACCCTAAGAGCTAAAATGGAGCATAGATCTTATGCTGGCTTTCTGCCTAAGGGTGAATATTTGCTTAACGAGTATTATCCTGAATCTTAATTGTTTGTTTGAGCTGAAAAAAGTCTTATCCCACGTGCTCCACTGGAGCAACAGACTGACTGGCAAATTGTGGCCTAGAAAGAAATGGAGCTAGAATAAATAGGGATAGTTTGGAAGCAAGGCAGGATGCATCAGAACCATCACTTGAATGAGAATTACCTAAAATGCTGCTCCTACTCATATGATACCAGTGCTCCAGCAGCTATTTGGGAACATACTGGAAGGCTTTCTTCCTACATTTGCCTGTGTGTGATTCCCTTGGAGGCCAGCTGAGCAAGAAACATACATGCGAGATGGTTTTGTGGTGGGTTGGATCCCCTGGTGTAGTAATCATGCCCCTGATGCCTGCATTCCTAGCCTTAGGGCTCCCTGTCACCTTGTCCTGCTGGGCCAGAAGCTCTGGTCTCTCCCAGATGAGGCACAGAATTAGGGTTACGACCCCCCTGCAGAGCAAAATAGACACTGAACCACTTCAGGTCTGGGAGGGCTCAGCACCCAGGAAACCACCCCAAAAGGGACCAAACTCCCAAATAGATGCATCTTACTCTGTGTAAGCCCCCTTTATGTTAAATGCCAAGACATCTACACTTTAAAAGACGTTGGTATCTGCGTTCCTGAGACACCACTAACAACCCGACATGTTTTCAGGCCATCGGGATGGGAACCCAGAACTTTAGAAAAACTCCTATGAATGACAGCACAGGGTTTGGTGACACTGGGTGATTGTGAAATCAAAGCCAAAGAGAATTCCTGGACACACTTCCTCCACACTGGACACGTCCACCTCTCTAGCAGTGCTCTCACGGGGAGGAGTCACAGGCCCCCTGTGCTTTATGGAAATTGACTTATGAATATGCATAACTCAAAGATGCTTTCGATAAAATACCTCCTGTAACATACCAGTTTTGATGTTACAATCTGCTGAATGTGTGTATCCTATTTTTGTGCATGTGTCTTTCTTGCATGTGACATTAGAAATATGAAGTGTGGATCTGTTTCTAATTCTAAATGTGCTAATGAGGGCCATTGATGATGTTCCAGCAACTTAATGGCTCAGTGATCAAGCCAATGACCTGTGAATGGTTTTATTCTTCCTGAAAGCCCAAACTGTTGTTGGCCCTAGAAAGACATGAGGCCAGGCCTCCTGATGCTGAAACCCATTTTGGATTTTTCCACTCGAGGTGAAAAAAGTTTGAACTGAGTACAAAGAATTCCTGTGTTGACCAAATGGCTATGGGGGTGGGGTGGGGGGGAACCAAACAATAAGGGCAGTTGCCAGACACCAGGAGACGCTCCCCCCCCCCCTGCACTTAGCACCTGACATGCCTGCTGGAAACATCTAAATCTGAACGGGGGAAGGATCGGGGCCAAGTTAGGAGGCTGCTTAGCTTGTGAAAGATGTGTAGAGCAACTGTTTAGAATAAGAATTTGCATGTAACAAGTTTCTTAGTGGATTAGGATTAGCTGTTGGGGTTTTTTGTTTGTGTTAATTTAATATCTATGACCTGACTGTTTTCCCTTGCAACCACTTCAGTCCTACTCTTTATACTTAATAAAACACTTTTATTTATTATAAAGACCAGTGTAAATAATTTGTTACGGTGGGGGAAAGGGAGGTAACCACTGTGCATATCTCTCTTTCACTGACAAAGAGGGCGGATCTTACGAGCTTTCTCTGTGTAAAACTTTTACACAGAGTATGATGGATTTATTTGTGGTTCTTTTGGGGGGTTGGTTTCCTGGGTGCTACATCCTTAAGGCTGAGCCCACCCAAAGCTGGTTCAGCATCTGTGTTGTTTTGCAGGGGGGGCGGTAACCCCAACTCTGCCCCTTGACTAGGGGGAGATCAGAATTTCTGGCCCACTAGGGCAGGGGTGGCGAGCTCCAGATGGCAGGAAGGCAGGCATCAGTGGCATGATCAGCACATTGGAGGACAAGTCCAAGGGCATTGCTGTGATTCGGCCCATCAGAGGTTAGTCTGGAGAGCATCTGTATGAAATATTCAAAGAAGTGCAATGAAGAATATTTGCAAAGAAGAATTGGACACTGCAGCATGTATTTAAGGAGCCTGCCATGATCTCCCATACATCCTTTGCAGAAGATGACCTGGCTCCCAATTCCTATCGGGTATTCCTTCAAACTCTCCTTCTCCTCTGCCTATATCATGTGGCACAGGGCTGGTTAGATACTTTGGTGAGGCTCCAGTAAGCATCTGATTCGGAATTTGGAAAGGTTTCCATTAGGAAGTTTACAATTATCCTACGTCAGCTGGACTCAAGAGAGTAATCTTGAGTACTGTTTTGAGTTTGCAGATGAGAAAAAAGTGGGGAAGGGATAAATAAAAAAAGAGGACAATCCAGATCACTTGGTAAATTCTGGGCACAAGCAAACAATGTGTTCTAGTACTATGCATATATCTAGGAACAAAGACTCCATACATACAGAATGGGGAACTCTATCCCTGGGAAGTGGTGACTGAAAAAGATTGGTGGGTGCCTGTGGATAATCAGCTGAACATGAAATTATGTGATGCTGTGGCCAAAAGGACTCTCGTGAACTTGGGATGCATAAACAGGAGACTCTTGAGAAGGAGTTAGATAGGCTTTTACCTCAGTCTTTGGCACTCACTTGACCAGTGCTGGAGTACTGATCCCATAGTTCAAGAAGTATGTTGATTGTAAATTGCAGAGTTCAGAAAAATATTGAGTGTGATTAGTGGATTAGAAAATATACTGTATAGTGATAAACTTATAGAGCTCAATTGATCTAACTCACAAAGAGACAATTAAGGGATGACTTGATTAGTCTGTAAGTACCTGCATGCGGAACAATGGACTCTTCAATCTAGCAGAGAAAAGTGGAACACGATTCAATGGCTGGTAGTTGAACGTAGACAAACTCTGACTGGAACTAAAATGCATGCTTTTAAAAAGGAGGGCAATTAATTATTGGAAAATTCACCAATGCTCATGGTGGATTCTACATCGCTGACCATTTTAAAAACCAGATAGGACGTTTTTCCAAAACACATGCTCTAGGAATTATTTTGGAAAAGTTCTCTGGCCTGTGTTAGATCAGACTGGATGATCACAATGCTCACTTCTAGCCTTGGAACCTGCAAACCACATGTTCTCCAATAGTCACATTTTTAAAAAATTTTCAAGAATGTTTTGATTGCCTTAGAGATGAGGGAGTAGTACTTCAAACTGTCTAAACAGGCACAGTGGGTTTTCTCACATTTCCGTGACTTGAAAATAAAAAAGCAGCTGGCATTTCAGTAACCATACTTTAGACATGTACTTCGTCAATGTTCATAAAGCATGTAAGGGCTGAAAATGGCTAAGTATGATTATTACCAGTGACGTTTTTCAGCTGTGCTGCCTGGAAAAGTGATCCTTCTGGTCCCAAAGGCGCAGTGCACTTTCTTGACTGAGTCCTTATGGTCAAAACCTGTGTTTTGCCCTGAAAAGAGATGGGAAAGGTAAGTACATGCCATGACTCATTGAGCAGTGAGATCCTAGCCCTTCTCTTGGGCCTTATCAACACCAGCAAAATTCAAATGGTAACAAGCCTTCACCCTAGATTATTTCATCCTAGTGTTACTCCCTGCAAGCTCTTTCTGTCCTTGCTGCTCTCATTTGCCCCTCTGAAAGGGGAAGAGAATGCTCCCCACCATTGTTCCCTCTAGTCTCTTCCATCCAAGTGTGGAATTTTTCAATCCCATATGCAGAATAATTTTATGTGCACCAGGGCATGAGTGAATGTGCACCACTGGTAGAAACAAAGCCTAACTGTGGGCACTCAGCTGGGCGGCATTTGAATCTCTTCTGGGTGGCTGCACAAGAACACAGCTTACAGGAAACACTGTGCCCTACTTTTCTTCTGAATTGGAGCTAATGAGTAGAGACGCTCTAAAAATAAGGGATAGCGTCCAGCATAAAATTGACAACTTAGCTAATATATGCCATCTGGAGGGGGTTCGAGGTTAGAGCAGAATGAGTCAGCAGATACTGTCCTCGTGACATCCTATAATCTGGAAGTCAATCATAGGTCATGGATACAGTCTCCTCAAGAGGGCATATATCCATCTAATAGCTCATACTAAACTTCATCATATTGTTAAATACAGCAAATGTGAGATAAGAAACATCCAGAGGACAGGAAAGAGTCAGCCAAAAGAAAACTGCTCTGAGATGAGGTTACTTCAGTGGTTGTTTAAGATAGGATTGCAGTACCTGGGGTGGGGAAGGAGGCTTGATTGTCTCAGGCCAGAATAAATGGTATTAACACCTCCCCCATCCACCCCAGCCAAAAATTCCTAATGCCAAATAAAACTTTGAAATGGGATTGAACCTGACCGTCCCTCAAATATCTTTTGCTTGGAAGGTGGCTTTCAGCTGGAAAATATCTGCAGAGTGACAGCGGGAACACAGGTGGAAGGACTGGCACATAAGTACAGCGTGACCCAAGAACAGCCTCCCGTTGGTCGAACCCTCGTGTATCTTGTCACGAACAGCCCTGTGCCATTTTATATGAGCACGCCAGAGGCAACGTGACCTTTGAGATGTGAACTAGTCTGTGCTCTACCAGAATACAAGTGGAAGGTGGGACTAATGTTCTCAAACTCTGTCTAAACTTTGATGCCAAAATACAGACACAGGTGCCTAATAAGTGGCCTAATTTTCAAAGGTTCTGGGAACCCTTTGCTTCCCTAGAGATCACAGGCACTGAGCCCTGGAAAATCTGCCTGCTTATTTTGATACCTCATTATGGAACAAGGTGCTTAACTTCAGGCAACTGAATTTTGCAATTGCTGGCCTGGGATGAGGCCATCTGGATTTAGGCTCTGCTCATGCACCTTGTTCATAAGGTACAGAATTAACCATATCAGTTATTTAACCGTCTCTACAGCATGGTTGTAATTAGTCAGACAATTCCAGTTCTCCAACCTGGTTTAGGAGCCCTAGCTGAATAATCTCAAGATGACACAAGCTATTGCACAAAGGGTGCTCTCTCCTTTTGTCTGGAAAAGTCACGTCTGTCAAGCTGTGAGCTTGCTTCCCTGGCGGAACTTCTGATCACTTGCCAGCATGTGTGCCCTGTTGAAACCAGCTTATGCCCAGATGATAGTTAAGATTTATTCTGGACAAATGCCATTTAAAATGCTTTAAATGTGTGGAGAGAGCTGTAGGTCTCTGCTCTCGATAGCCAAGTGTGGCGTCCTCCTAAAGATAATTGTTTCATCAGAGATTTTCCTTCTGTTATGCAAGAGGTGACTGACAAAATCCACGAAACTATGGCTGAACTACTGATCTTAAAAATAGCTGACTTGTCTCTTTCCCCGAGTGAGTCTTGAGTTTAAGTCTTATCTTCTCCTCTTCACCAATCCCCTATGCAGCTTTCTGTAGTGAATTATTTATTTTGGCTCTTTTTTGACATCCATCAATGCTGTTGCCGGTAGAATAGCCTTTTTTTCAGAAATGGAGCTATTTCAATTAATTGACTAACCTGAATAATGCCAGTGTGGAACACACTAGATCTCCAAGTTGTGCTCTGTCAAGGACCGTGTGTATGGGGGGGAGGGGAGAGTGATTAAGACAATTTCTGGATTTTTCAGGAACAGGATGTTTTTATTTTTCCCCCTCTTCCGGTGCATTCCCTTACTCCACACGAAAAGGAACAATAATACCGCAGTAGCCAGAAATTGCTCACTGCCAATTCATAACCACGTGACTGACTCCTTGCAGTCAGTGTGTAGAAATGTGGCATTTCGCTGAGCTGCCCAGAAGGCAAGAGAAATACTTAGTTTGGCCCTTCTAAATTCTGACACTGCGGTAGTAATGTCATATTGCCCACTGCTCTTTGCAACAGTCCTCTGTGTTTGTCTGACAAGCTTGTTGCTACGTTGCTCATGGTGACTGCTGGGCTTTACTGAGGTTCTCTTCTCTCTCAAATATTCTAAATGCATATTTACCTTAGTAAATCACAAAACCGTATGGATTTTGAACAAATTTTGGGGAAGAAGAAAACGCCCGCGAAATGCTCCATGAAGTCTGACCTGTACAGTTCTGTATTTGTACAGAATATTTGTATCTCTTCGACCTGTACAGGTCAGTTGCTGTACAGAGTATCTGTATCTCTTCGATTTGTACAGTCTATCTGTACAGAGCTCTGAAAGGACAGCAGAAATCCATAAGTGATGGGAAACATTGCAACATCTTAGTCCTGCAGGTTGCATTTCTTCCCAGCTGTGTCCTGCTATCTTGGCGGGCAAGGAATGTTGATGTTAGCGCCACCCGCATATTGGGGAAGAGGGGAGAGAAAGAAAGGCCCGGTGAAGGACACTGTGAATCAGGGCCTAAACTGATCTGCCACTAAGGAATCCCATACTATTGGATCCATATGCCCCTGCTTAGCTCTTTGTAGGATGAAGTGTGAATTATGTTTCCCCTTTGCTTGGGTGAAACGGCCCCAAAGTGAGATCCTTTATAACTCTGGCATTCATCTGTGTTCAATTCCCGCAGTGAGTATGTTTATCAGGTTTTTGTCTGTTCCTACTGTATCTGTAGCTAGCTTCCCTTCTATACATCAAAGCTTGTGGTACTTGAGGAGCGTTCTGTCCCGTGATGGCTGGCTTCATGTGAAAAGGTACATAGGAAAAATTGCCAGTGGAGAGGGGTGTCATGCGTGTAGGCACTAGTGACGAGTTAGTCGTGTTTCAACTCCTCGTGCAAATGGCTTTCTAAGAAATAAAGGTAGTTGAAATTACCATATTTCTTAACTATAAGATTTACCCAGCATTGCTTGGGGCTGAGAATGTAGGGGGGGCAGGAGTCTGGGCAGGGTCTTGGGGATGTGGGGGCTTTAGGATGGGAGGGCTCAGGACAGGGGATTGGTGCAGGACAGGGGCTCAGGGAAGGGGGTGGCCAGCAGCTGCTCTTTGGGGTTGCGGGGGGCTGTGCAGCCCCACCCCGCCCACCTGCTAGCAGCTCTGAGCCAGCTCAGGATGGCAAAGGCCGTGCAGTTTGCCCGCCAGCTGCTCCACGGGGCTGGGTGTCGGCTGCCCCATGTGGTCATTCGGGAGTATAACAGTGTGTGCTATCACTGCCCTCCCATTCTGTTGGATGTGAACCAATTTTTTTTTCCACGCTCATCCCATTGCCCTGGTACAACCAAACCCTGACCCTTCTTTAAGTTATGATAAGAAGCTGCATCCTAAATTTGGTGGTTCTAGCTTTTACCATTTAGGAGGCGTTCTTAAACAGACTCACAGACGGACGGTCACACAGACAGACACACAAACCCTTTCAAATAGATAGCAGATTTCAACATGAGGTGGGAATTAAGTTTCACTGCATCTTAATTAATTTCCTCCCATTGCTCAATGCTAAATGCAGAGCCTAACACAGAATTTTTATTCAACTACAAGTATTTCCTGCTGTTGTCTCAGGCTAGGAGATCAAATAAACAAACCCTGTGACTGAGCGGTAATGAAGCATCAGGATTTCTCAATTTGTTTATCTGCTCTTATATAAGAAATGCATTCACGGCCATGCTCCAAGCAAAAAGTATTTGAAAGGCATCTAATACCTTTGCTTTAGAGTTGCACGTGTGTGCGCGTTTTAATACTTCTCTAGCATATTTTGGCCACGACTCTCAGAGTGTTTCCCAACCTCGGAACAGAGCTTGCCCGCTCGTCACACAAGCAGGGGATTCTGGGGTGAAGCAGAAGGGCAGACACCTGCAGGGGAGGGACCAGCACTAGTGGAGAGAGGCAGGGCAGGTGTGTAGAGGGAGGTGTTAGGAGAGGGGATGAGGAGGGGTAGCTCACATGATCAGAGTGGGGCTACTGGAGGAGTGGGCACAGGGGAGGGAAGGGCTAGTGGAGGGGGGCAGGTCACAGGAGGGCTGAGGGCAGTGAGAAGGGCAGGAGTCAGGACAGCAGAGGAGGGTGAGGGGTTGAGGGGCAGCAGGCACCAGGGGAGCTGATGGAGTAAGGGGAGGAGACAGGGCAGCAGAGGGAAACGGGAGAGGTTTATAAGATATTTATTAATAACTTGGGTGCCACAGTGGCACGTCCAAACAAGCCACGTGAACTCAGTACTGGTGCACAACACAACATTCATTCTGCTCATGGGAGGAAACTCTTAGAGGGAACACTTCCCCCAGCTTCTCCGCCCCTGAGTAAATGTCACATACACTGGGTTAATGCAATTGCAGGATAGTTACATGAGGGGGGTTCGGTGGGGGCCAAACTAATCCCTATTGTAGGAGGATGGTGGGAAAAGTACTTAGAGGGGGTCACATGACAACTTTTACTTCTGGTCATGTGTCCATCTTGCCCCGAGAGTGTTCCCTCCAGAGGCCTGGCTAATGGGGGTCAAAAAGTAAATTTAAAAAAAAATCTTTGATGTGAAAGACCCATTTCCCGGGCCTATTTTGATTGCCAGTCCACCCCTGCCCACTGCTGTACAGTGTCTGAAAGAGGCTTGGCAGGGTTGTGTTTAGGGTGGGACTGTCTTGGGTAAGTTTTGTTTTTACTTTCAGGCTGTTGGGACTATGCGCCGGGGGTCTGCGTCCCTTGCGTGTGTCTGCGTGTGCTGGCTCTCACTGAACTAGCATGAGGCTACATAGTAGTGAAGCCACAGTTGTGAGGGTAGCAGCGTCAGAACCACGGCTGAGCCGTCTATAGGGGCACCTGCTAGTGTCTCCCGCTGCTATCTAGCCTGGGGCTGGTGCTGTAAGAGCTGATGTGAGCGAGTTCTAGGGTTGCCAGGTGTCCGGTATTCTACCGGACAGTCCGGTATTTGCCCTTTCTGTCTGGTAAAAAAAAATCAGAAAATATGCGGCATGTGCAATGTCCGGTATTTTCTGATTTTTCCGGCTGCGCACCGGACGGAAGCCTGGCGTGGGCGGGGGGAGCGGCTGGAAGGCGGGGCCACAATCAGCACTGGGAGCCTGTGATTGCACAGAAGCCTGGCGGGGGTGGGGGGAGTGGCTGGGACTCACAAACATCCTTCCGCCCCCGCCAGGCTCCTGCGCAATCACAGGCTCCCAGCGCTGATTGTGGTCCCGCCTTCCAGCCTGGGAGTCCCAGCTGGGAGGCGGGGCCGCGATCGCCGCTCTGGGCGCGTCAGAAGCCTAGCAGGGGCGGGGGCATGGCTGGGAGGTGGGGTGCGATCAGCGCTGGGAGTTCTCTACGATCATTTCAGCTGCAGGATAAAAAGGAGTTCTTCTAAATTCTTCTATAGCCTTCGTTTTAGAGGAATAGAAAACAATGAAAATAGCACGCACATTTGCACAATTACTTCTAAGCCTCTTTACATAGAGCTGGTGTAGGATGAAGACTGTTTATAATAAAGTTAAGTATTAAACATAGTATGTGTGTTCGTGGCAATGGTTTTTTTTTTTTGCTCGACAAATTTTTAGCCCGCGTGTTCGTTATTTTTTGGGAGTCCATCTGGCAACCCTAGTGAGTACGTGAGCTGGGGCTTCGCTCCCCTCCCTCATAATGTCGCTGTAGCCTTAGAAATATTGGGGCTCTCGAGGCGGCTCGTCCCTTGTGTTGCTGGCAGACCTCTGGAGGAGGGGTGTGGGTGTGGGCTGGCACAGTGATTTCTCGCACCGGAAGGGTGGGGCTGCTCGGTCTGTCAGAGACACTCGCTCCAAAATGTTTGTCAGTCACTGAAGTAAACCCGGCATGGATGAAGACGAGCAAACTGGCGCGTTAAACGGTCGGACGGACAATCCCTTGCCCGCTCCGCCGGTGTGGGGTGCTCATTTCTCCGTCATTCAATCAGGGCCCTGGTTTCTAGGATCAAAACCCCATTGGAAATGGGGGGACGCCTCCCTGTCAGGCTGCCTTTAGCCCCCCAGAAGGAAGCATAAGCAAGGGATGTAAGCCCAACGTCCCACCCTTGCGGTCCCCTTTCAAGCTGGCAGGGTCTTGAGAGTAAAGGGAAATGCTGGGGGTGTCTTGACAGGACGGGCCCAGCAGGGGGGGATGTGCTAGATGAGAGCAAAGCAGGGGGCAAAATAACACATGTTGCCCCTGTCTGCTAAGTGCTAGCAGAGGAAGTGGTGCTGAGGCCAGGGAGGGCCGCAGCAGGCAACGAACGGAGCAAGGGTGAGCCAAGGGGTTTGGTAGCGAAGCGTAGTTAGCCTGGGGAATAAACCAAAACACACAAAGGACACAGGGCAGTTTACTCTAGTCCAACAGGAAAGACAGGACAAATGGCTCTAGACTGTGTAAATGGCTAATGAGCTGAATCACATGAGTCGAGCTCGTAACAAATGCAGCCCTTTAGACACGTGTGTTTCTCTGTGTGCACAGGCCAAAAAACCCAGAATGCTATGAAAACCCCAGTCCTTAAGCTAGCCCAGGTTTGCCAGCGAAACAAAGGATTGCATGAAGCGTCTGGAGGATGTGTCTTGTATCAGTGCCACCCAAGAAAAGGTATTAAAACAAACAGGGCAATATAGTAGGGATGTAAAATCCCATGCAATTGGTTAACCTGTTAAACGTGCTGTTTAACAGGTTAAGCAATTAAGGGGGGGGGGGCATGTGAGGGGGCTGCTCCAACCCGATCGGGATAATACAGCCCCACCGGAGCTGGACTGGAGATCCCTCTCACCCACTCTTTGCTCCCCCCCCCCAGCAGTATTTGCTTTCACTGCTCTGGGCACTTCACCACTGTCGCCATCTCACTGCTGCCTTCACATACGCCCCAGTTACTACACTATGTCTCTGACCACTTCTGGTCCCTTGAAACACCCTGCTTCCCGCCCAAGGATGGGCCTTTAGCCATCTGGAATCGCAATTCTCTCGTGCTCAGAATGGCCCCTGGGATGCAGCATATCAGCAGTGGCTTTTCCTGGGACACTAGAACTGGAAGACATCTGGAGAGGTCAAGTCCCGTCCCCTGCCCTCACGGCAGGACCAAGCACCATCTAGGCCATCCCTGACAGATGTTTGTCTCAGAAGGTCTGGTTTCGGTTCAGCCCCTGCTGCTGTGTTCCCTCTAGAGCTATGATAGTATCCAGAAACTAAATATCCATTCTAGAGCAACGTATTTATCTAGAACAAAAGCATTTCAGAGAAATCAGACCTTAAAAAACAATCAACCAGGCTATATGCGTGACTGCCTTGCTGTAAGAGTTGTGCTTCCCTGGATCTAGGGCCATAGTGTCCAACCAGTTCTGCGAACTAGCCACACTCAACCAGCCAAATAGCCACACGTGGCTAGTGTGTTGGACACCACGGATCTAGCGAATGATCCAACTCATCCAGAATTTCTCTTCTGTCAGTTGATCTCTCCCTATGCAGCACTTGACAATTGACCCCACTTGTCCTGAGGAAGGCTTTTTTTTAAAACCGTTTCTTGTTCTTTTGATCTCCAGTCTCCCAGCCTGGCAAAACAGCTGTGTCACTTTGGCCTGGGGCCTGGCAGTGAGCCATCATCTTTCAAGTGTGTGCTGGAGTGGTCTCATAGGAGGAGCCATTTCCTCGCCTTCCTGTTTGTTCTTCCCAGAGCCATCTATTAAGTGAGATCAGTGCATTTTATACAGGCAACTCGTATTACCTACTATATAGGAGAGATTAAAGAGACTGGGACTTTACAGCTTGGAAAAGAGAAGAAAG
Organism: Pelodiscus sinensis; assembly: GCF_049634645.1. Taxonomy (NCBI): domain Eukaryota; kingdom Metazoa; phylum Chordata; order Testudines; family Trionychidae; genus Pelodiscus; species Pelodiscus sinensis. The sequence continues at coordinate 22,175,386 of NC_134732.1, read as the reverse complement.
GGGGGATAGGATAGAGGTCTATAAAATCATGCGTGGTGTAGAGAAAGTGAATAAGGAAAAGCTATTTACTTGTTCCCATAATATAAGAACTAGGGGCCACCAAATGAAACTAATGGGCAGCAGGTTTAAAACAAATAAAAGGAAGTTCTTCTTCACACAGCGCATAGTCAATCTGTGGAACTCCTTGCCAGAGGAGGTGGGGAAGGCTAGGACTATAACAAGGTTTAAAAGAGAACTAGATAAATTCATGGAGGTTAAGTCTATAAGTGGCTAGTAGCCAGTATGGGTAAGAAATGGTGCCCCTCGCCTCTGTTTGTCAGAGGGTGGAGATGGATGGCAGGAGAGAGATGGCTTGATCAGTACCTGTTCGATTCACTCCCTCTGGGGCATCTGGAATTGGCCACTGTCGGCAGACAGGATACTGGGCTGGATGGACCTTTGGTGTGATCCAGCCCAGCCGTTCTTATAGTAACTTACCTGACCAGGTGAAAGACATCCCAGTATGCTTAGATTGTTACAGGACCGCGCCTCATCCATCTCCGATACCCACCAATTCTTCATTATCCATTTGCTTATGGGACCCGATTCAGTTAAAATGTCCTTGCCCCTCTAATTATAATTCAATTACAAAATAAGCATTGCAGTGGTATTCATCATTGTACAACACATGCTTACATGCAACACACACAATAAACACGCCTAGATCTGGCTTTGATAAAAGACTTGCCGTAGAAAAGTAAGTAAGATGCTATCAATAACCCTTAAAAGTTCACGATAAAGGGTTGGTATATTATAGATGCTTGTATATTGGTGAACAAGCAGATATTACTCAAAGTAGGTTTATATTATTACTCTCATCTTGACTTGTAATTCTGGATGTGCATTATGGGCTAAATTTTCCAGTGTTTCATTGTGAGTTTTGACTGTAAATGAACTGCAGGATTTGGGAATGTAAGTAGAGTCCTATAGATCCGTGGACATCCGCATCCAGGGATGTGGCTCTCCATGGATCATTTTTACAGATAAAGATGCGGAATCCAGTTTTGTCTCCACGCAGGGCTGTCGCTATGTCATGCCTAGGAGAAGGCCAGGAACAAAATGGTAAAAATATGTCACGTGATGTCACATCTTCATCTGAGATCAAAAGGATTTCACAGCTTCTCATGTGCAAAATGATCCGCCGGGTCGTGTCTCATGAAAAAAAAAAATGTTTTAATCCTCCTTCATTTTAATGTCTGCTTAAGGAGTGATTTATCCATGGCAGGGTTTACCTAAAGCTGCCATTGTTAATGCTGAATCTTTACATTCATTATAACCGCTAATAAATATTTGATGGTGAAATTCACAAATTAGGTGACGGGGGCACAATAGATGACTTAGTTATTTCGCACCCCTGGGGGCAGAAATGTGAGATTGATGGAACCTGTCCTGAACAGATGGCTGCTTGTCTCCACTCAGTTTGAGAGGGGAGGTGATATAACCCAACTCCCCGTATGAGCAGGCTTTCCGTCCATTCATCTGATGTTATTTGCATTTTATTTTTCTTTCCTCTAAGGAGATGGAGGACCAGGATTTCATGATTTCACATGCAAGACCTGCTACCCTGAGCTCTGCACATGCAGTGGGTTGGCAGTCGGCGTTGCCAGTCAGGTCTCAAGCCACAAAAAAAGAAAGGGGCAGGTTTTATAGGCGAACAAATCTCTCTTCTCTTTTGGCCATTTCTCACCTCTTGGAGATAGTCTAAGCCAGGGGCGGGCAATAATTTTCGAAGAGGGGCCACTTAATGAATTTTGGTACATGGTCATGGGTAGGTTCCATCCCCCCAGAAGGGGCGGGGTCTGAGGTGGAAGGGGCGGAGCTGGGGACTAGCCTCCTCAACAGAGTTACCTGGGGCTGGAGGCTCTCTGAATTAAAAACCCAGCAAAGGGCTCACGGCTCTGCTACTGTCATATTGCCTGACAGTCGCTCAGGGTTGCTGCCGCTATTTCAAGGGCTCATGGCTCTGGCCCCTGCCAGGGTAACACCACATCTGGGAGCCATGAGTTATTTAAATAGGATCTGGCTGCCCGAGCCTCCGCCTGGAAATTCAGTGGCCGGGCAGCAGGATATAAGTAGAAAGTGGCCAGATGCCATCGGCGGGCTGGATCGAAGTGTGAGGTGGGCCGGATCCGGCCCCCAGTCCACATTTTGCCCAGGCCTGGCCTACGCAAAGGGAGAGGAGTAACCTCCTGCAATGAGCCAGTTTATCCATTCCTCAGTGACTGGCGTTGTGGAACTGTTGGGAAGCCATCAGTAGGGGTTGCTATGATACCACCACTAGCAAGTCAGAGGAGGGAAGAGTGTACAAATAAAAGGACAATAATACGAGGTGTTGGTATCAGCAAGGAGCCAGGGATAAGCACTTGCCCATAATAGCAAAAACTCTTAAAGCAACATTCAGAAAACCGGGCGCCAAGTGTCAGTTTCATGTTTTTAAAAAGGCTAAGTCCATACTACGAGTTTTCTCAGCAAAAAATATGCAAATGAGGGACTCATTTGCATGAGTCACTATCTCATTTGCATATTTTATGCCGATCCATTTTTGCACTAGGATTTTTGCACAAAAACAAGCAGTGTGGACATTTTCTTTTTCTGCAAAAACCCCTTTTTCTGCAACATCGGTATACCTCCTTTTTTGGGACATAAAGATCTTGTGTCCCTCATTTGCGTATTTTTTGCTGAGAAAACTCGTAGTGTAGATGTAGGGAAAGTGTTAACTCGCTTTTTCTTTTTAAATGTCAGAAGAGAATCTTACGACTAGACTTACGGGTCTGCTGTGCCCCGGTAGCCACACATTGCAGCATTGTGCTAGCGCACAGGAACCAGAAAGCAAAACTGACTTAAGGATGTTAAGAGGCGGGCAATTGACTAATGGTGTCGTGGATGCAATTATAAGTTGTATGACAATACAATTGGTCGATAAGGGGAGGTGCTCTGAACATAGATTGAATATAAGAGAGCCTGACTGTGCCAAGCCTGTTTTCTCTTGCTAATCTCCACCAGCAGTTGTACACGTTATACGAGTCTACTGATTTGGCCTCTACTAAAAAGTCGTTTTTGTGTGGCCATCAAAATGTTGATTTTGTCTCAGTGCTTTCTACTGTGATGGGAAGACACCAGCTTGTCCATGCATTTCCCCCTGACTTTGATTGATTTTCCTATTTTATTCAAGTTCTCTTTCTACTTGATTTTTTGTTTCAATTTATCTTTTTTTTTTGAAAATCGCACGTAAATTAAAAGGTTTGATACATTACTTGTGTTCATTACATCAAAAACATTTGTAATGTCGAGGTAGCAAGGTAAGACAAGGGTTAAGCTGATTTAAGTGCATCTACATTAGGGGTTAGCACCTGTTTTTAAACCAGGACTGATTTTTTAAACTGATTTAATTGCTCCAAATGACTACAGCTGAGACCTCAGAGCACATGTAAGCGAGAGATGTATTTGGGTTGGTGTTTTATGGAGCTTCCTTCCAATTATAGTTAAATCAGACCAGTTTCAGTCGGGGGCCTTGAACGGAAGAGCTGTTATGTCAGCGAGGCTCATATCCCATCTCCTCTGTGGAACTGGCTGTACTATTTGGCTCCCGCGTCGTAAATTCAGCCATGGACGTGGACTTTTTATAGCAGATGGAAAATATCATCCCGAGGTCAGCTTTTGTCAAGGAACAAAGCACAAATTTAAATGGATTGAATGGGCCGCGAATCATTCTAATTATGCAGATGCACACAGAAAACAGAAATACCCTCCATGCTCCAGGAACTGGCTGGCAACCAAAAATGTTACCCTGGGGGAGAAAAACAGAATGGAAATGTCTTCTGCAGACGTAACGTTCTTACTTTGTTGAACAAGGTGGGGTGGGGTGGGGTGGGAATCCCACCTAGCCACTTTGTTTTCATTCTCTCTCTACCGTAAGTAGGGGCAGAGGGCACGTCTCTGTGCTTCAGTTCTTCGCTGTCGCTATTATGTGTGTAGCACAGATTGTTCTGCCTGGAAAAACTTCACCCTCTGCTTCCCTTCCCCCCCCCCCATTTTTTGTGATGTCACCTTATAAAATGATTATGATTCATGTAGCGGTTGCCATGGGGATGCTCGTTATGCTCATGTGCGCCGTTCCCTGGGAATGATTCAGAGAATGTGGGTTGGAGGCCAAAGCCGGTGTTGGTGTGCGGCTGTGTGAAGCATCACAGGCAGCGGCCGGGTTTGCTTCTGCAGGGAGTCCCTTGAGCACAAAGTGATTCAGAGTCAGGCGGAAAAGGCCAAAAGTGCAGTGGCTGCTGGTAAGTTAACAGTGCAGGGAATGGACCCGCATCAGCGCTTTCTGCCCGCGGGTCTTAAAACTTTCACCCGGCGGTGCCCCGGAAGGGAATATTTCTCGCTTTCTGCAGATGGCAAAACAGGACCAGAGAAGTTGGGGCACGCCCCGTGTCTCACCGACGCTCTGTGGCACGGCCTGGCATGGACCGTACAGCCCTCGTCATGCCTTGTGCTGCCCCTCAGCCACAAGGCTACAGCGTACAGCATCCCTGCTGAAAGAACAGGAAACGGCCCTGATCCTGCCGGGAGAGTCAGGCAGGTGGAAGACTTGAGAAGTCCAGGAGCCTCTGTATGGATACTCTGGTCTGACTGCCTGGTTCTCAGTGCAGGGTGAGGTGGTGATGTGGCCCGATTTGCCTTCAAATCTTGACTTCTCTTCTCTAATCTGTCCCTGTCCTATAGTTTAAGACAAATATCTCAATGGGGGAGGAGGGGCTAGTCTGACTGGCTTAAAAGAAACACCGTTCTGGTTCTCAAATTGATTTAACTTGAGGCTCATGAGAATGTGGGAGTTAATAATGTGGGAAGGGCATGGTCGGGGTGTGTGTGGCTGATCCCGCGCTACCCCTCGAGTCTAGCTCTTTTAAGGAAATGGCTGGGCCTTCTCCCAAGGCTGTACCCGTTCCCCACACTTGGTGCTAACCAGGCCAGGCAGCCTGCGTCCATATACGCATCTGTTAAAGACTATGCGACTCTGCAGCCTCGTATTGCGGTGGGTCCCCTTGGTTAGAGGCTATATGGCCCCGAGGCCTAGTCCAGAGATAAGTCCCCTCTACTAGGGGCAATATGGCCCCGAGGTCTAGTCCAGAGATAAGTCCCCTCTACTAGGGGCAATATGGCCCCGAGGTCTAGTCCAGAGATAAGTCCCCTCTACTGGGGGCAATATGGCCCCGAGGCCTAGTCCAGAGATAAGTCCTCTCTACTGGGGGCAATATGGGCCAGAGGCCTAGTTCAGAGAAAAGCCTCTAAACTCCTAGGGCACTGGCTTGCTGTGGCGTGGGGAGGTAAGGGGCCCCGGGCCCTCCCGCTCCACCAGGTCGCAGCCCCAGGGCCTGTTGGCGGTGGAGCAATCCACTGCCTGCTCAGCGAGGATTCCTACAGCAACACACTGAGCTCCCAAGGAACAATTCCCCACTCTGGGCTACTTCCTACCGTTCCCAGCACGCTGCTTCTCTGTCGTTGTGCGGCTTGGGGGTTGTGTCCCTTCAGAGGGCCTCCCTGGCCACGGCTGCTGCTGGAGGTTCCAGCCAGCTCTGCTCCCCCGGGTCTGGAGCTCCCGCCGTGCTGCTGCCTCCTTCTGCAGTCCGCTCTGACTGAGTGGCTCCAGAGGCTTTTATATTCTGTCTCTCCCGGGAGCATGCCCAGCAGGGCTGTGGGGGTGGAGCCCTTTCAGCCAGATGGACCCAGGCAACCCCGATTCTCAGTGCGAGGTTGATACACTCTGCCGCAGTGCATCACGAGTATATGCCACTTTGTGTTCCTTCAGCTAGCTCTGCAAGTGCCCCTCTGGTTGCTCGCGTGTACAGACTGAACCCCTCTAGTCCAGCAACATCCATGATCCTGCATGATTGTAGGTAGCCAGTGTCCACTTACCATGGGTGTGGTCAAGTTTCCCACGGTCCCATAAAGTTTGTTACAGTCCTGGCGCTCAGTATTCTGTGCTGTTATTTAGCTCAAATTGATCCCTCAATGTCTTCGAAGAGCCCAGGAAGCAGTGGAAGTGTTGGCGACGCTGCTAGACAATATCGACCTCCCGTGGTTTGGCAAATTCTGATTGGTGCTGAACCAGAGGTCCCGAGGGTGCCAGACTAGAAAGGTCCAACCTGTGTTTTCAGCAGGGTAGACTGTGGCACATGAATGAGTTTCCTTGAAATGATTGTTTCAGCAGACCCTGTGATGTTCATGGTGCTTCCCAGGGCAATGTAAAATCCCTTCCCAAAGCGCATCACCTGTAAAGGGCGGATTCCCCCACCCCTTTAGGGCACGTCTACACTAGGAAATTAGTTCGAAATAGTTATTTCGGGAGTTATTTCGAGTTTAGTTATTTCAAAATAAGCTTGTTCCCTGATGAAACAGGAGTACATTTTTTGAAATAATCAGCCTATTATTTTGAAACAATGGACATGGTAGTGCAGATGCTCTGTTTATTGTTTCAAAATAAGGGGGGTTATTCTGAAATAACTCCCTAGCGTAGACCAGGGCTATGAACATGCCAAAAAGTCAATCAGATGTGCCAGGCTAAGTTCTGCCTTAAAGGAGAAACTGTAGCCATCCATGTATACATGAGCACCCTCCCTTTTGCTGTATAAAAAAGATACAATTAAAAAAAAAATTCACAAGCAGGACCCAGCCACTCAGACTAAGTGTGTAGAAACAGGAGAAGTCAGTTAAAAAAGACCTTGGACTACTCCATATTTGGCCTTGTTACAGGAAATAACCAAAGCGCATTCACAGACGCACGTAGATGCATAACACTTTCTGTCCTACTAAAAGATATTGACTTGTTTTCTGTTTGGCACAGACCTGCCATTGGATAGCACCATACTTGTTTACAGAAACAAGGTGGGGGAGGGAGGTATTTTTTAGTGGACCAACTTCTGTCAGTGAAACAGATGCTTTTGAGCAATGCAAAGCTCTTCTGCAGCTCTCTCATATTTCTGCAACCCTGTGTGGGCTGAAAATGAAAACCGAGCGGCGGGGAAACCAAAAGCATCAGGTCCAGATCTTTTATCCCAGGGCAGGCACAATTCTCAATCCTTTCCATGGGGGTTTAACCTGTTTAAAACTTTTCATGGACCTTTCCCTCCACCTCTTTATGTAGTGTAGGGATGTAAAATCCCATTAAATTGGCTAACCAATTAAAGGGGACGAGGAGGGGCCCAACGTGGATAGAGGATGCTTCAATCAGGATGCTAGAGCAGCCCCTAACTGCGGGGTGCATTGGGAGGGACTGTGCTGGAGCAGCCCTGTCCATAATGCACCCCTCTTCCCCAGGCTGGAACAGTCTCCTGCCCATAGCAGGCAGGGAGCTGCTTCAGCTCCACTGATTAACCTTAACTGGTAAGCCTCATCTGTTAAGGGTGAGGCTTAATAGTTAACTGGTTAAACCTTTGCGTCCCTAGTATATAATCTGGGGGATGGAAGAGACATTTTAGTTAAAAGGTTTAGTGGCAGAATTGTATTGGGTGGTTTCAGCTCGCCAGTGGAATGTTTTAAGCAGAAAGCAATCTCTAAGGGTGCGTCTGCACTGCACCCGTAGCTCGAAACTAGCTATGCAATATGAGCTAGGCAAAGTGCATAGCTTATTTCGAGTCAATTTCAAATAGCTCATTTCATGCTTTGGAGCTGTCTACACAGCACCAGATTTGAAATAACCTGCTATTCCAAAACATCCCTTACTCCTCGACTACGTCTAGACTGGCATGATTTTCCGCAAATGCTTTTAACTGAAAAGTTTTTCCGTTAAAAACATTTGCGGAAAAGAGCGTCTAGATTGGCACGGACGCTTTTCCGCAAAAGCACTTTTTGCGAAAAAGCGTCCGTGCCAATCTAGATGTGGTTTTGTGCAAGAAAGCCCCGATCACCATTTTCGCGATTGGGGCTTTTTTTGCGCAAAACAATACCACGTTGTCTACACTGGCCCTCTTGTGCAAAAGCCCATGGGAGCTTGTGCAAAAAGGAATGGGAGCAGCATAGCATTTCCGCAGGAACGCTGACAATCTTACATGAGATCGTCAGTGTTCTTGCAGAAATTCAAGCGGCCAGTGTAGACAGCTGGCAAGTTTTTCTGCAAAAGCAACTGCTTTTGCGGGAAAACTTGCCAGTCTAGACGCAGCCCTCATGTAATGAGGTTTACAGGGATGTCGGAATAGCGAGCCTGTTAAATTTTGAAATAACGGACTTGCTGTGAAGACATGGGATAGCTATTTCAGGATACTCTGGTATCCCGAAATAGTGCTGCATTGTAGACGTAAGTGTCCTATAGCTAAGAAGGCTCTTGTACTACTCTGGACATAACTAGGTAAGCTGGATATGTATGAGTCATGCAGTGACTAATTCTGTATGTGGCAACAGATGTAACAGCATGGAAAGAGCTCGTGTGAAGTTTGGCAGAATGTCAACAGATTGATTCATGCAAGTATTTATTTTGCACGCTCTAATAGCAGGATGAGATGGGACAGGAGTAGTCACTGACGGACTCGGCCAGCAGCAAGCTGTTTATTGCAGTAAAGGAATCTGCAGGCGCTTAATAAAAAAGGATGACCATTCTGCCGAACACAAGGAGAGCTAAACATAGTGAAAAAGACAGAGTCTGCATGCAATGGCAAGTCACTACAATCACTGCGTTGAAAGAGCCTATTGTTGTGTCTAAGGAGGAACGAGGTTAACCGGTTAACCTTAATGGGTGAGGCTATTAAGTTAGCCCCATGGGTAGGGGGCTGTTCTAGCCCTGTGGGGCCTGTCACAGCCAGGGGTTGCTCTGAACACTTGCAGCAGCCCCTGTCCATGGCACCCCGGGCATGTCGCAGGAAGGGGCTGCTCTGGGCATCCAGAGGGGACAGTCACAGGAAGGGGCTGCTCCACCCTGGCTGGGGCAAAGATTGGGGGGCTAGTCTGGAGGGCTCCCTCCCCCTTTAATTGGGTTAAACTTCATGTTTAACCCGTTAACCAATTAAATGGGATTTCACACCCCGAGCTGTGTCTACGGTACGTGAGGATTTGTGATACATAGGTTCGTATGCCACCTTCTCCCCATAGCATGTGAGCACCTTCCCGGAGTGCATTGTTATGTGGCTACTTTCCCCACTCCCGTGGGAAGAGCATTGCGTGTGCTGTGCGGCAGTTTGCTTTGGTAGGGCTTGGGTTTTGTTTCAACGTTCATGCTGACGGTATGTGCCTATTGAAAAAGGCGAGTCCCAGACGAGCGCCTCGCTGTCCAGGGCCTGTTGAATGCCTTGTGTGCGAGTGACTCCCGTTGACTTCAGTGGCTGCAGCGCTGGGATCGGTTTTTGGAAACTCGACCACAAATCCTGGATCGGTTTAAACCAGGGGTGGGGAACCCAAAGGTTTAGGAGCTGCATGCAGCCCCTGTGTTACCTGGATCTGGCCCCCGAGGCTGAGGGCCCCCCAGCTTTGCGAGCCCCCACTGGCACTCCAGACCCTTACCCCGCTGCCTCCCCACAGCCCCTGACTGATTTTTCTGTGGGTCAGCAGCCCCTGACCCCAAAAATGTTCCCCACCCCTGGTTTCAACACAAGCTGTTCCCCAGTCCTAGTGTTAGTATCCAGGCACTGCCCCGGCTGGAGGGGGTTGGGAGTGGGGGTTGAGTGTGGACTGATATCCAGTACACGAGGAGGTGATGCCTTAGTGAATGACTGCAGTGTCGAGATGGCCTCAGAGGATCCTTTGGCCTCGGGTGACAGTGTGACAAGATACAGTGCGGTTCCACTGGGACTTGTCAACTTCTCCATGCCAGGCTGCCATTTGAGCCTGAACTTTGTGTTGGAAGATTCCACCAGGCGCGGTTCATTCTCCAGGACGTACTCAATCCTTTGGGCTCAGGCTGCCCGCCGAACTCCGTTCCCTCAGGGTCTCTCGAACCATCGTCAGAGGGCTACAGCCAATCGGTGCTAGCCAGGGCTCACTTCAGACCCCTCCGGTGAAGATGGAAGGTTCTATCCAGTGACCCTCTCTGGAGCCACGCCTGCCCGTCAGTGGAAAAGACGTTATCGAATATTACAACGTGATCTGAAACACGGCAGCTCGTATTAGAGATGTGGCAGCGGTTAGGGCAGCTGCTGTTGGCCCTGAGGGCGGTCTCCCTTTTTATGTACTACATAAATCTCTATTATATGAATAAATGGCCTCAGTGCAAGAGAAGACTGAAATTCATTCCGAGGGTTTTGCTTCTTTTTATAAACCACTTGAGCTGAGCTCGCACACGTTACAAAGTCTATTGTCCCCCTGGAGTGAGCGCTGCTCTTATGTTCTTGCTCCAGGGTCATTTGTCAGCTACTCCTTATTCTTTTGCTCAGAGACTAATGATATAATATAGTGATGGAACCCAATTCCTAGCAATACGTATCCCAGGAGTCCACTATGGAAACGGATTACAAATGCAACATATATCTTGGTCGAATAAATTATCCACCTATTTTGCAGAGCATGCGCCTTTCCAAGACATGGCTGGAAAATTCTGCCTTCATGCATCCCGCAGTGAGAATGGAACGGAGTGGCCCCGGTTGTGTTCCCACGCTAACACCCACCTTGATGCAGTATTCTTCAGTGAATGCAAAATATTTAAGTGAAAATAAGAATGTTGTACAAGCCTTAGAAAGAAGTTGGGAGGAGTCTGTTTAATTTTGAAAGGTAACATTTTAGGGCCGTGGAGATCTGTTATTGTGGAGAATACCCTGAATAGATATTTGATGGATGAGTGGGGTGTGTCGTTTTACTGGAATGGAAATGTGCCAATATCCCGAGACTTGTACGCCTCTGTCCACAAACAGGTTACGCAGGAATTGGCATGAAGATACTGCTGTGTATCTAAAACATGCCAACTGTTAAGATGCCACCTCGAGTGGAACAGGCCTGAGTATGTGGGGTTGCAGCACTTCAATTAGATATTTATTATTCATTGTTCTGCGGCGGCGTTTCAAAGGGGCAGCGCCGTGCGGAGACCGGAATCAGCACTATACACTTTGTATTCTATGGTGTAATTGAAATCAATATATTTGAAGATGTAGAAAATACCCAAAAATATTTAAATAGATAGTATTCTTATGATTGTTTAACAGCACAATCAATTGCGATTAATTTTTTTAATCACTTGATAGCCCAGTTTTTAAATACATAGTTAATATAAAGCAGTTTCCACCAAAAAGTGGTTGAAGTAGGTGGGTTTTGTTTTGTCCATCTGAGAATTGTCTGACTGTACTTGATTTAATGTTTTTTATTAGAATGTGGCAACACCCAAAAAACTTCCAAACACACAGGGAAATATAGCCCCGACTCAGTAGCTCTGGTGGGGCAGGACTGGAAAAACAAGAACAAAGGCAAAGATAGGATGCTAAAAAGGCCTTTTATGGAAAATCAGATTGGTTTGTAAGTACTGTTGCCCCATAAAACTCCTGAAAAACAATGTGATGTAATACTGCCACTGTAAGAAACACATAAATGGAGAGTATGCAAGGTATTTTTTTATTTAATACTGCCCCATTTCAATATCATTTTAAACCCACTGGCTTCTTCGTTAAAGTTCTAATTTAGTGCTATCAGAATTTGAGTGGGAGAGAAATCACAAATTCTTCAAAAGAGAAAGGTGGAAGAATGGGGGAAGGTGTACGAAAAGAATTAGAGGAAAAATAGGAACAAGGTCAGCCTCTCTGCCAATAACAGATTCATCCGTGTTTTTAACACTTTGAGGATGTTACTCATGATGGTGCAATGAACAAGAAATGGATAAGATGCCCTGACCTTTCCGAATGATGTTGTTAGTCAACACTTTCACCACTACACCCCTTTTTCACTTTCCAGTGAAGTCAACTCAATTGATTTCAGTTAGAATCATACAATCCTAGGGCTGGAAGAGACCTCAGGAGGTCATAAAGTCCAGCCGCCTGCCCAAGGCAGGACCAATCCCAACTAGTTAGAGTTAGCGTACAAGTGGAATACTAAAGTGGGCCCACAGACTGTTGGTGGGAAGTTCCTCCAATCTTAAAAATGGTCAAAAAATAGTTTTTAAATATCAGTATTACTATGGTGACAGTCTGAAATATAACACATTTAAAGTGAGGGGGGAATAGACCATGTCTAGATAACTATCTGGGTCCCAGCCGTGTAGTTTCTGGACTTTGTTTACATTGTATATCCTAAATAATTATTAAATGGATTAGGATACTACAGGCAGTCCCCGGGTTACGTACAAGATAGGGACTGTAGGTTTGTTCTTAAGTTGAATTTGTATGTAAGTCGGAATTGGTACATATTGTAGGGGAAACTCTAGCCAAACATTTCTCCACAGCTCAGTTTTATTCTCCCACACCTCACTTCCCTCAGTCCTTTATTCTCAAGCTGAGGTGTCTGCTGAGAAAAGCCGCTCCGTGTCTCCCTGGTCTGCTGGGGGGAAGCAGCTAGTGCGGGATTGCCTCACCCCGTTTGTAAGTAGGGATCTGATGTAAGTCGGATCCATGTAACCCGGGGACTGCCTGTATTTGTCTGCGCTGTTAGAACATCTTCACTTTTTTTCTTGCAAAATAATCTGTTTGTTGCATGTGACCTGTTCTTATTTTCCTCATACATAAAGAAAATATTCGGACATTTCTTATGTGTTTCGGAACTGAAGCTAAGTAATAACTGGTAACTGCATTATACTGAGGAGCTGTTCCTGGTTTATTGATAATTGCACTCTGACTGTTCCTGAATTACTAAGAATATTATTCTGATCTGTCTTCCTAAAGGATGGATACATAATGAACTGCCATGAAATATGATTTTGTAAAAGGGGGGGGGGGGATTTAAAAATTGTCAAGGCAACAGCTGAATTAAGGCCCTGCCTAATTCCTTATTTCATATTCATGTCATAGGGGATTATCAAGTCCCGTTTGCCAATGTGGGGGCTTAAATACCATCTTTTATTTATTTAAAATGTCCAGTAAGACAACTGTACAGTATAATTTAATTTTAACAGCTATTTTCTAACTTGATCTAGAGTATGTTCTAGGATTATATTAAAATCTAATGGCATGATGATGGAAAAATCTCTTGCTTTACTGGCTTGGAGAGGTAGCCCTGTTAGTCTGCAACTTAAAAAAACAAAACAGAACACACAATGAATAGTCCTGTAGCACCTTAGAGACTGACACTCCCCTATATCACCCCGACCCCAGCAGACAGGTGAAAATAGTTGTGCAGAGATGAAGGCAGGGATACAGGTAAAACAACTTGCCAGATAAAGCTAACCACCCCTGGAGAAAGGAGATAGGTGGATTGGCAGGTGCTCCTACAGAAATGCTAATGAACCACACCAGCGGCAGGCAGCAGACTCCCTGAAGGATGTGGGCTATAAACCAGCCGGAAGGAAAGGAGGGCTGGATTATGAGAGACCAAGGTGCTTTCTTCTTGTTTGCTTTGGGGCCAAGGTACTAGAAGCAAACCAACCTTTATGCATTTATATATTAGATCTGGAAAATCTTGATGGACCACTTTTGAGGGGGATGGAAGACGAAAAACGTTCCTACTCATCCAGTGTCTGGCTCTTATTCTGGATTCTTTATCATTCCTAATCCCTAAAATGGGGGAGGAGGGAGTGCTTTGAGAGAGTCATATGATAACCACCCCCAACTCTTATATCACTTTATAGCAGTAGCTGTTAAAGCACTTTAAAATGGTCAATACTATCATCCCATTTGGGAAAATGGGCACAGAGGGTGCGTCTACACTGCAGGGCTTAACTCAAAATAAGATTAGCAAATTGAGCTATGTCAATTACATCACTTCTTTCAAAATAGCTTATTTTGAAATAGGGAATGTCTCCATAGCACTTATTTTGAAATAGGACACTCTTCTTCCAACTTCCCTTATTCCTCATACAATGGGGGTTACAGGAGTCAGAGTAAGAAGTCCCCCAGCTTGACATTATTTTGACACTATTTTGAAATAACTGCCTGCTATGTAGACATGGATAAAGTTATTTCGAAATAGTGTTGCAGTGTAGACGTACCCAGACGACAACTTGTGCAATGGCATTGACTAGATCGAGTGGCAGAACCAGGAGTAGAATCCAGGTCTTCTGAGTCCCAGACTACCCTTCTGTTCCTATAGAGCAGTGGTGTGCAACCCATGGGTTGCGACCCCCAAGGGGGTTGTGGATGTCTTCCTGGGGGGTTGCCATTAGCAGTGGGCATAAGCCCCGGCCAGCCGGATATAAGCACCGTGGGGCTGCCAATGGCCGGGCCCAGCCCCCGGCCGCCCGGATCTAAGTGCTGCGCCGTGTTGCTCAAATTACCTTGGGAGTCGTGACACGAATACAATAAAATATGGGGGTCGTGGTTGAAAAAAGGTTGTGCACCACTGCTGCAGAGAACATGGCTTCAATACAGCTTTATTAAGAAAGCAACCTGAATGAGAGCAGGGTGTGCTTATGAAGCGGTGGACTGGGTGTGGTGGAGCTGCTAAGTTTACTAGCGAGAGTTATCCAGTGTGAGAAAACTGCCAAGTCCCAAATCCTCCCTGCCCATTTTTGTGAATGTAGTGTGGGTGAAAGACGCATGATTGCTATCTTAAGACACTGGACTCTTTGACTTATCCATACAGCAGATGCTGGACAGACAGTGGCAGTGTAAACTTTCTATATCATCTCATACCAATATCATGTCTCATCTCTGTTCTGAAAGGATCTCTTGTACCGCTGAGTGCATTTCAGTACCCCAATGCATATTCAGTTCTTGGCCTCTAGAATGAGACTACCAATTAGTGCCGCTAGTAAGTGGGGTCAGTTCCTTCTGTCTCTGCAGATGCATGACTTATATGACCCAATATTGAAGATAGTCACGGCATGGCAGAAATACCCATGTGTTGCATTGTGAATTTATCACATTTGGGCTGGTACAGGTTGATAGTTTTGCCTTGTGAGAGAGCCAAATTGGCATGTATTTAAAAAAAAAAAAAAAAAGAAGCTCTAGAAAGTAAGATTCCAACAGTTTTCCCAAAAGACAAGGAAATGAAGAGCATTGTTCTAGTCTTGCCATCTAGAATACCACTGGGGAAAGGTGCCATGTCTTGATACAAGTTAGCATAGTCTAGCTAATTATCAGAGAGCTCCAGAAAAAAATGAGTTGCTCAACAGTCTTGGGTGTGTACATACACCCACTCTGGCAAGTGCTAAAGAAATCAAGGAGAGTATCGTAACAGAACAATGATTTCATATGAAAAAGCAATAAATTAACACTTTTCAGCAGCAAAGTCTTGAGCCAAATATTATAATGCAGGAAAGGCCTAGGAGCAATATGTGAATAATCAGTTTGCTACTATTGAATGCTGCAGAACATGGGCGGAATTGATAGTCTCATGGCAAAAGGAAACACGTTTAGCAACTCCCCGATATCCCTCCCATTTTAAATACAGGTTTTTCATCACTTACGTGGTTTTGAAGATGCCAATGTTACCAGAGCATCAGGCAGTGTTGAGTGTTTGACAGGCCACTTACTCATCAGCTCCAGAGCTTGTTTCTGCAAGCATCACTTTTTGTTTCCTTGTTAGAACACACATCCCTTAGGCAAGGCAGTTCAAGACACTACTATGCAGGAAGAAGTTTTCGGACATTTTGCATCAGGAATGGAAGACAACAAGGGTAAAAATTGTAGTGGAGTGCAAAGTAATGTTGTGGAAGTTTCCAACAAGTTATGCCCCATGATACAGCATAAAATTTTGGTCATGTCTGTACCACTGGACACACGTCTTCTTCTCATTGTTAGATCTTTCTATAGCTTCAGTTTTTCTTCTCAGCTTTTGTAGTCTTGAGTCAAATGTTTCCAGCGCTTTGTCCCCCTAGGTGCCTGGGATTTGGCTCAAATACACTTTGCTGCTTCTAGATAATCTGTCAAGTTTTTAAAATAGGCTTTGTAAAGCATGAGCGATTTTTGTGCCTGACTGACAGATCTGGGCACGAGAGCCCTCCATTTTTCAACATTGAATACTACAGCAGTTCAAACTTCTCTTGCAAAAACATCCCCTAATCCCACCCGCAAGACACTCTCTTTGGACCCGGAACACATTTAGGGCCCAGTCCAATATTTGGGAAGCTGTCTTCTGGCACAGAGGAAGAAAACAATATGGCTGCTGGCAAACAAACAAACAAAAACCCCAAAGGTGCAAAACAGTTCTTGTGCAAGAAGCCTGCAGTGTAGATGTAGCCTAAGATCTTAAAAAAGGCAATGGTACCTTTTTACCTGTCTACGCTGCCTAAAAACTTAACAGTCCTGTAAAATAATGTACTATTTGAGCAAGTCTGCCTAAGAACTCTTCCTAAACCCTAAGAGCTCGGACCACCAAATTTGATATGCAGCTTGCTCATACCATAACTTAAAACAATGCCAGGGTGGGTTGTGCCAGGCACATGGGATGTGCCCGGAATGGGACTGCGTCTCATAAAACCATAGAGAAAAGAGACAGAATCACCAGGCAGATGGAAAGAGCTGAATGGGGGCACCTCCTCCAAACCAGGACTGTCCCATTCTTAAGCTTGTCACCCCCTAGGATGAGGGGGCTGAACCCCCTCCCCCCAAGATTCATATGGGGACATGCTGGCTGTTCCCCTGTATCAGGGCGTGAGGGGAAAGTGCTTTGCTCTCGCGGCCGGGGAAGAGTGAGCAGCTCTGGTAGGAATCTCGGGCTGTTTCTAGACTGCAAAGAAAAGTCGGAAAACGATAAACAACTTTGGCTGTGTCTACACTGGGCCACTTATTCCGGAAAATCAGCCGCTTTTCCGGAATAAGCTGCGAGCTGTCTACACTGGCCCTTGAATTTCCGGAAAAGCAACGACGCTCTACTGTACAAAATCAGCTGCTATTCCAGAAAAACAATTCTGCTCCCGCTCGGGCATAAGTCCTTATTCCGGAACAGTGTTCCGGAAAAGGGCCAGTGTAGACAGCCCAGTAGTCTTTTCCGGAAAAAAGCCCCGATCGCGAAAATGGCAATCGGGGCGCTTTTCCGGAAAAGCACGTCTACATTGGCCACAGACGCTTTTCCGGAAAAAGGGCTTTTCCGGAAAAGCAGCCTGCCAATGTAGACGCTCCTTTTCCGGAAATGCTTAAAACAGAATAGTATTCCGTTTTAAGCATTTCCGGAAATTCATGCCAGTGTAGACACAGCCCTTGAGAGCCGCAAATTGCAATTTGCACATCTTTTTCAGCCTTTTTTTTCTTTCTTCCAGAAGAAGCTTTTCTGAAATTTAGCCTGTCTCCACGAAATCTGCCCCTTGGCTGCCTAATAGATCACCCAGGCCGGGCCTGGCCAGGGCTTTATATACCTCTGCCCGCCCCCACGCCTCTGGTCGCCAGGGGACGG
This sequence comes from Pelodiscus sinensis, assembly GCF_049634645.1. Taxonomy (NCBI): domain Eukaryota; kingdom Metazoa; phylum Chordata; order Testudines; family Trionychidae; genus Pelodiscus; species Pelodiscus sinensis. Next base: position 22,157,965 of record NC_134732.1, on the reverse strand, counting down.
TTGCTGGGGAAGACGAGGCAGCCAATGACAGGCTCTCCTCCTGGCGCTTGCGCAGTGCACGAAAGGCGGGGCGGCAGCCCACGCGAGAGCTAGAGCGCGAGCGGCGGTGCGGCTCCTCTCCCCTCCCACCCTCCACGAGCGCGAGCGCGAGCCGGTCCCGCCCTCTCCTCCAGAGCCGGCGGCCGGCCGCGCGCGCTGTCTGAGGGGAGGGGGCTGAGCGCGCGCGGGCGCGCTCTTGCGCGCGCCAGTCAGTCAGTCAGTCAGCCCCCGGGCCGACGGCGGCTCCTTGCGTCCGTGTGGAGCGGCGCGGCGCGGCGCGGCGGGAGCCGGCCTCTTCGCCTCCCCCCTCAGCCCGCGCGCTCCGCCTGGGCCCGGGCGCGGCCGGGGCATGCAGCAGCCGTAGCCCTGCGAGGTGGGTGGGGGCGAGCGAGCCTACAGGCCGCGGGGCGGGGCGGGCTCCCTGTGGGGGGGAGCAGCCAGGTGGGTCGCAGGGGGGGGGGGGCCTTCCCCCGCATCCTCTGCCTGCGGGCGTCGGGATGGAGGCGGCATCTCCTCAGCGCGGGGGAGAAATCTCAGCCCCTTATTTGGAGCCTGAGGTGTTGCCCCCCCCCATTCTCCAGCCGCCCCCCCCATCTTCCAGCCGCCCCCCCCCCCGCCCATCAGGGACCCCTTGGGGGCCGCTGAGCAGCCTCCAGCAGCGGCGTGGTCCCCGCTGGCATTGTGGGGGGGGCGATGAAGGCTACCTTGGGAGGGCCGGAGGCTGAGTCTTCGCTCTACTTGATGGGATTTGTGCGTGTGTCTGGTGGGCAGGGGCCGGTCACAACTGCCAAGGGGGGGGGGGGCTCTTTATTTTTTAGCCCCAAACTGAAATGCAAGGGGGGTGGGGGTGTGAATGGAAAAAAGCCCTTACCTGGCTTGGAGAGGTGGGTGATTTTTTTTTTGGGGGGGGGGGGGGTCGAGCCAGTGCAAATCATTGGCGGAGTGAAGAAGGGGGGGAAGCCAGGCCTGTGACATTCCCATTCGCAGTATCCTGCCTGGTGGGATGCGTTTGAAGGATCCGTTCAGGCCGCCGGTCTATTATGTGGCGGTGGAGGCGGAAAGGTAATGGAAACCATGGCATTGCTTTTGTTGTAGATGGTGGATGTTGATGTTTGTGCTGGTGGAGATAGCACCAGAAGAAAAATGGATGCCCTGACAGATAGTGCAGTCGAGATTGTCCCTTTGGAGCTCTATGATTCAGCCAGAGCGAAAATAGCTGCTAATCTACAGTGGATCTGTGCTAAAGCCTATGGAATAGGTAAAATCACTTTAATCTGGTAGTCATTCTTGTCTCTATTCTTGCATTTTTTTATCTCCCCTGCCATCCCACAAGTAACTAAATCAGGCTTAAATCACCTTTGTTTTCAGTATCAGTAATGTGTCAAACCTACTCCCTTGTAATAATCCAGTGTTTCCTGATGTATCTAATAGGAATAAAGCAAAAACACTAGTTTATTCTGATTATCAGGCATGTGAATGTTGTCACTGTGCATGATTTATACTCCCAAATGTATAAAATCTTAGTTTTTAATTAATAGGATTTTCCTAAACAGAGCTGTTTGTTACTCCTCAAACCCTTTTGCTCTTGTAGGCCTTGAAGGCTTTATCATGATTCCTTGTCTAGTCATTTTGGCAGGTTGTTAAAAACCAGCATGAAGGTTCTAGCACCAGTTTGTGGTGTTAGTGTCTTTTATTTTATTTTTTAAGTTCTATTATTTATTAATCTGCTTGCAATTATTAAAAAAATGTGAACATATCTAATATATGAGTTACAAAAGCATTTATCTACATTCTAGAGTACCAGGGAGGAGGTAGCATGGGATAAAAGAAGAAAGAGTCTTCTCTAAACTGTTTGTCAGAAACCATTGCAATCCAAATAATCTGCACTATTGCCATAGTAAAACTATGTTGAAATCTTGCACTGGCTAGCTGTATCTACTGATTTTGTTTTATTTGTTTGCTTGGCAGTAGACCTGCTTGTAAATTTTTGCTTGTTACCATTTGAGCATAAATAACTATGCACGATATAAACATGAGAAAATACTTGTCTTTAAACAAAACATAATACAAACATGCAAAATCTTGTTTTGGAAAATTAGATAGCCCTGTTAATCTAACTCTAATTTGCCAAACTCTAATATGCTTACTGGATTAACTCTAGCCTATTTTGTGACAGGGATGGGCAAAACAATACATTCCTGTAATTAAATATTTTATGTCTTCAACAAGAATATTGTTTCTTATAATGTTTTCAGAACTGTCAATATTTTCTGTCACTATTGCATTTTTCTACAGAGCCCAGTAGAAAGGGGATTGCAATCTTATTAGTTTCAAATGTATTTTCCTTTCTACACAGTGACATTATTGCATTTATTAGAAGAGTAAAGAATAAAATAACAGTAGGATGACTATCTAAACAAAAAACCTCTGATGCAGCCTTTGGGGATGTTGATGTGACATAAATGTTGACTACCACTACCACTACTAATAATTGGATACTCATGAAAACTAGACAAGCATTGTCTTGTATGAATATACTTAAAGTGCTTCAGTTGTTTGTAATACCTCATTAAAGACATTTTTATTGAGTATAAATAACACATGCTTTGCAAATTATAAAGGTTCATTGTTTATATTTTGGCTTTGTTTCAGAAGTGGGACCTAGTCCTGCATTAGGATCCACTAGCATGGATCCTGTGGTGCGGACAAGGGGTGGCTGACTGCCTTATGTTTATCATTGGCATTAACCTCTGTAGGATTCCATTGGCTCAGGGATCTGTGCTTATGCTTTAATCCTGCATCAGTTTGCTAAATTTGTAGTGCATACCGGTTAGAGAACTAGCTATTGTTAAATCATTATCTGTCCTTTTCTACAATAGAACTTTGCCAAAAATTCTTACTTTTATTAAAAATTATACATCATTGCCAATGATAAATATGGAAGTAACACTTGTATATATGGAGAAGATGCTTGTGGCTGCTGATGTGTTTTTTCTCCACCATCATTTAGACTTGCTTGGATCAAGTGTAAATAGTGTTAAATGTAGGGACTTTCCTTGTTGCTACTGGTGGTTGGCTTCAGTTGGTCTAGTTGCAGTGTGTAAAGTTAAGCACATGCAAAAATATTTGTAGGATCTGGACCAGAGTGAATTTTAGTTAGGTTTTGTTGTTGTCACTCCACACTGATGATTTTTCGCAGCATTATAATTAGCATTTAAATTAAAGCTTAATAGTCTTAAATGCATCATGCAGAATCTTCGATCCAGGGACAAAAGTGTTTTTACAACACTTCTATGGGAGGATTATTAAGATTAGTAGTTTCAGATGTCTCAATATCCTTTAAAACTGAGTCTTTGCAGGCTACCCCACTATAATAGATTGGTGTCTTTTGGATACCCCTATTATTTAATGCATTTCTGAGGGGAGTCATAGAGATGTCAAGATAATTTAATTGGGATTTGTATTATGCCGACCGTATTTGTATATTCAGTATATTTTATATCATTCGGGGCAGTTTTGACCAATGTGATGGAAGAAATAAATAGTTTTCAGTTGTAGATTAACAACCTTTTATGGTCCTGCAATCACTGAGTAGACTTCCTTCGGTTTTTTAAAACGAATATTAAGGAGAAGGCTTTTTCTGACTTCTTCTGATCTCACAAATGCTTATGCAGATGTTGAATTTTGCTCACATGAGCAAAATTTAAACACATGCTTAAATCTTTGCTGGATTGAGAATTGCGGATTCCAGTACTGATCATGGTATTGTCAGCAGTATCCTCACAAATGTTAATTTTAATTTTCCTATATATGTTGCACAGTGTGTGTTTGAAGTGCTTCTCCTCATCTCATTTTATGGTACTTGTCAAACATTGTACTTATAAAAGAAGAAAATAACTTTGGGATCATGACAGAAATTTGGAGTTCAACTGCACCTTTGTGGCTTAGCACTGAAGTACAGATGGGTCCTAGATTATGCCCTCTCATAAAAAAGGGATGTCATTTCATGACCTACCCTTTCTGGAGTTTTGTTTTCATTGTTCTCCTTAAATGAAGGGATTCTGGTGGCCATAGTAAATCATAGCATCCTAATTGCTACATTACTACTTCCAATAAGAGCCTCCTGCTCCCCAACTTCATGCACATAAGAACTGCCATACTGAGCAAGACCAAAGGTCCATCTAGTCCAGTGTCCTGTCTTCCGACACTGGCCAATGAGAGATGCCCCAGAGGGAGTGAACAGAAACAGGTAATCATCAAGTGATCCTTCTCCTGTTATCCATTCTAGCCCCTGCAAATATAGGCTAAGGCAGGGGTGGGCAAGATATGTCTCACTGTCCGGATGTGGCTCGTCAACCCACCAGATCTGGGCTGCGGACACCCTGCTAGGACCCTCTGGCACACAGCTGCCACTGTCTTAAACACAGGGCTGCTCCATATGCCTCTCTGCTCTGGAGGGAAGGGGAGACTTCATGTAATCTCCCACCCTCTGCCGAATCCTCAGCTCCTATTGGCCGGAAACAACCAGCTGATAGAAGCTGAGAGATTGACTTGGGGAACGGGGGCAGCGTATGCCCGTTCCCTCTCTGAAGCTGAGAACCACGTGGAGGGAACAGCCTATATTTTCAAAGGGTCTGGGGCTGCAGCAGGCAGAGAGCCCAGCCTGCCTTGCAGATGCTGCAGAGCTGCTGGCTGAGACACATTTAGGTAAGCGCCTGCCAGCCAAAGCTTGTCTCTGGCACCCTTGCCCCTCCCGCACCCCACACATCCGCCATAGAAAAATGTGGCCTTTCACCACTTTCCAAAATCTTGGAGTGGCCCCCCACCAAAAATTATTGCTAACCCCTGGCCTAGGGATACTATTCCTACCCATTCTGGCTAATAAGTATTGATGGACCTAACCTCCATGAATTTATATAGTTCTTTTTTGAACCCTATTAAAGTCCTGGCCTTCACGACATCCTCTGACAAGGAGTTCCATGGGTTGACTATGCATTGAATGAAGAAAAATTTCCTTTTGTTTGTTTTAAACCTGTTACCTATTAATTTCATTTGGTGACCCCTAGTTCTTATGTTATGGGAACAAGTGAATAAGGAAAAGTTATTCACTTTCTCCATACCTGCCTTGATTTTATAGACCTCTATCATATCCCCTTTCGTCTCCTCTTTTCTAATCTGAAAAGTTCTTGTCTTTTTAATCTCTTCATATAGCAGCCGTTCCAAACCCCGAATAATTTTTGTTGCCCTTTTCTGAAACTTTTCTTATGCTAGTATATCTTTTTTGAGATGAGGTGACCACATCTCTCTGCAGTATTCAAGATGTGGGCGTACTATGGTTTTATAGAGAGGCAATAAGATATTATCTCTTATTCTCTCTCCCTTTTTAAATAATTCCTAACGTTCTGTTTAGTTTTTTGACTGCTGCTGCACATTTGAGTGGATGTTTTCAGAGAACTATCCACAGTGACTCCAAGATATCTCTCAAGTGATTATAGCTAAATACATCTGAAATATTTGTGGGAAAAAGATTCTCCTTTCTGCAGAGGAAGGAGTTGACCTTTGTATATTGTTTCTGCATTTCTGTCTCTGACAGCATGTCTCCTAGCTGTATTCCAAGAGTGAAATTTGGAAACAGAGCATGGAATTGGTCTGTGGAGAGTAGCATTTTTCCTGTTGTCCTTATTCTCTCTGTCTTCCTCATGACTTGAAAAAAGCCAGGATGTTGGTTCAGCAGTTCAGGATTTTTCTGCATAAATTCAAATGTCTGTGAATGAATGTGTAGATGCTTTCTGGCAATAGTACTAAAGGATGCCTTGCCTAGGTGTAATTCAGTGAATCAAGGATCAACTTTGACCTGAACTGAGCATCCTTTTTCTTAGCCCAGTCCAAACATTAAAACTAAGTTGTATTTTGTGCACCATGCCAATGATTTGATTGACACAGGTACTTTAACATTTCAGGATTAGAATATAAAATCTTTATGGGTCTGCTTATCTGAAAATACTTTGAAACAACCTAGAGAGTACAGGTTGAAAAAGGCTTTCTTTTTTTAACCTATTTTTTCCCCTATGCTTCTAACTAGATCAGTGGTCCCCAATGTGGTGCCCGCGGGCGCCATGGCGCCCGCCGGGGGATTTCTGTGCGCCCACTGAAACATCTGGGCTTGCCCCGCCCCCGGCGCGCGGCACATGCATGGTGCCGGCTCCAGGCGCGGGACGCATGGGCGGCCTCTCCCCTGGGCGCGCGGCACATGCGCAGGGTCGGTCCGGGGCGCATGGGCGGCTCCAGCCCCGGTCCCAGGGCACATGTGCGGTGCCAGCTTGGGGCGTGTGGCTCGTGGGTGGCCCTGGGCGCACGGCCCATGCGCGGTGCCGGCCCGGGGTGCGTTGCCGGCCCCTGCCCCGGGCGCGCGGCACATGTGCAGTGCCGACCCCAGGCGCATGGCTCGTGGGTGGCCCCGCCGACGGGTGCGCGGCGCATGTGTGGCCCCGCCCCCGTGTGCCCGGAACGTGAGTGGCTCTGCCCCCGGGCGCCCGGCAGCCACGCAACGTTGGGGACCACTGAACTAGATACTATGCACAAAACTGTAGGAGGGAGGGGGGTTAAGCCTGCAGTGGAACTTTGTCTTCATATGTTAAATACAAAAATCCAGCATTTAATCTTTTTTCCATTACTTTGCTTTTTCTTTCCTAATCATGATACATCTTTTTCTACATCATCTTCAGTAAAATTTACTCACCTTCAAGAGTTAGCCGGCTAACAAAGATTTCTTTGCTCATCTGAAAGTGCAGGAAAACTTTTTAAATATATTTCAAGATCAATTGGGCTGTGGAATGAAACTTTTTCCATTGAAAGTGGAAGAGCAGAAAGTTCATGAGATTTCTTCTGAATGATTATGATCGTAAGCCCAAGATAGAGGCTTAAATTACCAGAGTTATGTTTTAAAGACAACAGCATAAAGAGATCTCACTTGTAGAACAATCTGTGATGGTCTTTGGTACCGAAAATATAACAAAGATCAATTTGTGATTATGCCTCAAACTGATGGACAAACCTTGAACTTGATAAGAAATTTTCAACCTTTGTGATGATAGGTACGTTTTAAAGAAAATAGTGGTGTACGTTGCTGCTCTTATGCTCCTCCAGACTGACTTAAACTTTCTGGACCACTGCTAAAATAAGAAACAGGAAAAACAGAAGAAAAAACTAATTACATTCGTTGCAGAATGAGGAAGAACACAATACTTGCTATATGTATTGATAAGAATAAGTTGCTTTTTATATTTTTCGCTTTTATTTCCATATTATAAGACTGTAACACACTTGAGTTTACTATATATTTTAGGAATATGCATTTGGTCATCCATGAGTCTGTCTGTTCAATAACTCCTCCTAAACGATAAGAGCTGGGACCACTAAATTTGCTATCCAGCAATTTCTTATCATAAGCAAGGTCAGGGTTTGGTTGTGCCAGGATAATGGTATGTGAGAGAAATTCCATTGTTTCTCATAAAATGGAAAAGGAGGGGTCTGGTAGGAATGGCAGTTATAGTGCAGAACGTCCACTGGGGGGGACAGGAAGGTGCCAGAGATGGTGGCTGGGACATCTATGACCCCATTGGTCCAGGAGGGGACAGGGATGGAGAAAGGGACAGCCAGCTACTATATACTTCAGAGAGTTTCTGTCTCCTGGTTCAGGAAAATGCTACCTTCCCCTGGCTGTGCCTGCTGCAGTTGCAGCATCCATAGAGAAGCACTTCTCATCTAGCCCCAAGCTGTTGAGATGAGAGGAGGCTGGGACTGCATACTGAGCCTCTCATCCCTAGCCCAGAATGATTTAAATGAAGAAAAAAGAGAACCGATTTGAGTTAAGGACCCGAGCAATGCCGGGTAAATCTTCTAGTCTTCATATGATAAGAAACTTGTAGATACTGTGGTTCTGTTCCTGTAGGTATCATAAATGTAGAGTACAGGTTGGACCTTCCTGGTCTGGTACCCTGGGAACCTGACCTATCCCAAACCAGGAATTTGTCGGACTAGAGGAGGTTCCTTACCACAGTTCGCTGATCCTCAGTGCTGCCAGCAACAGGGGCCCCCACTGTCTCAGCCCAATGCTGGTTCCGCTGCTGCCTCCCCGCACCCTGGCCAGACTGTCTGCTGAGCTGCTGCAGGCTTTGGCTTGGTCCCCATGCTGCTGTGGGCTGGCTGTGGCCCCGGCCCTACTGCCAGTATCTGCTGGGGGCTGCTGAAAGTTTGGGCCCTATCCCTAGGCTGCCAGGGCTGCTTGCAGGCCCCTGTCCCACTGACAGGGTCTGCCATTGGCTTCAGCCCAGACCTGCTTCCTAGATGGCTCTCCTGCTGCTAGGCTACTGGGGCTCTCTGATCCAGGAACATGTTGCCGGACCAGAGAGTGCCTGTTTTGGGAGGTGCAACCTGTATAATAATAAGGGGACCCTTGCTGTTTAACTCAGAGGAAGTCAAATTTGCAGTTGTCATAAACTTAGATGTTTGTGTGTTCAACCTAAACCACTCAGGTGCTTTTGAAGATCCCACCCTAACCTTCAAAAGCAATTGAAAGAAGTTTTAGAGAAAGTAGGTAGTCTAAGGGTGCTATTTTTGCAGACTCATTGTTAGATTTAAGGAATAGGGCCACATGCTGAAAAATATTTGTCAGACAGGAAAGTGAAATGGACCTGATTTTTGTCAGTTTTACTGTTTCTCAGGGTTCTCAATAGCAGCAGTCAAAACTAGCAAAAGTGGTCAGTTTTCATTTTGCTGAGTATTGGAAAAAGAATGAGCAGCAATAAAGGTATTGCAGCTCTGCGGGTTTAGTAAGACAACACTTTCCAAATGTAAATATAAACCCTCAAGATGAAAAATTTTAATTCTTAAATGAAAACTCTGAATCTACAAAATAAATGGAAACTTGCCTGGGTGAGTGCCTACTACTAGGACCAAATTCATTTAAAAAAAAAATCCCTCTGGCCTATAAAAATGCCACTGCATCTTTTTGGCAGAGGGAGAAGCTGATTTTTTTTTTTAAAGAGGACTTTGGAACACTATTGTTTAGATGGCTTCGTCAGAGGACTTGGAAGAATCAGACCTGGATTATAATTTTGCTTCTGGTGCTAGTTGCCGTGAATTTAGGCAATCAAATAATCTCTGAGCCTTTTTTCCTCTCATCTATGAAATGGCATCAGCATTTACTTACTCATTAATATTTTATACTGCAGTAAAGGGGCAGGTATTACTGGCAGACACAGAATGGCATTTCTTGTGCCCAACCCTATACTAAATCCATTTGATCATTAGGTTTCAGAGGTGACGTCTTCTCTTTTGGAAGCTGTTGCCAGATTGATAAATATAAATTTTTCAAAGTAGCTTTTTGTTGTTTTGTAAAGATTCTAAATTACAAAATATATTTTTCTGAACATTTGTAAAATCATTGCAATTTCATTGAAGATTCACAGTTTTAAAACATAGCATATTTCATCTGGGAAGAAAGTCCACAATTCATATTTTACCCGTGCTGCTTCTATCTACATTTATGGTATTGATCGTTTTAGCTTGAGCACAAAATGCTATCAAAATAACCAATTTTACTGTCAAAATGTAATAGTCCAGTCCACATCACTCTTGAGACAGTAATAGTGAGATCTGTGTATGAGGTTTCTAGCCTGGTTTTCCTGGCTGATGTGTGTAGGGTATTTTCCTCCCATATAGCATTATTATAAACAACTTATAGGAGTCTATAATACAGTTCTGTAACATGATTATAAGGACAAACATCTCATCTAATTGGTCAGGGAAATAAGCTGGAATGACTTCAGACCATAATGTGGACAAGATCTTAATTGCAGGGCAGGAGTGATTAATGCTTGATTGCCTTTCAGTGAAGTTTATAGACATTCAGGACCTATTTTGATTGTGTAGACTTAACCAATCAATTAATATTTGATATAAAATGAAATGCTTGCTTGGATCTTGGTTTTCTAGTATGCCAGTTTTTCATTGTACAGTAAAACTCCATTAATCCGGCATCCAATGCTCCGGGACTCCTGATGGTCCGGCACCATCAGGAACCCGGAAGTGCTGGGGCAGCCGGACAGGCTTCCCCCATTCAGCTGCTGCTGAAACAGATCAGCAGCTGATTCCAGGAAGCCCGGGGCAGAGCAGCTCTGCCCTGGGCTTCCTGGAATCAGCAGCTGATCTGTTTCAGCAGCGGCTGAATCGGGGACCCCATGGGGCAGAGCAGCTGGGGTCCTGCCGGGTTGGTCCCGCAGCGCCGTCCTTTGGCGCTGCAGGACCAACCCGGCAGCACTCCAGCTGCTCTGCCCCAGGCGTCGCCAAGAGCAGCTGGGGTGCTGCCGGGTTGGTCCCGCAGCCCTGAGGGGCAGCGCTACGGGACCAACCGGGCAGTACCCCAGCTGCTCTGTCCCAGGCGTCCCCAAGAGCAGCTGGAGTGCTGCTGGGTTGGTGCTGTAGCGCCGCCCCTCGGCGCTGCGGGACCAACCCGGCAGCACCCCAGCTGCTCTATTGCAGGCATCCCTGATTCAGCTGCTGCTGAAACTGACCAGCAGCGGCTGAATCAGGGATGCCTGGGGCTGAGCCGGACTATCGTAAGGGGGGGCTATGAGGGGTCTGGGGTGGCATCCCCTCCCACCCCACTCCAGACCCCTCATAGCCCCCCCTTCTGATAGTCCGGCATATCTGATAATCCGGCACCCCCGGGTCCTAAAGGTGCCGGATTATCGGAAGTTTACTGTACCATGTGTTGGAATTTTACTGTTTGATTTTGTAGTTTAGGTGACAAGTCAAATGTTTTAAATGGCTGCATTCCTTCGCCATCCCCTGTGTGTATGTGTGACAGAGAGAGGTGTTAAAGAAATTGTATCTGGGGGGAAGAAGGAAGAAGAATCTGAAAAATGTGTAACTGACTGCTGTTAAACTTAAAAGTTTGTTACTTAACTAACTTAAAAAAAAATCTGTTGTATACCAATGATTGATTTACTCTTAATACTGCACACGTTTGGAAAAACAGAATTAATCAGCATGTTAGAATAAACACTTTCGCATCAAGAATAATTCCAATTTGTCAAAATTTTTCTTCCATGAAAATAGCTCACCAGATTATCTTTCTGATATAATCATTGGAACAAGAGCACTTAAGATTCTATGCTGCTGAGCCTTGAATGTTGAAATAGGTTATTACATCATTATAACTCCTGCTGGCACACTGGATAAATTGAGAGATATCAATGATGAGGATCTTCTCTCTCTAGTGGCTTGTCTAACATCTTGTCTATGTAGTTATGCAGCCAGGTATACTTTTGTGAAATTTGCATAAAATCAATGTATGAGGGAGATCCATCCATCTCTTTTTAATGTAGCACATTGGATTTTCACACAAAACCAGTATTCACTGAACATGCTACGAAAGTTACTTCCCTGAACCCCATCTGATTTTACAGATTGCACTCAATAGTTATGCATCTCTCTCTAAATCAGGGGTTAGCAACCTACAGCACATGGCCCATCAGAGTAATCTACTGGCAGGCCACAAGTAGTGTTCCCTCTAGACTTTCATCCATATGCAGATTTTGTCCATCCATGTGTGGAATAAATGTATGTGCACCAAGGCAAGTGTGATTGTGTACCATTAGTAGAAAGAAAAATCCTCGCTGTGACTACTCTGCTAATCACCTGGGTGACATTTGAATTTTCTGAGCAGCTGCATAAGTGCATAGCTTACAGGAAACACTGGTAGACATTCAGTTTATATTGGGACCTCCAGTCAATGACCGCAGTTCACCATTGCTGGCAAATGGGAGTTGCGGGAAGCATGAGCATCTGTTAAGGGTGAGGTTTACCAGTTAACTGGTTAAACATTCACATCTCTAATCAGTGCAGCCATGCTGCTTCTCACAAAACCAGATGACTGACTGAGAAACAAAATGGCAGATTAAATTCAATGTTGATGAATACAAAGTAATGCATATTGGAAAACGTAATCCCACATAGAAAATGAGGGGGGCTAAATTAATGTTGCCACTCGAGATCTTGGAGTCATTGTGGCAGTTGTCTGAAAACGCCCACTCAATGTGCAGCAGCAGTCAAAAAAGCAGATGGAATGTTAGCAATCATTAAGAAAGGAATAGAGAATAAACTATTTTATTGCCTCTGTATAAAACATGAGAGGATTTACCAGGCATTGCTTGGATCTTTTGGGGATCTCGGCAGAGAATGTAGGGATGCAGGAGTCAGGGAAGGAAGTTGGGAGGGCTTAGCTGGGGGTGGGTTTGTGGGGAATGAAAGAGTTGGCTTAAGGGTTTGAGAGGTATGGGGGGGTGTGCAAGAGTGAGGGCAGGAGGAAAGGAGGTGTGTCTGTGTCTGAATGTGTGTGGTGGGGGGAGTGGGGTTAAGGGCAGTTGTTGGAGGGGAAGGCTCAGGGCAGCCCTGAGGCTGATCAGGACTGTGCTGCCTAGCCAGCAGTGGTGTCTGGGGGTGCCATGACAGCTGGGGGGTGCCCTGCCTGGTCCCAGCCAACAGATGTTCCCCATGGTGGTCGTGGCAGTAGAGGCTATGAAGTCTGGCCTCAACTGATGACTGCTTCCTGGGCCAGCCAGGGCTGTGCTGTCCAGCCCTGACTGGCAGCTGCTCCCTGGAGTCATTCCAGAGCATAACTGTCCCTTTTCTTGTTGTGGAATAAAATCAGAATCCAGGTACATCCCATTGTCCTGACCCAACCAAATGCTTACCTTGTTTTAAGTTAGATAAATGGAAGCTTCATGCTAAATTTGGTGGTCCTAGCTCTTATAGTTTAGGAGGAGTTCTTGAACAAACAGTTACAGATGGACAGACATGCACAAATAACCCTAAAATATATAGTAAGAGGATGTAGCCACATGTTGAATACTGTGTGCAAATGTGGTAGATTCTTCTCAAAGAAGATAAATTAGCATTGGGAAAGGTTCAGAAAAGGGCAACAAAAGTGGTTGGGGTGGGGGTGGAATAGTTTCCATATAAGGAGAGATTAATAAGACGGGGACTTCTCACTTTGGAGAAGAGACAATCAATGAGCGATATGATAGGTCCATAAAATCATGACTAGTGTGGAAAATGTGAATGAGATGTATGTTTTCCATAACACAAGAACTGTAGAGTGAGGCCACAAAATAAAATTAATAGGTAGCATTAGGTTTAAAACCAACCAAAGGAAGTACAGGCAGTCCCCGAGTTACGTGGTTCCGACTTACGTCGGATCCGCAGTTACGAACGGGGTTTGCTGCCCGTCTCCCTGGTCTGCAGACCAGCAGACCAGGGAGACAGGAAGCAAAGCCTCTGAGGACGCCGGCAGCAGGACAGCCGCGGCGCGTCTGGGCTGTCCGTTGCCCGCGTGCTCCGCGGCTTTGCTCCACGTCTCCACAGACCAGGGAGACGGGGAGCAAAGCCGGGGAGCACGTGGGCAGCGGACAGCCCAGATGCGCCGTGGCTGTCCCGCTGCCAGCATGTTCCGCGGCTTTGCTCCCCGTCTCCCTGGTCTGCTGCCCCCGTGCTCCACGGCTTTTCTCCGGACGCCTGTGGTACAGCAGCTGCAGCGCTGCCGGTTGGTCCCATAGCACCGCTCTGGGTGCTACTGGAGCAACCCAGCAGCACCCAAGCTGCTCTGCCCCAGGCATCCCCAAGTCAGCCGCTGCTGAAACTGACCAGCGCTGACTACAGGAAGCCTGAGGCAGCTGACTTGGGGACGCCTGGGGTTCTTAAGCCGAATCTGTATGTAAGAACTGGCGTCCAGATTCAGCCTGTTGAAACTGATCAGCGGCTGATTCCAGGAAGCCCGGGGCAGAGCAACTCTGCCTCGGGCTTCCTGTAGTCAGCCGCTGGTCAGTTTCAGCAGCGGCTGAATCTGGATGCCAGTTCCGACTTACATACAGATTTAACTTAAGAACAAACCTACAGTCCCTATCTTGTACATAACCCGGGGACTGCCTGTACTTCATATTTTCTCTGCTAGAGGATGTAAAGACCAAGACTATAGCGAGGTTAAAAAAAGAGCTAGATAAACCTCCTCTGAAGAAGTGGGTTTTGCGCTCAAAAGCTCATAATACCGTGTGTGTGTGTGTGTGTGTCCGTGTCCGTGTCCGTGTCCGTGTCCGTCCGTCCGTCCTGTGGCACCTAAGAGATTATTCGTTAAAGTTACAGACTAACACAGCTATCCCTCTGAGACTGAGGATAGATCCATCAATAACTACTAGCCATGATGGGTAGGGATGGGGTCTCTAGCCTCTGTCAGAAGCTAGGAATGGGTTACAGGTGGTGGATCACCTGATGATTATCTGTTCTGTTCATTCTTCCTGGGGCATCTGGCATTGACCATTGTCAGAAGACAGAATACTGCGCTAGATGGACCTTTGTTCTGACACAGTATGGCCATTCTTATATGCTTGAGATTGCTAGTATAGATGTGTCCTGAATGCATTCACAGTTTAAAAATGCTAATGTGTAAAAGGACACTTAGAAAAGGTGAGCTGGACTGTTTTGTTACTTGACTTGTATTTGGCCATTGTGTGGTGTTGCAAAGCTGCTTATGAACACTGGAACACACTTTTTATAAAAGCATTGAATTTTTTAATATGGAGGCAGGGTAAATATATATATATATATATATATATATATATATATATATATATATGGAATTTCAAGGTTTATGCCAATAAATGAGGGCATATGATGGGGAAAGGTATATTACAATTTTAGATTTGTTTTGTATTTAAGATTGTACTAGTAGGTTAATTGAATAGATCTAATTGTTAGCATATTCCCCACATTCGGTAGGTGTATGAATTTTGGAATCCATAAATACTGTGTGTGGAGGGACTGGGGGGAGGCCAAGAGATGTTTGTTCTAGATGGCTGTGTGATATGTATAGAGAACTAGAAATGTGAGACTTGTTAAATAATCTGTCTCATCTTAAAATGCATTTAGAACTTTAGATGCAATGTTTCCTGTGGAAGATAGTCTTTTAGATCAAGAAATAACCTAAATGTGTAATAGTGTGATGTGGTTAGAAATACTTTATTGCCACATGTTTGAGATTAATACTTGACATGTTTCAGAGCCATAGGAGTGGTATTTGAGTTTTCCAGAGCTCATGGTAGTAAACCTTATACCATTCATTCATTTTGTCCCATTAAGGGTTTTTTTTAGTTTCCAAATTTGCTGCTTCATTAATCAAACTAGTTACCAAGGTTTCAATATTCTTCTTATGGGTTTATTTTAATGATCTCCACAACAATAAAAAGCAGGGGTGAGCAACCTGTTGCCAGATTCAGCTGGTTGCCGTCCACATAGTTACTTTAGTAATAATACAGGAAGAAAAAAATGACACATACATAAAGCAAGAGCATGTGAAACGAGGTGTGTGCTGATTGCATACAACATTGGCTGTGAGAATCATGCAGTCAGAGCACTGCTGTGATTCAATCAGCATACCCCGCAAATTCTAGGTATGCCAACGAAGTTAGCAAAACTAGTCTGTCCCAGGAGATTGCCTTGGTTATTACAGTCTTATGGCCCACTAAGATGGAGGGTCACTTATGCAGCTGACACACTAGCATAGGTTGCCATCACTGATATATAATAAATCTGTATTATAAATACAAGAGCTTAAATAGTTAAAATTCTTAAGAATTGACTCATGCTATGTTTTTGAGCATTCAACATTATACCATTCAGAAGTTTTTTCATTTGATACAATTTATGAAGATCACTTCAGTATATATTGAATGTTGCAGTGTAGATTCGAATGCAAATCCAACTATAAGAGTCACCAAATAAATCCTGTAAAATTGGTTTACATTTATAAAGTAGCTTGAGAGACTTTACTTCCAAATCTGTTATTACTAGAATCAGTGGTTAAAAATCCTGTTGAACTGCAAATGGGTGTAATATCAAGGCCATCTGTAGTTAATGCTGTTTATTGCGATTATATGTTGTATGTTTCTCTTTGTAATTTGTTAAAAGTTTAATAGGCCTTAGCATTGAGGCATTAAGTTGATTAAACTTCCTTGTGTATTTTTTTTCTGAGGGAATATTCTTTCTTGAGATACATGGTACAAACAAATCCTAGAAAACTAGTCTGGACAAACATTGCTATGGAATTTATATGTAATATTAAAGAACAGCACGTCTAAATGTCTGAGGGGGTAGCTGTGTTAGTTTGTAACTTTAAAAACAATGAGTAGTCCTGTTTTTCCCTACAAAAACTCGTGTGTGTGTGTGTGTGTGTGTGTGTGTGTGTATATAATATAATTTTTTTTGTTAGTCTCTAAGGTGCCACTGGACTAGGGATGTCAACGACTAGTCGACTACCCGAAAAGTCTAAGATTATCAGATAGTCGAGTCACTAGTGGCTTCCATCCCACCCTTGCTGCCTCTGTATCAGCTAATTTAAAAGATGTTCCCTACCAGTAGCGTCTTTGCCGGGGGCAGTGTAGGTAGAGGTGCAGTGAAGGAAATGTACAAGAGCTTCAGTCCCTGCTCATGCCATTTCAAAGGGAGAGGTGCAGCAGTAGGGACCCAGCGTGAGCAGGGACGATTTCGATCTCCACTCACACGGGTTCCCCACTGCACCTCTGCCTTTAAAATATACAAGAGCCGCCCGCACCTCTTGTGCATGTCAAAGGCAGAGGTGCAGCGGGATAGCTAGCACCTCCTTTACCGACTAATCAAGTAGTCAATGGAAATTCCATCGACTACTCAGTTAGCCAATAAATCTAAATTTAACATCCCTGCACAGGATTATTTGATATTAAAGAGCAGCAGTACACCTCAAAGATTTTTGATTATGATGGGCACATTGAAATTATTTGTAGATTTTACTTTCATGTTAACTGTTCAGAACAGCAGATGGTGATGGCTTTGGATGTCTTGTGGACTGCATGCTAGACTGCCCATCATAAACTGGGGAAAGAAATTTTCAGTTCAGCTTTGAAATATTTTTTCTTAAAACTCAAACCAAAAATCTTAAGATGACATTATAGAAAGTTAAGAAAATGGTACTGTATATTTACTGAATATGTAGCTGCTTTATTCAGACTTGAAGGGATACCATCAAATTGAAAATTAATTAGTACAAAAGCAAAGTAACAAGTAGATTCAGGTACTACATTTACTCTGGGCTTTTTTGCCAATCTTTATGGTTGTACAATCACATTTTTGTATCTTTGAAATGTAAATTTTCTCTTCTATTGCCCTGTCAAACCTCACAAAAGTGTGAAGCTATACAGACTGGTGAGTGAAAAGAGCTATACACAGAGTATATTCAAATGCATAAAGAAAAAACAAACAATTTTTTGTAATCTTTTATAGTAATTTTGGATGTTATTTTTAATGATAGCAGGTATTAGGCTTAGGGATGTGAACGGAGAATTGGTTACCCAGTAAGCATCACTGTCAGTTCCTCACCCAGGGCCCTGCTTAATCGGTTAACTGGTTAAACATTAGGATTAAATGGGATTTTTACATCCCAAATGGGGCCTAGTACAGTTGGCCTCACCCAAATTTGGGTACTTTTAAGTGTGTTTGAAATGTAAATATTAAATAACATTAAAACATGTTTTAGACTGAAAGGTTTTTTGTTGACAGTGACCCTTTTTAAAAGTAATACACCTGGTAAAATTAATGTGAAATCAAGAGGGCTAAGGTGAATACTATCCTATTGTTTCCATCCACAAATCACTGAAGTAAAAAGTTAGATATTTGTTCTTGTACACAAATGCTGAAATAACACATACAGGCAGTCCCCGGGTTACGTACAAGATAGGGACTATAGGTTTGTTCTTAAGTTGAATCTGTATGTAAGTCGCAACTGGCGTCCAGATTCAGCCGCTGCTGAAACTGACCGCCAGTTCTGACTTACATACAGATTCAACTTAAGAACCCCAAGCTTCCCCAAGTCAGCTGCTGCTGAAACTGATCAGCAGCTGATTCCCGGAAGCCTGGGACAGAGCAACTCTGCCTGGGGCTTCCTGTAATCAGCGCTGGTCAGTTTCAGCAGCGGCTGACTTGGGGACGCCTGGGGCAGAGCAGCTGGGGTGCTGCTGGGTTGGTCCAGTAGTGCCCAGAGCGGGAGCTGCAGGACCAATCTGCAGCGCCCCAGCTGCTCTGCTCCAGGGTCCAAAACAAAAGCCTGGTCTGCTGGGGGGGGAGGGGGCACACTAGCCACGCCCCCCCCCTCCCCAGCGGACCAGGGACACGGGAGCAGAGCCGCAGCGGCAGCGGGGTGCCGCGCCTCTGAGGCTTTGCTCTGGCAAAGCCTCAGAGGCGCGGGACCCCCCGCGGCTGCAGCTTCAGTCGCGGTGTCTGTGGTCTGCTGGGGACCGTCCCCAGCAGACCACAGGCACCGCGACTGAAGCGGCAGCAGCGGTGGGTTCCCGCGCTTCTGAGGCTTTGCTCTGGCAAAGCCTCAGAAGCGCGGGAACCCGCCCGGTGCCCCTGGTCTGCTGGAGACGGTCTCCAGCAGACCAGGGGCACCGGAGCAGCTTATGAACGGGGCTTTCTCGCCCCGGAGCTCGCAGGTAGCAATCCGCTACCTCGACCTCCGGGGCGAGAGAGCCCCGTTCGTAAGTGCGGATCCGACATAAGTTGGATCCGCGTAAGTAGGGGACTGCCTGTACTACCACAGTTTCTGATCTTTCTTCCTTTCCCTGGAACTGCAGCTCTGGGTTTATCCTAAAGCTAGTAATCCTTTTTTTTAAATGATGTCTCCACTATAATATAACACTAGCCTGATAAGTGTAGACAGAGCTGAAATGGTTTTAACTAGAGTTTTAAAACCTAAGTTATTACATCCATGAACTTACCACACAGTGGTTAAGCTATGGTGCAAGTTATGTCTGATTATTCTCAGCCGTTTTCCCTTACTCGCATTGATTTGTCGCCCCCATGAGACTATAGATGAGACTGTGTCACATCTCAAATAGGGTAAAATAAGTCTTGAACCTGAAAGTTTTAATTTACATATTTACAGTAGGAAGAGTTTTTAAAGATGAATGTTAAAAGGACGCTGTCAGGTAGCTTGAAACAAAATCTTAATGTTAGTATGCTGTTACTAACTTGTGAGCAAATACATTTGAGCTATTTTTAAAAAAAACAGAACTTGACTTCAGTCAGAGAATAAGTGAATGAGCCACTGGTCACTTTGGCATGGTTTATACTAGACTAGGCAGGTCAGCTTAAGATACGCCATCCAACTATCCAAAATGCGTAGTTGCATTTATGTTAGCTTAAACCGAGCAACCACGGTGTCTACACTGTGGGAGGTTGATGGGAGCATGCACTCCATTCTGTGAAGAGCAAGGAAAGTTGACGGAAGAGTACAGGACTCCAGTGGGAGCTGCCTTTAGCGTTGAATGTGGGGGTCTACACTAGATCCACTAAATTGAATGCTAGATCATCAGCCTCTAGAGGGTCAATCTTCTCAATAGTGAAGACAAGCCCTTTTAGTATAAGAATTATCCAGTTTTTTACGACTCTTTTCAGAGGCTATTTAAGATATGAGAAACCTAGAGACTTTTTAACGGGATAGTTATTAAACCACCTGCAAATACATTACTGCAGCTATTCTAAATATTTTTTCATACAATTTAAGTTCACAAAGTATTCATTTCCCATTCCAGATAGCACAGGCCTCCTCCTTTCCCACTCACTATGTAGTGTCACAGTGGAAACTGCTTAAAATAATATTAGGAAGGTATTTGAATATATTTCAGCTGTCTGAATGCAACTTAACTAGAAACAAGGAGAGCCAGCACTATATGATCAGCAAACGTGGTCTGTAGACCACAGTTTGTGAACTGCTGAGTTACTGCATATTTTTATTTTGGCACTGGATACCAAGTGCAGTTATGTTTGTATAGTTATTTACACACCACACAAATATTCAGATTTTTAAAAACAGTATGTATTATGGAACAAAGATAATTTGTGAAATCAAAATGGTTCATAGTGCAATATTTAATAAAAATAAAAATTATAGATGGCATTGGAGGAAGGGGCGAGTTACTTCTAAAGAAATGGAAGAGTAGAGTATATGTAAATGTATGTGAACAACATACAGAAATTCTAGAAACTTTGAGGGTATACATTTGTAAAATTAACTGTTGAAGTGAATATAGGGACCAGTCTCAGAGTGAGTTAGAAATAACATGCAATACAATCTATATTTAAAGTACTGGAATGCCTGACTTTGTTTAAAGAAAAAAAAAAAAGCCAAAAATCTTTCGAGGTTAGAAATTATCTTCTGTAGGGCCAGAGACAATTCTTGTTACTGATTGACTATTTAAAAGTTGTTAGCATCTGGTTCAGAAAGTGCCAAATTTAAGCAGCATGACTTAAAATTGCATATATATTGAAAAATAATCTGTTTGATGCTGTTACAATAACATAGCTAAGGCTATGTGCACTTCAGAATGTTTATCCCCTAATTTATTTTACTGTTGGTGTGACTGATTCAGATCTATAATTGGTAGCAACACTCACCAAGAGTATTAGAGTAGACAGGGTTCCAGGTGGCTGCAAGGATTTGGAACACTGTCATCTAACCCTGCATACACACAGATATAAAAATATTGGTGGTTGTTGGTGCTGTGTTTGTCCAGGCACAGCTACTGTGGAGCTGCACCAATAGTAGCAAATGTAGGAAGTTTTAAGGGGAAAAACCCTACCGTAGAAAAGGCAGAAGTCGTCTTTATTGATATTTTTAAAATGTATATAAATTACTGTGCTCAAGGTCCCATGTTGAAGTTTATAAAAATGTTAAGATGTCAGCTGTGGAAACAATGTTACTTCATGCTGAAGGCAGTGAAGTGACTATTGGACATTCTAGCTTTTCTTTCATATATATGCACTGAAGTAAAAAAGCACTTTGAGATGGAACTGGAACTAATCAGTTTTATGAACAACATATAGAATAACAGAGGTTTTTAAATCAGATTTTGGGCTTTCTTGGTAACTGTTGTTATTTAAGATTTACTTATATTTCCAATCACATAATCCTTAATCCTGCAGTAAACATGTTGATCCTCCTTTATATGTTTGTGTTCATCCAACACCTCTTATTATTTTGAATGAAGAGGAAGCTGCTAGATTAACCTATGTTTTTTTTGTTTTGAAACTATTTTGTACATCTGCGATAAACTGCATCTGTAGTTTCTTCAGAGAATCCAAGCAATTAACAATGTTACTCTTAATTGGAAATCTCTCATGCACTATGTACCACATACATAGCCTTTGATATAGGAGAACCTCCCTATTCAGGGAAGCGCTTAAGTTTATATTTAAGTCTAAATTAAATCAGTGGGACTTAAATATATGCTTTGGTGCTTTCCTGAATTGAACCTCTTGTAATCGGAGAGAGATTTATTTTTCCATTCAATAATTATATTTTTTTATATTGCAAAATGAACCCGCATGTTTGTTTTTAATGTATAGTATTGTGTATTTTCTCTTTCATGTTAGCTTTGAATTCAGGTACAAAGATTTCACTTTTGCTTACATCTAATTCCACTTGTTTAAGATTCCTCCTTTTTGTTTCAGATAATATCCCAGAAGAGCTGAAGGACCCATTTTATATTGACCAGTATGAGCAGGAACATATTAAACCACCTGTCATCAAGCTGTTGCTGTCCAGCGAGCTATACTGTCGTGTTTGTAGCCTCATTCTAAAAGGCGATCAGGTGGCTGCTCTCCAGGGACACCAGTCAGTGATTCAGGCTCTGTCTCGGAAAGGAATTTACGTCATGGAGAGTGATGATACACCTGTGTCTGAATCTGATCTTGCCTGTGCACCAATCAAAATGGTTAGCTGAAAGTTCAGAGATGGATTTATTTATTAAATCTCACCCTTGATTTTGTAGATAGAGAATTGAGTAAAGAGCTTTTCACCTCTAGGTCACTAGTCTCAGTACTTTTTCATGCAAATGTATTATAAATACAGTTACAATATGTAAAGGTGTTTATTTCTTGATATATTTGACTGCAATTACTTTTTGTTTGCCCCTTAAGAGTTCTCATATGGCAATGATTGATTCACTAATGATGGCATACACTGTAGAAATGATCAGCATTGAAAAGGTGGTGGCCAGTGTCAAACGTTTTTCTACATTCAGTGCCTCAAAAGAACTACCCTATGATCTGGAAGATGCAATGGTTTTCTGGATTAATAAGGTAAAACTGATACTTGAAAGGATTGCTTGCTTCTAATTGTAACTACTAAAACTGATTATTAAAAAGGGTTTCATCAGTGCTTTCTCTTCATGTTTTGTTAGGATTCCATTCCTTTTCCAGATGTGGAGAAAAATTATTTTTAATTACTTTATAATATGTTGGCTTTGCACAGCAGCAGTGAGCCAGTACCTGTATTCTCCTGTTACACGGAGAGTCATTATTGCTTCCTTTTTGTACACTTGCAGCTTTTTTAGATTTCTTTGTTTTTGGTTTCCTTCTACCTTTCCAAATGCAAATTAGTATTTGCCAAGAGGAGGACGACAAAACCAGTAGGGGAAATATTTTCCATTTTTTCCCTTACTGGCACAATGGTAAATTTTGTTATCTTTTCTGTATAAAT
Source organism: Pelodiscus sinensis (assembly GCF_049634645.1). Classification (NCBI taxonomy): domain Eukaryota; kingdom Metazoa; phylum Chordata; order Testudines; family Trionychidae; genus Pelodiscus; species Pelodiscus sinensis. The sequence goes on along the minus strand of NC_134732.1, from coordinate 22,135,299 downwards.
TTAAAATCCATAGAATGTTTACTGCTCAAATTACAAAATTGGTTTGTTTCCACCTAAGCTACTTAACAATGGTTGTCAAATCTGTCTGGTTAGTGAATGTGTACAGCTATTTGTGTTTTTTCAAGGCTCACTGTGAAAATTATATATAAAAAAAACCCTAGTATTTTAAAATTATAAATGGAGATTGAATCAAAATGTATTATCAGGTTAGAATCCACCAAATGGGAGTTGGAAATAAAATTGATTGTAGATACAGGTTGAACCTCTATAATATGGATATCCCTCGTCTAGCAGCATCCGAGGTGTGGCATCCATGAGTTCTTTGGGGCTAGACTAAATTATTTTAGTTTCTACTAGAAGACTTACCTGGTGTTGCCTTCGGCCAGGACTGTCCCAGGATATCGGAGGGCCTTGTGGCCCACCTGGAGGCTTCTCCCCACATGGGTGGGGGAACTCTCGGCTTTTCTGCAGGTGGCCTGGAAAGGAGTCACCACACAGGACACCCGCCAGTTTCTCCTTGAGGCTGACCTGGTGTGGCAAGGGCTACAAGTCTTGGTCGGCAGCCCAAGGCAGCAGAGGCTGTGTGTCACAGTGCCCAGGGTGGCAGAGGCTGCACAGCAGCTGGCCTGCCCCAAGGAGCAGCTGCCAGGGTGGTGGGAATTGCTCCCCAGGGATTTGTGATCATTCATGCATATAACTGTCCTTGCTTTCTTACCCCTCCTTTTCATTTGATAAAAAACAATTGCATTCCATACTAGGGATGCGAAGGACTAGTCAACTATCCAGTAAGCAAATGCTTATCAGATAGTCAATGGGTTAGTTGACTAGTCCCTCCCCTCCCTCCCACCCTCCTTGCTGCCTCTATGAGAGAGAGCCAGCAGGGGGAAGAGGAGGCGCTTCAAAGCGGCAGTGCTGCATGGAGTTCCCAGCTGACCCTGGGCTCCACAGATGCTGTCACTTTGAAACCCTGCATGCAGCCTGGGGTTCCCAGCTGGTCCCAGGTTGCATGCAGCTTTCAAAGTGGCAGCGCCATGTGGAGCCTGGGGTCAGCATGGGACTCCCCACTGACTCCTGGCTCCCTGCGTTGCTTGAAGCTGAAGGACGGGTTCCCCACGGAATTTCTAAGTGGCAGTGCTACATGGAACCTGCGGTCAACGGGGGAGTCCCCAGCTGACCCCGGCTCCATTCAATGCTGCTGCTTTGAAATGCCGCAGGGAGCACAGGGCCAAGGGGCGACTACTGGAGTCCCCTGCTGGCTTCATGCTCCCTGCAGCACTTTCACCTTTGAAGTGTAGCAACGGCTGTTTTAATTGACTAATCTAATAGTTGATGCAAATTGCATCAACTATCCGATTAGCCAAATAATTAAAATTTTTACATCCCTGTTCCACACATCACATTGTCATGGCACTACCAAACCCTGACCTTGCTTTAAGTTACAATAAGAGGAAGCTGCATACCAAATATAGTGTTCGTAGCTTTTACTCTTTACTGAGTTCTCTAACAAACTAACTCATGGATGGACAGACAGATGCACAGTTCTAAAAGTTTATATATAGTAAGATAAGACAATTGTATTTTGAAATTTGCACTGAGAGCACTTTAATTTCTAAGTATTTATTTGTACTTTTTTTTTTTTGAAGAAATTACTATGTTTTGGCTATATTACTAATAAAATAGCTCAATTTGCAAAGTAGCTGCAAAACCTACCTATATCAGCGGAATATCAGTTCATGTTAGAGTGGAAAACAAAACACCAAAATCATGGATATTATGAGTCATGGTATTTCTAGAATGGTTGGAAATGAAGACTTGGTCATTCTGTTAAGTGATAACTTCTGGAAATTAGTATGCAATTGCATATTATTATCTTTCCCCTGATATTTAGGTGAACCTTAAAATGAGAGAGATAACGGAGAAAGAGGTCAAATTAAAACAGCAATTACTGGAAAGCCCAGGTCACCAAAAGGTAAAATATATTTAATGTTCTTAATAGCTGAATTATGATCAGTTAAAACTGAAGTCATGCTGTGGATTCAGATATAAATGAGTTTTTAAATAAAATTGATATGAGGCATCCTCCCCAGTGAAACTCATTTAAGATTTTGTGTGTGCAATTTGTTTTCTATTTATCTGTAATGCCTTTACTCCCTTAAATCCTGTTAGAACCTTTTGACTTTTTAAGTTTTGGTTAGTATTGAAATAGTTTGTTCAAAGTTTGAATGCAATGATTTTGGTGTGTAAAGTTCAATTTCAGTACCACAAAACATACAGTGTATATGTTTAAATGCTTTCAGGCACAGATTAATTGTGCATTAGATGACTATAGCAAGGAAATTCAGGAGGTTAATCTGATAAGTATCTTCTAAGCATTCAAATGGCGTATTTGTGTGTGTGTGTGAGCAATTTTTACCCTGTTTTCCCTTATCTTATGTGTCAATGCACTAATGTTGCAAAGATATAGTACACTTTCATTACTGGAGAATATAAAATGGATTTTTTCTCACATAAATAAATAAATAAATAAATATAATATTGGTAAATCTCAATTTATGTCTTAATGAAGCCTAAAATAGCTTTCCAAAGTTTATTCCTCAAATTGGCACTTTTGAGTTAAAGGGATACAATTGTAATATGCATAAATGATACAAAAATATTTTACATATTGAGGAAGTACTGTTATTTTTTCAGATCCTTTGATACAGAATAACATGCTTCAGTTTTAAAGGTTTATGTCTTGTTTTTAATTTACAAGTGTTCTTGAGGATCCTGTTAACAATTTGGCTATCAGTTGAACATCTTGGATTTCAGTTTAATACAGTACTTTAAAACTGATCTTTTAGACTAAAATCCGTCTAAAATATGAAAGTGTTTATTGCTTATGTGCATTTAAGTATTACTGTGTATAACTTGCTCTGCTGATGTTCCTCTCCTATTCCTACATTCCTTCCCTTGCTTCCTGAGCAGTCTCCTTCCAAATGGTATTGGAAATTAGTACCTGTAAGTGAATTACTTTTACACCAGTTGTCATCCACAAAACCATTGCTTTTAAACTTTTGCAAAGCATCTGCTTCCATTAAAATGCAGCTTAGACAAAAAAGTTAAACACCTTTCTGCTTAAGGTTTTTGGAAATAAAGTTTAGTTACCATAACATGATTTTACATACTGTACATACAGCATAATCATCACTGTACAGCATTTCAGAACTTCAGAGTTGTGTTTAAAATGCAAAAGGGAGGGATGAGGTGAAATAAGATTACAGTAAGAGAAAATGAGAAGTTGTAGGAATTGTGCTTTTTTTGCTCAAGGCAGACAATTATTTATTACAGCACTAAGGTGATATAAAAGCTGGTCAGTTTAAATTTACTAGATATTTAAGTTTTGTAATAATTCATTAGATGCATTTCTTGCACTCCCTCATAATATGCTTTGCTAAAATAATTCAAACTATTGACCTTGAATTTATTTAACAATAACTACCTTAGAATCCTAACCTAGTTAATAGAAGCATTGAGCCTTTCCTTGCTGGTGTTTACTCTATTGGTAACCCAGCAAATGTAGGACACAGTTCTCCAGTGAGGTGGGTTAGTAGAAGACATGATGGTACAAACACTTGATCACTAAATTACTGCAGCTGGTAGAACTGTATCCTTGGTGATTTAATGAAAATAGAGGCAACATACTTGGAGAGATGTAATTAACATTTTTGGCCAAATCCAGGGAATATTTCTTTCTACCTATTGGCAGAAGTACCTACATGAAAAATGAGTTTTTAATGGAATTGAACTTATATTATTGCTTTTGACTGGGGTAGCAAGTTATATGAACTTTTGTGTTCTCCTTTTCCTCAGTTCCTCTTTGGTTTTGATGCCCCTTCCCTGTCTCTTACAGTATGTGCTTTGTTCATCGTTTTCTAGCTGGGAAGATGGGAGCCATCATCTTGGCTGTAAACTGGAAAGAGCACCAAATTTGGGAGGGTAGGGCACCATAAATGCAGTTGCTCATCCCTCACTCCTTCATGTTTCTGCAAAGAACTGCTGGTTTGCTCAGTCCCACACACATAACCCTTCTTCTTTTTTTTTTTTTTTTTTTTTTTTTTTTTTGAAGCAAGTATATGGTCCAAATTAAGTTCTTTAAATATATGAAATAAAGGAGCATGTCATAAGGTTATCAGATCTGTATTTTTATTCCACACCTGACTTGTCTGTCTGTGCCACAAGTGACACTGTAGCCAGGTGTTCATACCCAGACTAAAACAATAATACTACACACTAATGGCTCTCTTGTTTGAAATGGCCTGAAAAATAAAATAATTTGAAAGATCCTAAAACAGGAAAAAGTATGAAACTTTTAAAACATAGTGTTGATCATGTCTATATACCAGAGTGGTGCAAACTACAACCTGTGGGCCACATCTGAGTCCTTCAGCCTGCTCCTCGATTTCCTGCCAGGGAGAAGGATCAGGACAACCTTAGTGGAAGGAGCCAGCCCAACTCCTGGGCTGTGTGGTAGCCCTTTAGTCCCTCCCACCCTCACAGCATCAGCGCCTTCCCACTGCCTGGATAGCAGGGCCCCAATGCAGTGCCATCAGCCCACTGTGTGGGGAATGGGAGGTGGGGGAGGGAGGGAGGGAGAAAAAGGGGAGGGTTGGGCAGAGAACAGGGGAGCAGTCAGGGGAAAGGGCACAAGGGGTTGGATGGAGCGAGGTGGGGGATTTCAGGGGTTGGTCGGAATGGGGAGCATTGTGGGGTGTCAGGGTGGAGACTAAGAGTGGTGGGAAGGGTTGAATAGGGAGTAGGATCAGGCCTCACTTGGCTGTATGGGAAGGCAGTGTCTCCCCCAACCTTCTCTCCCCGCCCTTCCAAACAATTTCCATATCTGCTGTGGCCCTCAGGCCAAAAAGTTTGCCTACTCCTGCTATAGGTAATCCTTTGCTAACCATGAACCTAAGAAATGTGTCCTTTCTGAGCTAAATTCTCCAGTCTGGACTAGGGATGTTAAAAAATAGTCAATGTAACCGTTACATTTCTTAACAGTTGCATACTGCAGGCTCTGCAGTATAAAGTTTATACTGCAGAGCCAGTTGCATGGGGCAGCAGCTGGCTTCCCGGGAGCAGTGTGTGCCAGAAGCCGGCTCATGGCATGTACTGACTCCTGCCCCTGTACTGCTGGCTCTGATATAGAACCAGCAGCATGAGATGGAAAACTACTCCCCGAAAGCGGGGCTGAGAATCAGCATGTAACTATTTAGGGAAACTAATAAGCTCATGCTGGTCCTCCTCTGGACCAGAAGTATTTGATGAGCCTAGAGGATTGCACAAAGTTGGCTGTAAGTTGTCTTTACTCCATCCCAGTCGTCTGCAAGGTTAGTTGCTGACAAACTAAATGGTCTTTAGGGTCAGCTGGATGTAGGGATAGGTGGCATAGATGCTGTAATGGCAACCCTGTTTCACTTAGGAATTCCCATACACTGTGGGAAGTCTCCAATGCTTGGATATGCTGCTTTTTAGCATTGCTTTATACTAGCAGTTTTCATAAAACAGGTGGAGTGCATAGGAGAGTTAGGCCTCCTTTTTTTTTTCTGCCGTAATAATGTTGCAGTCACCAAAAATAGATTGAAAAAAATTCTATTAATTTTATAAATGTTTTTGTTTTGGTATATATTAATTTATGCTTAATATGAATCCAAATGTGTATTTGCATGCGCTTACCTGAGATCCATGCTCTATGCTGCTTTGAGAGCCGTCAAAATAACTATTTGCATTCCATTAAAAACTAAAAGCACCAACTGAGATTGGGGCCCTTTTGTGCAAGGCATTGTACAAAACATAGTAAGGAACAGTCCTAGCCCAGATAACTTAGTTTAAATGGCCAAAACACCAGCAAAAGGTATGAGAGGAAACACAAGCACCGAAAATGGAAGGGACTAAAGTTTCAAAGCAAATCATTGGAAGACCCTTGACTCAGAGTCCCATGCCATATAGACCACCCTCAATTACCCTGGACTTATGTACCCCCCATAACGTCTGTTTCAAAGCTTTAATTTTATAACAGGGAAATGTCACTTTGTACTGAAACTAAGCAGTCATTTCAGCACAGAAGATATAGGTTTAAGAGAATAATGAATTGAAAATAATTATTTAGAATGAAGTGGGTTGTTCGGATTTTTTTTTTTATTGTGGGTATAATGCCTTTATTTCAAATGAAATAAGGAAGCCTATGGTTGGTAGTGTTGGGATTGCTAATGTCAGGCTCAAATTTAATTAAAAAATGAATTGGCACTATATTTAAAATCGATATAAATAGTTCTCCATTTTAGTAATCTTAGGTTTAAAGATAAATCTTTGAAGTTAACCTTTAAACTGCTTAACTCCACTGAATAATATGTAGCTACACTTTTTAAACTAACCAGATCACCTTAGTATAGGTTCTCATTTTATTTGATTTAGCAACCACATTTCCAGTGCATATTGGATGTTGATGACCTATTTGATTGTTTCATGATTCTGATTAATCATCATCATATATCTTACTATTTCTTTTTGTGTAAGCCTGATCTGATGCATGCCCTATCGCACTGCATGCTGGAACCAGTGGAGTATGCACGTGTGGTACAGTATGATTAACATTACATTATAGATGTATGGAGAGCTCCAGGCTGGGGGAAAAAATCTGCACCTGTTAAAGAAAATAAATCTATTAAAAAAAGGCTTTATATCAAATATTGATTGTATACCTCTCTTCATATAATATCAATATTAACAGACTTAAAGAGCTATGTATAGTTAGCACAGGAAATTGAAAACTAAACTTTATGTATTATATAACAAAACTTGACACATGCTGTCACCTAGTTATTTTTTAATTTGGGTGACCTTTGTTCCATTGAACAGAATTTTTCTCAGCCGGTGCCATCTTCAATATCTCTCTCTCTACATATATCTACATATTATTTTATATGTGTATATATAAAATAATATTTTATGTAGACCAGTACACACCTTTTCTGAGCTGTCTTTGAGAATGTATAGTATCATTCAGGAAAATGGCTTTTAAAAATAAATGTGTGTTATGTATATATTTAAAGTATAGTTCCATTCTAGACCAGATTATAGTAGTCAAAATAGTTTCTCAAATGTAGATTTTTTTTCACGCACTTCATGTTTTAGAATGAAAAAAATCAAAGGATTTCTACTGAAGTTTATAGTGTGTATTCATTTGTGATGTCATTCCATCAGTTAGAATGTAAACAGCACACTCTTAAACTGCTGAGGTACTTACTAACCAGCTTTTGACTTATTAACATTTTAATTATTTTTTATTTTGGAAAATTGCCTAGCAACGGTTTCCAATGATTTTACTTTCTGTAGTTAGATTACTTTTAATAGTCAGCTTCTACTTCTCCAAAACCTTTAGGATGGGGTTTTTAGAAGAGTTCAGAATCATTGCTCATACTGAAATCCTTGGAAGTTTTGTCATTGACTTCTGTGGCCTCTTACTTTGCTGTCATTGCTGAGAACCTTTGAAAATCTCATCCCAATTTGTTTTTCTGCTGCACAGAACTATATGTTGGTAAAAATGCCTGTGGTATTCAATCTCCATTCAAGAGAAGTTTGACTTCAATAACTCATTTCCTGTGAGGTCTGGGTTGATATTCGTTGGGGATATGAGAAGCTGACAACTTGGCCAGGATTAAGTTTTTGTATTGGCTTTTCAAGTTTTCAATGGGTTTGGGCTAGTTGCCGTTGTCTTTTGGATTTGATCTGTTGCACTCACACTTCTAAGTGGCTGGAGTGTGGCTTAATTTGTTTTTTAGGTTCTAAAAATGTATAGTTTAGGTTTGGTGTTGGGGAGTGCTTCCAAATATTATGGGAAAAGTAAGTATAATAGTATTCAAATTTAGCCTTTTCCATCAATGAAAGTTGTTAATCTAAATTATCACAGTAGATAGATACATTAAAACTAAAGATGCCTCATAAGGTATTTCAATAATTATTCATTTCAATAATTATTAGCAAAATGTGACTATCTGTTTTTCATTTAGGTGCGTTATCGACGAGACCATCTTTCAAGCAGGCAGTTACCTTATTTCCCATTACTTGAAGACCTGATGAAGGATGGCAGCGATGGTGCTGCTCTTCTAGCTGTGATACACTATTATTGCCCAGAACAAATGAAGCTAGATGGTATGTGAGGAAAACTTACTTTAATTTAAAACATTCAGCTAGAAACATGGTCCAATATAAAAATATATTATTGATATGTACAGTGGGTCACCTTTTTGTGCTGTTATAGACTTTGTTAATACAGGTTGAACCTCTCTAGTCTGGCACCCTCGGGAGCTGACCAGTTCCAAGCCAGAGAATTTGTTAAACCACGGGCGGTTAATGTTGTCTAGCAGCATTACCAATACTTCCCCTGCTTACTGGGCTCTTAGAAGACATTTAGGGGTCAATTAGAGCTAAACAACAACACAAAACACCGAGAACCAGAACTGGTGGCTGTAAACAAACTTCATGGGACCATGGGAAACATGGCCACACCCATAAGTGGACAGCTGGCTAACTAAAATCATGCCAGATCACAGCTGTTCTCAGACTAGAGAGGTTCAACCTACATATTATCGTATAAGCAAAATATAACAAACTCTGTTATCTAAAATTAACTTCAAGTCAAACAATTTTTTCATAAAACGTCCTTTTCATTCATGACTTAGCATCCAAAGACATTCTGAAGAATATTACTACTGTAGTTCCATATCTAATAAATTCAGCAGTATATCTTTACATTTGTAAAACAAAGTAAAGATGTGTAGAGCGCTGCAAATCTCCAGATATCTACATCTGTGGATGCTAATATTCGTGGCTCATTTTTATGGATGCAGATACAAATTTTGATCTAAACCCGTGCAAATTTGCGGATATCCACTTTGCATCCACTAGTATCTGCATCTGTGGATGTGGATCTCTGTATCATTTTTACAGATACCAATTTTGTATCTGTGCAAGGCTCTATAAATCTAGGAACATCTGACAATGTTTTTGTTTAGGAATTATTTTAGTAATTTGATTTCAAACTTAGCTTCAGGAAAAGGAATAAGTGTACAACTGTCTAATATTTTTGCTATTCATGCATCATTTCATAATTTTTAATTTGTATACGTGGAAATATAAACTTTTAAAAATGTTTCAGAATATACAAATCATAACCTTCTTGCATACCTATCATGAGATTTTTTTTGGGGGGGGGGGTGGGTATTGTTTTCTTGTTTGATTTATTTTCTTCGTTGAAATGTACATATTTCTAAGTTAACACCTTTATTACATTTTCTCTGTTTCCAACTTGTGGCATTATTTACATATGTGCAGAAAGATTTAAAATGCTACAGCCATTTTAAATAAAATATTTTGATTTGGAAGCATTTTGCACTCTTTCTACAATCCTAAATTATTTTACAAAGTGCAAGGCATTGGAGAATCCCATAGGGGGTGTGGTTTTTTTTATTAGTTCAAAGTAAAGAGTAAAATCTCAATAGATAATACTATATGAATATCAAGTATTTTAAAACAAGATTTAAAAGCCAGAGAGTAGAATGTGTTCCATTTCTTTAAACTCTGAATAGGATTTGGAAAGAAGAAATAAAATAAAGATGAAGTGATAGTAGCTACTGGTTGGTCTAGCACCCTGGAGACCTGACTGGTCCCAGACAAGGTCTAGGATGAAGGGTGCCATCGTCCCCACTGGCCTCCTTTCCCCAGCCACCTGGGCTCCCCTTACCAACTTCCTGTCCCCACAAGCTGTAGCAGCCACGCTGGAGATCCCGGGCTCACATGCTGCAGCAGCCTTACGGCAACCCCACCATTCTGCTGGAGCTCGTGATGGCCTCGTGGCAGCTCTGCCATCCCGCTGCAGTTTTGGTAGCTCCACTGGCCTTGTGGGAATTCCTGTGTCCCACCAGCTGCTGGCTCTACTGCCCCGTGAGTTCTGCCCACCCCACTATCCCACAGCTTCCCTGCCCTGCCCGTTGGGGGCTTTGGTGTCCCACAGGCTCTATTGCCTTGCTGGCCCCACTGGAGGGCTGTGCTCCAAGCTGCCAGCAACTTCTGCTGCTGGGGCTCTCTCTAGTCCTGCAACATCTGTGATCTGACCACAGAGGTTCAGCCTATATTTTGTTTGGTAATTGTCGAGCATACAGTTACATAAATAACAATTGATAAAGTCTGACACTCAAGAATATTTAGTGTTAAACGTTCTATAGCTTTAATACAATATCAAGGATTATATAGCTTTCTAATGAAAGCAATTTTTTAATTTGCAATGAAGTTTGCTGCTTCAGAACTTCTTTTTATTCAGTTGGCATGGTTGTTTGTTCTGCTAATGTTATACTACCATACCTATCACGGATGTTTTGAAGCCCTTGTTGGGATGGGTGTTCCAAATTAAATAAAACCATTTCTTATGCCTGTGCAATACTTTCATCCTTCCAAGTATGTCTGACTTCTTCATTATGTTGGTTGATTTCAATTTAGGACCAGTTCAGATGTGCCACTAAGGATTCCTCAACTTTTCATTCTGGAAACTATTTTCTTCTTGTTAAATCTGCCTCCAGAGATGATTGTAACTGTCATAGCTCTGCTACAAGGGTGATTAAAATCCATCTACTCAGTAGATAAATGTCACTATTGGTCCGTTGGTATCCTGTCAATGGGTTCAAGCAGTCTTCTGAATTGGAGTCTCCTGTATCCCTGTGGTGAAGCTAGGGCTTCATTTTTTCTACATGTATTGTTTACAGTGAACCCGTATTCAGTTTACCAGATAGTTTCAATAATACTTGACTTTTTTTCTTTCCCCACCAGATATCTGTTTGAAGGAGGTAACCTCAATTGCAGACAGTCTCTATAATATTCAACTTCTGAGAGAATTCTCAAATGAGTATCTAAACAAATGCTTTTACCTTACATTGGAGGATATGTTGTATGCTCCCTTAGTTCTAAAGGTAAGGTATATAATGGAATACCTACAATTTGATAAGAAATGTGTAAGTCATTAAGCTAAACTTTTTTATTTTTATTTTTTAAAGCCTAATGTTATGGTTTTCATTGCGGAACTATTCTGGTGGTTTGAGAATGTCAAGCCAGACTTTGTACAGCCCAGGGACATTCAAGAAATAAAAGATGGTGAGATATTTTGACTTTTTGGTAAATATTAAGTCTGTATTTTTATTTGTTTAAACAAATTATAAAGTAATGACATTGTTTGTTTTTACTGCTTTAGTCTCCTCATTGTTTGATTTCCACCAAAAGATTTTGGTCTTTGAAGTTCCTTTAAAAGGTTTAAATTTTCAGAAAAAAATTGCTTCAAGACCCAGTTGTGAATTGAATGATACATACTAGTATCATCTGCTATTATGTTTTAGTATGTAACCTGCTGCAGGGGGGACATGCTGGGCCTGCCACAGATAGGGGCTGCTCTGACCAGCTGGCTGGAGTAGCTCCTGTCTTCAGAGGGCCTTGCAGGGCTGGATCAGCCCCTGCCCAGGGTGGGTGGGGAGCAGCTCCAGTCCCTGCTGATTAACCCAAACCAGTATGCCTCACCCATTAAGGCTAAAACTTACTAGTTAGCCATTTACATCCCTACTTGCTGTCATTTTTTCACCATTGGAATCTTTTTCCATTAAAACACCTGGTAAAATCTTGCTTGAATTTTCAGGTGATACAGCCTTTTAAAAAAACACATGTAGTAATTCAAAATACTTGAAATTGTTAAACTATTTTAAAGTACTGCAATAGCAATTGTGGCTTTTTTTTAAGTTGGGTTCTAACAGAAAACTTTAATGTAACCCACTTTTGCCTTCCATACCGGGTGTATTATTTGCATCATAATCCACTGCTATGTAGTATAGCTCTCAATGATAGGGACTGTACTTTCATTCCCCTTGCAGTTTGTTGGGTACAGTATTTACATCTGTTTTATTTGTTGTGCATTGTTCATGTGTACTCTTGAATAAATACTACTCTTATTCTTGGAAATGGCTACATTTCATTGAGGTGGAATTATTGATGTATACAAGAAATCTCAAACACATGACCCACAGGCAAGATCCAGTCCACAAGACATTCTGCAGAACCTCAGCTTTCATTTTAAAACAAATACATTAATTCTTGGTACTTGTGGCTTCAGTGTCTTCCAGATATGAACAGAATGTAACTGAAGTAGTCATGGTGAACTGAAGGCAGCCTGAAACAGTGTCTCAGAATTGAATTCCCCATCCTCTAGTAATCTGGTTGAAGTGTCATCTATACAGCTCACTGCTGATATTTAATTACCAGCATACCCATGTCATTGCTGGTAACTTCAGCAGAAGCACTGGGGAAGGAGAGATGGAATTGCAGTTCTGGGGACTGGGAACTGGGAGTTGCTGCAGGGAAGGAAATGCAGAGAAGAGAACAGAGGAGACTCAAAGACAGGGCAGGGGCAAAGAAATACAAAAGAGCCTAAAGAAACAAAAGTAGGAATAACGTTAGGCCTGAAAAGAAGAGTGTACTTTCTGAATGAGTCAATCTGGCAAGAGGATCTAAACAAATAACTGAAATTATTTTACTACGTAAAAGCCATATTCTCCCTTTGAGAGAGCATTTTGCTGTGCATTGTATGGTGTATGTAACAGCCCATGAATTGTAATTAAAGTGTGGAATTTGACCCTCTCTTCCATGTGAGTTTGAAACCCCTAGTATTTGGATTTTTAAAGTTTTAAAGCATTTTTAGATCTTTTGGGATGAAATGTACTATGTAAATTGAATGTATTTAATTTAAAATTGTCAGTCATGTTCCTATCCATGCCATGATACAGTGCTGACTTGGATCACATGTTTGTTGAAAGCCACTACAGTTCTTTTGTAATGCAGCTTTTAGCACAAAACCTTGTTCTCAGAAGTTCTGTTTTAAAACAAATGTAGAAAGTTTGTGAGATTCATTTAATGTGTAACATCCGCATCCAGCAACGAGGTAGGGCTCAGGAAATAGGGCTCCATCTTTGTTTTTTTTATTTTTTGGATCATTACCTGGAGTGCTCTAGAAGCACATTGTTATAAAATGCTGCTTCTGAGTCTCATAACTTGTTGATGTTTAAATTCTGAGCTTCTGCAGTGAGGCTACTAGATGTTTGTGTACTGCTTTCTAGTATTGTTATTGTAATTTAAAGTAATGCTAACATTTACAAAAATATATGCAGCTAAAACAGTGCTGCAGCAGAAGAGCAGTCGTCCACCTGTTCCTATTTCCAATGCAACTAAACGAAGTTTCATGGCTAGTCCAGCTAGTACAAGTCCAGCAGACCTGCAGCCTTCAATTCAACTACCCCAAGAAGCTTGCAACAGGTATTACCTGCACCCTGAAGAATCTGACTATCTGTAAGTCTGTCTTTCTGTCTCTATATTCACCATCTTGCTTCTATTTCCATCTGGGTAATCTAGGAATTTCTATTCCTGCAAAATTATCTCATTTTGTTATTCATTTAAGGTCTTTGAACCTAATTTCCAAAATGTGCATAATTCTCAAGTTTAATGAAATATAGCAGTGATATGTGCTCTTCATAGCTTGAGTGAAAATTGTGACAGCAATATCATTCTATTAGAAGCTCAGCTAATTGTTAAGCAGAATTTTAAAAATGAAAACTATTCTGGAATGGTAATTTCCTATAAATGACCAAATAGAAAACAAAATAAAAATCCAAACTGAAACTGGTCCACTGTATGGACAGAAGAAGAAAAAGAGAACAGTAAGCAAGAGAAATGTTTGGAGGGAAAACAGATGAGTTTGGATCTCAGTTCTGACTCTTGCTTTCCATGCTGATAAGAACTGGAAGTATTCTAATGGTCATTGGTAACTCTCTTGTGGAGAAGGTTTTTCCCCTAAAAATGACAGCATACCGTGCTATTCAAGTGATTGCTTCTGGTGGACCTCTTTTATGTGAAGTAGTAGCATTATTCAGAATGAAGGAGAAAAGACTTGAGAAGGCAGTTATCTAAGCTGAAGCCTAGGAATGGTAGCTGTTAGTCCAGGCAAAGTCATATACTAATATCTGTTCACGATTGTTCAGGATACAAATAGGGTGTACAAATTGCTTACTGCATCAGACCTTGAGAAGTACCATAATGTACAAATGAATCAATGGCCATACAAGCTGCCAGAGAAAAAGATGCAAGTCCCTGTGGGACTCTCCTTCCTAACCTCTTCAGAAGTTGGCTTGTGCCCTGAAGTAAGGGTGTTTATATGTCTTCATGGGTTTTTTTTTAATCCTGTCTATTGCAGTCATGGCATATTTGTATAAATGTCCAATCCTTTTATGAATTCTATTACGTTTTTGGTGTCAAAGATATATTGTGGCAATGAATCCAGCAGATTAACTGCTGCATAAGTGTTTCCTTTTCAATTTTAAAGTTATAGCCTTTCCCATTTGTCAGCATCTCTGTTTTCATATATTATGAAAGGCAATGAATAAACTAAGTGACCCTATCTTCTCTTTAACGTATACATTGTCCTCACTTGTTTGTTTCCCACTAACTAGTCCCAGTTTTTCCAATGTCCCTTCATATCGACACTTTCTTTTCCTGCTTCTAATAAACTTTATTGTCTCTGAACCTTATTTATTACTCCTGTCTCTCTTTTAAGGGAATCTGAAAGGTGAGGACATACCAGTGGTATGTTATTTTCAGTATTACTTTCCCTTGTAATCCCTATGCAGCCTAACATTTTAAACATTTTTCACAACTGCTGCATGTAAAGCAGGGGTGGGCAAGAGGCTGCCAGCAGGCCAGATCCAGCCCGCAGCTGCCTTGCCCAAACCCTTAGGCAGAGCAGCTCACGCTTTAAATAGTTGGCTGCTCTCTGCTCTGGATGGCAGAGGAGAGAGGAGGAAGGCTTCAAACGCTGCCCCCTCCCAGCAAAATGTCTAGTTTCTGGCCAGTAGGAACTGAGAAATGTTCCTGGGTGATAGGGGCAGCAGCCTCAGACTGCAGCAAACATTCTGCCTCAGGTTTCTGCAGGGCTCCTGACTGGGAGCCACTTAGGTAAGTGCATCCCAGCCAGAGCCTGCCTCTAGCACCTCAGCCCTTGTCTCCCCTCTACCTGCCCAAGGCCACCACTCAGACCGTATGCACCCTTTGCCCCCTTCTCCCAGGTCACAACTCCCTCCGAGACCCTGCACCCCACCCCAAGGTCAGAATCCTCTCCTGCACCCCTACCCCCTGACCCTGTACCCCACTCCTCCTGCTCCAAGTCATCACCCAAAACCTCTGTATCCTCTTCACCCAGTCACAACTCCTTCCCAGCTCGCAAACCCCTCCTTTACCCAAACTCCATCTCAGACCCCACACTCCCTTCTGCACCCCAGTTCCCTACCCCAAGCTCCCTTCTACACCCAACCTCCATACCAGGCCCTGAACCGCCTGCATAGAAGTGTGGCCCTTGACCACTAGTCAAAATCTTGGAGTGGCTCCCCCATTAAAAATTATTGCCCATCCCCATTGTAAAGCAAAGGCAATAATTGAACTGTTCACAATGACAAGCAAGTTTTCCCCTGAGTTGTAAATTAACTTTAAACCCACTAAACATTATGAAAACTATCCATTTAGAAATTGAGCTGGTAGTACTTCATGAGCTATTCTGTTAGTTCATTTGGTCTTTTGATGTAACTACAAAAATCAGCTATAGCATGGCATTTTTTTTTTGCCTTGTAACCCTGTAGTTCTCATGACAGCATATATATTATTTTCACATATTCATGTCAATGTGTTAAGAGTTTGGCACAGAACATATTGCAGATACTTGGTGCAGTTTTATCAAGCTATTGTGGAGATGTAAAATCTGTCTGGGTTAAAACTCTGAGATTCATTTCTGGTAATCTGTTCTCTTTCTGATTTAATCATAAAATTAAACTAAAATCTTAACTCTGGTTTACATTTGAAGAGGTATGTTAAGAATATTAAATTACTCGATCTTCGCTCTATCCTCTTTTTCTATTATTTGTGTGTATTTGTCTACAGTGTACTGTTAAATAAGTTACATATTAAGATCTCTGCATGTGAATGATTAAAATATAAATTTGATTTTCAATAGTAGACTGAAATCCATAATACAGTATCTGAAATCTTGAATTTAATTTTCCATATTTGGCTTAAAATTTTCATCATAATTTTCGTAAATAAATGCTTTTTATTTAGTGATACATTTTTCTTTGGCAAGAGTGGTGGGGTTTTCTGCTATCAGATAACTTCCCTAGTATGTCACTTTCCTTCTACCTTTCTAGAAGTTTTACTCATCATAGTGATTAAGTTTTGTTTTGTTTTCTTAGTGGCAAAGGAAGCCCTGCCTTTAGCCCATCCCATCCATTATTGCCTCTGAGACAGAAGCAACAGAAATCATTGCAAGAGGAGGATTGTTCCAGTAAGTCTTTCATCCCAAATTTGTATGACTGCATATAATGAGCTTTCTACCCTGATTCTTTCCATGGGACAATCTGAAAATTATTTTTTGTGATGTAGAAAATCTAAGTTAAACCTTTTTATGAACATTTATATTTTTAAAGTTGATAAAGTCCTTTGTGTACTGTGGTATTCACCTTAAATACGGATAAATGAACTCATCTACTACAGGTTGAACCGTTCTAGTCTGGCACCCTCAGGACTTGTCCAGTGCTGAACCAGAGAATTTGCCAAAATGTGGGATGTCAATATTGTCTAGCAGCGTTACTAACACTTCCATCGCTTACTGGGCTCTTAGAGGACATTCAGGGGTCAATTAGAGCTAAATAGAAGCACAAAACACTGAGAGCCAGGTCTGGTGGCTGTAAATGCTTTATGGGACTGTGGGAAACTTGGCCACACCCATAAGTGGACATCCAGATAACTAAAATCATGCTGGACCACGGATATTGCTGGACCATAGAGTGCTGGACTAGAGGGCTTCAACCTGTATATGTGACTTATAGACCTGGCAGTGTCAGGTAAATCTGCAAGTATATTTACAAATATGATGTCACTGTAAGCTTTATTACGTTCTGAATGAGGTCTCAGATATATCATCAGTTATTTAGGTAATCTAGAAATCTCCATTTTGCCTGTGGATTTAACTTTTAACATTCTAAATCAGAGGAAGTTTAATGATTAAAACTGCAGGCCATCATTACTGTATGTCCAAGATATGTTCCGAAAAACGTGGACTGAGAGTGCAACAACTTAAAACAGGGAATTTTTTCCCTGTGGCTGACTTCCATTTGCGCAAATTGGGTGGGGTTTTTTGCTCAGCCTAAGAGCGGGGAATGGGAGGACTTAAACGCATCAATTCCTACAAGTGTCAATGACTTTAGTGTGGAACGGATGTATACTGGTGCGACTTACAGTGGAGATGTTCTGTACCCTCTTATAAGCAAATTCTAGGGAAAACTGGGGAGATGAGTTTCCTTTGTTGCTGTATATGGATCATAAGTGAATTATCTAAAATTGAATTCAGAAACAGCCAGTATGCAGTCACTTTGTGGTAAGGTTATATATTGCTTCAGAATTTAATATTGACAATATAAATTTTTTGGCCTTAAAGGGATTTTTAAGATCACTTCAGGAAATATATTTTAAGAGTGCAAAGTATTATCAAAATCATTTGTTTCAAATATGAATGTGGTCCTTCATATACAAGAAATGAAAACAAACAATTTTGAGGCAAAAAAGCAGCAGTTTTTCTGAGGTTTGGTGAACTTTTACGAAAGGGTTAGGAAATAAAATGGCAATCAGTAAAAACAAATTTACTCAAAGTTCCAGTGTGTTTTGTATGTCTGAATGTATATTGAGAATTATTTAAAAACTGGCTTTATGGAAGGATCATATTCAAGTTTAGCATTGATAATTAAAACAATTGCGAGATGACTTTTTATAATCTCAGATATCAAGGATTTCTTTGTACATTTATATTGTCTACAGTCCTAAAATACACATTTATTGCAGGTTAGATTTGACTCTTCATATATTTTAAATATTGAATTTCCTTTATTTCATTTTTCCTGCTTTAATATGCTAAAGTTAACCTGTTCTTTGTTGCCATCTGTTGGTGATGTAGTTTGTTGTATTTAATGTTTTTAAATGATAATATAAAACACTATGTCCAAAACTTTCAATAAACATGTAAAATATTTTAAACCTAATTAAAAATATTTTAGGTCATCGACATCGCTCTAATTCTTTGACACGAGTTGATGGGCAGCCACGAGGTTCGGTTCTTGCATGGCCAGAGAAAAAACCCAGGTAACTGCTCTGTTTGCTGTAAGAACTTCCTTTGTTCAGAAGGCAGGGAGATAGGGTGGTTAGATTATATGCCAGGTAGACTGGAGTGGTGCGGTGTCCGAATGGTTTAGAGCCAGGCATGCGTAGCAGTTTAACTTCATGTAAATACACTGGCCTATATGTTTAGAAGTGATCCCTCAATCTCTGGGTGACAATTGGAGATGCCTTAAAGGGCTGTGACTTTTTTTTTATTTTTTTTTAAAGAATTTGCCAAACACTGCTCACCCTCTCAAGGTCAGGGCATCTCAAATTGCTACCTGGTATCACCTGTCACACCTGATACAGGCCATTTCTCTCAAAACACATTTTGACTTCATATGTTTTATCATTGCAAATTTTTTACTCTTTTTAATGGCTCTGTCTCTTCTAGGCCTCTGTCTCAGCCAACACCATTTGCTCTTCATCATGCCACAAGTAGTGATGTGGACCCCGGATCTGGTGATAGCATTAGCCTGGCTAGATCGATCAGCAAAGACAGCCTAGCTTCGAATATTGTCACTCTGACTCCAAAACACCCGTCTCATCCTTCATCAATGAAAACAAATGGGAAAACCTTGCTGAACAATGTTGAAATTGAGGATGAAGATGAAGAACTTATTGCAATAATCAGATCTGATGAAATACCAGACCACGATGACCTTGAACTGCAGAGTGTGTCATCCAGGGCACCTAGCCTAGTTGCAGCTGCATGGTCTTCAAAACCACAAAGTGAGGCCATAGAAAGCAAAGCAGATAGTTTTTACTTAGAACCTTTAATGCCCGCAGTCCTAAAACCAGCAAAGGAAAAACAAATAACCAATAAAGAGGATGAATGTGGCGAGGGGAAACAAAGGGGCTTCATAACAAAAAGGCTAAATGAAGGCCACCTCCCTATGGTCCGTAAAAAAGCAAATAGCAGTCATGCTGATCATGATATCAATAGGACTTTTACCCCGATTTCTAGTTCTGATTTCACTGCAGTTGCGGATCCCTGTACTGCAGATTCAGTGACATTGTCTGAGGCAGGATTTGAAGCTCCTAGACCATCAGCTAGTAGCAGTTTAGAGCCTTCATCTCAGGAGCAGTCCACTGGTGGATTCTTTCTTCATACTGCCAAAGTTGAAGATGTAACAAGGAAAGTCAGTGTCAGCTATGTGAAAAGTACTAATTCTCATATACCCAGTCCAACATGGACAGTGGTGAGACAAGATTCTGATTCAGATCTGGACACCGATGTGGCTGAACAAGATTTGGTGGTGGTAGATGATCGTCCAGTAGTCTCTAAATACATAGGTGAGGAGGAATCAGCGAAGTTACAAGAGGATATGAAGGTAAAGGAACATGAAGATAAAGATGATGCCAGTGGACGTTCAAGTCCGTGCTTGAGTACAATTTCTCAAGTTAGCAGTGTGTCCATGACTAGTGGGAGTGTCAGAATGACTAATTTTGCAGAAAGGAAGCTCCAGAGACTTAATAGCTATGAAACAAAGTCCAGTACAAGTAGTTCCCAAAAGACCACACCTGATGGGTCAGAGAGCTGCCCTGCCCCATTAACAACATGGAAACAAAAGCGAGAGCAAAGCCCCACCAGACAAAATAAAGATAATGTCACTCTCTTGGCTTCTGAACTGGTACAGCTCCACATGCAGTTGGAGGAGAAGCGAAGAGCAATAGAGGCACAAAAGAAAAAAATGGAGGCCCTCTCCGCTAGACAGCGGCTAAAGCTTGGAAAGGCAGCTTTCTTGCATGTTGTTAAAAAGGGGAAAGCTGTTGATGTTCCACAGCCACTTAAACCAGAACACTTTGCAAAAGAATACTCTAGGAATAGTGGTGAAGATTTAGATGACGTTTCTTTAAGCTCAAAATCTGAGGAATTTCTTGTAAAAGAGGAAGAGAGGGAGGAAATGTTTTATGATTCACAAGAAGTATCAAAAATGAAAATGCAAGAAAACCTAGCTCTTGTTGAGCTACACAAACCAAAAGAATGTGCTGCTATGCATGAAATAGAAAAAAGCAAGATTATTTCTGCTGCCCTTCTAGAAGATAATGGTGCTGAGGTGGTGGATATTAATGAATGTGATCTTTCCATTGAAAAACTAAATGAAACAATCAGTACACTTCAGCAGGCTATATTAAAGATTTCTCACCAGCAAGAACTTCTTATGAAATCTCCAACGGTACCATCACCAAGTATAAGAAATAACTCACAGGACCAAAAGGTAAAACCATCCATTCATTTTGTTGAGCCCCTCTCTCCAACTGGAATGAGCAGTCTTCGTAAACCACCTAGACTTGGTCAAGGGCGGGGTCCTCGCTCTGGAAGACCAGCTGAACTGAGAGTTGCTAAAGACAGACATCAAAACTCAACACGTATTAAAACCCCAACACAAAGTGTAGAAACCTTACCACATTTAAGACCATTTCCAGCTAATAATCCATGTAGGACACCAACAGAAGCTAGTTTTGAAAATAGTCCAGATCATGGAAGCGGCTCTCAAGATAAGTTTTTCTTTGATAGCTATAGACGCCACGATGAGAGTAATCAACGGGCATTTGTTCTTTCCACTTCCAAAGATGCAAATATTATCTCTGAAATGAGCAAAGATATGAATAGCAGCTTAAAAGAAGAAGGGCTAAACTCTTCAGATGGCTCAGGAAAAGAAAATGTTCCAGTGGATGAACCACTGAAAAACAAGGTTAATCTCATAGAAGTTGACCTGTCCGACTTAAAAGCCCCAGATGAAGAAGGAGAAATTGAAAGCCAGGACAGCTCTACAGACCTAATTAATGAAGGGGATCAGAAGTCTGGGGTAGGGTTTTTCTTCAAGGTAAGCACAGGACATTTTCAGTTTCATATATATGGAAATCCTCTGCTGAAGGGAATTAGTTTTCTAGGCAGCTGTGATTGTTTGTGTTGTGGTACTACGTCGGAGCTACAGTCCTGACCAGGGGCCCATTGTGCAAACCACCATACAAACATAACAAAAAGATGGTACTTGCTCCAAAGATATTAAAACTAATGTTCTTCTTTGATTCATCACTAGCTCTGAAATGCAGATGTGCAAGTTATTAGAGCTGAATTATACTATTGCGATATTTACAGAAGCACTAAATATTTTTCAAATGTAATATGCTAAAATTTAAAGAAGCTGCTAAGTTATTTTGTGGGCTTGCTTTTCTGTATAGTATCTTTTATAGTGAGTGTCACAAGCATGGCCCATTTCACAATACATTTTAAACTGTAGTTAGCACATTAAAACTGCCTTAATGCGTCAGACCAAAGGTCCATCTTGCCCAGTATCCTGTCTGCTGACCTTGGCCAATACCAGATACCCCAGAGGGAGGTATCACAACAGGTAATCCTCACGTGATCCCTCTCCAGTCATCCATTTCCGGACAAACAGGGACTAGGGACACTATTTCTACCCATGCTGGCTAATAGCCATTGATGCACCTAATCTCCATGAATCTATCTAGCTCTTTTTTGAACCCTTTTAAAGTCCTGGTCTTCACCACATCCTCTGGCAAAGAGTTCCACAGATTGTGCGCTGAGTGAAGAAAAACTTCCTTTTGATTGTTTTAAACCTGCTGATTAAATTAGTTTGAAAGAAGCTTTTGCAGCAACAGCCTTGCAGCAACTTAGAGACTAACAAAACATGTAGATGATATCATGAGCACAACCCACTTTGCTTTAGGTATAGTACAGTTTGGTAAGAATTGACTCATAAATACGATTTACTGATACAGGAGATCCTGGACAATGTGAGACACTTCACAGTGTACTTTGCAGTTTTATATATTTCCTGCATTACGTATATTTGATAATGAAACTTCATTGGACTACGAGGCTGATTTCCCACCTCCTCTGGCTCTCCATGAACACTAGATGTCTGTTTTTCACAAGATTTTCTTACTGAGCAAAGACACTGAAAACTATTTATGTAGTGCACAGCCTCATAACTTACATTGTGAAGCCTGGAAAAATGTAGACTCCAAGATATTTGGAAACTATTTTACACCAGTAAAGAAGGTATTGGAATGTGGCTTATACATTTATTTGAAGTACTGATAGAAACGAGCTTTTAAAAGTTTTAATTTGTGACCTCAAGGATTTGTTGATGTTTACTTTCAGTTCCCCTCTCCTATTTCTGAAGTGCTATATCTTATATGGAATTTCAATTCTGCAGGATGAACATAAAGCAGAAGATGAACTAGCAAAAAAGCGTGCAGCATTCCTTTTGAAACAACAGCGGAAAGCTGAAGAGGCTCGGATCCGAAAACAGCAGCTTGAGGCAGAAGTTGAACAAAAGAGAGACGAAGCCCGGTAAAACTAACACGCTGTACTTTAGAAAGGAATAATTTTACAACCTACCCTTTTCCTTGAAAAAATGGTTACTAGAGTCTGAAAACTGTTTGCTTTTCAGTCGCAAAGCTGAAGAGGACCGAATACGAAAAGAGGAAGAGAAGGCCCGAAGAGAACTCATCAAACAAGAATACTTGAGGAAAAAACAGCAGCAAATTTTGGAAGAGCAAGGACTAGGAAAACCCAAATCAAAACCCAAGAAACCTAGGCCAAAGTCTGTCCACCGAGAAGAGTCATACAGCGATTCAGGAACAAAGTGTTCTTCTACACGTAAGTGTTTTTCATTCCAACTTGAGTCTGCAATCAGTTTTTAGCAAAATCAGATTTCATGTATTCTTTTTCTCCCCCTATAGCTGATAATTTAAGTAGTGCTCAGTCTGGTTCCAGCCTGTCTTTGGCCTCAGCAGCAACCACTGAACCTGAAAGCATACACTCTGGTGGCACTCCTTCCCAACGGTAAAGACAATTAAAAATAAATCTTATTTATGAGCTAGGACTTGGATTAAATATTAACGATGTAATGAATACTTTTTAATTTAGTCTATAAAGTTGAGGCATAAAATGGCATATGGCCGGTGTTCTTCATCAGTTTTACTTGCATCTAAATTGTTAATAGTACAGATTACCTTGTATTAAAAGTTTAAGTAGGGATGATAGAAACTCGCCTTCTTTTGGAAGGACCAATTATATAGGAGGAGAATTACTTATAGTTAAAAGCATGGTGAATGTTAAACTTATTTAACCAAAAAAAAAAAATCCTCATATTGGGGATCCCTGCTTTATTCCAACAGAGTAGAGTCAATGGAATTCTTACCAATATTGAGCAGGAATCCTAGCAGAAACACAGAGAGAGACTGGGAAAATGCTTCAACAGCATCTTCAATTGCTTCAGTGGCAGAGTACACAGGTAAATGCTTCCATTTTAGGTTAATCATTTCTAACTCTGAAATACTAAATAATGCCAGTCAAATAACAAATGTTAAGAGTGCATTGTGCTGTGATGAGTTCTTATTTCTGGAAGCTCTGGTGTGTCAGAATGCTTGAATGTTTAAAAAATGCCAGTGATCTAATTTAAATAGTGAATATTAAATACAGAAAATACTTCAGATGTTTCATTTTAAGCATATAGGTGGGTAAAGTCAGCATGGTGTAAGTTTGCGAGAAACTTTTTGCTCATTTGTTCCATAAATACAATGCTTATAGTATTGGTGGCTACTTGTGAGCATCATAATTGTTAGCTGCTGAGCCAGAATGTTAGTTCTCTGATTGCTGAGGGAATGGAAAGGATTTTAAAGTAGAAAATGGTTTCTTAGAAAGAGAGGATATCCCAGGATCCTAAAATTCCCATTAGAACTCTGCCAGCTTCTACTACACAGATTCATGTGCATATGTAAAAATGAGGAGTCCCTCTGGGTTTATGCACTGGAAAGAGAATCCATGCATGTTGAGCCTCTTATTATGTGCAGAATAAACTGTGCTTTTATTTAAAGTCACTTTTCACTTTGGATATGTCTACATAAACTATTTTGACTTAAGATACCCTAATTCAGCTTTTGGTGCTGTCTACACAGCAGGAAGTCGAAGGAAGAACACTCTTCCTTTGACTTCCCTTATTCCTCGTAAAACGAGGGTTACAGGAGTCGGAGTAAGAAGTCATCCAGCTCACCGTTATTTCAAAATAAAGGCTTGTAGTGTAGACATGCTCTTTATTATTTCGGGATAACGTCAGTTATTCCAGTATAACACTGCTGTTATACCCTTGATATTTTTAAATTCCTGCTTCCTTAATAAATTGACATTTTTGCATCCTGAACGTGTATGTTTCTATCCGTTTGAAACTACAGCTTTTATCTTTACAAATATGTTTAATAGAAATAAGATTAAGAACTATTATTACATTTACCTAGTTATGATATTTAGTAAATAATTTGTTTCTTACCTTTTTTAGGTCCAAAATTATTTAAAGAACCCAGCAGCAAATCTAACAAACCAATTATTCACAATGCTATATCTCATTGCTGTCTTGCTGGAAAAGTGAACGAACCACATAAGAATTCAATATTAGAGGCAAGTAGATATTTATTAAAACTGCAGTGCTATGAATGCACCTGCAGTAAACTCATCTGTAATGCATATTGCCTAATTCCATGAATAGTATGTTATCTTGAATGCTTTTCTCATAACATGCCTATGAAGTCCAGCATGTTTTCGTTAGCAGATTGAGATTGTCTCGCTTCCTCCTCCTTATTTCCTCCCCCCCCCCCCCCCCCAAATCTTCATTTGGAAGAATTTTCTACATGCTATTTAAACTGTTAGGAAAGTTCAGTTTTATTTGTGAAAATGTGGATGCTTCCTTTGGCAACACATAAGAACATAAGAATGGCCGTACTGGGTCAGACCAAAGGTCCATCTAGCCCAGTATCCTGTCTACCGACAGTGGCCAGCACCAGGTGCCCCAGAGAGCGTGGACCGAAGACAATGATCAAGTGATTTGTCTCCTGCCATCCCTCTCCAGCCTCTGACAAACAGAGGCCAAGGACACCATTTTATCTCCTGGCTAATAGCCTTTTATAGACCTACCCTCCATGAAATTATCTAGCTTCTCTTTAAACTCTATTATAGTCCTAGCCTTCACAGCCTCCTCTGGCAAGGAGTTCCACAGGTTGACTACACGCTGTGTGAAGAAGAACTTTCTTTTATTAGTTTTAAACCTGCTACCCATTAATTTCATTTGGTGCGTTGTGTGTAAAACACATTCCTTTTCTTGGAGGTGGTCAATGATGCAAAGTTAGGCAATGGTAGTTTTTACCTAAGGGAAAATGAATTTCAGTGTTTAAATACGACAATGATGTGTTAAAGAAAAACTTAAACTAGGTAAACTTGAAAAATGAGGCAAAAGGATAATGATTAGAAATTATGAGGCAATTTCTTTTAATCACTAAGAAAAAAGGCGCTTCCCCAGGTTGTGAAAGTGTTCTAAAATACTGTTATGAGCTTGGTTCACTTGCATCAGAAAGAGATTTGCAAGTTCTGAGATTTCTCGACTAAACTCATTTTTGTTTCAGACATAGGTACGCTGTCTTGCCCATTACAACGAATAGCTTGCAAAAATTAAAAATAAACTTTTGTGTGAAGCAAGTAAATATAAATGCCCAAAGACGTCATGATGTGATGTGTATTTATGAGAATTGTATTGTGTCTGGCTAATGGGTCTTGCCCACATGCTCAGGGTTTAACTCATCAACATACTATGGGTTTGGCAGGAATAATCCCGCCACTTCCCCAGTCAGATTGGCAGAGAACTTGGGGTTTGTCACCATCCTCTGCAGCATGAGGCACCGGGTTTAAACTAGTATAAATGGTGGATTCTCTAACTTGGAAGTCTTTAAATCATGATTTGAGGATTTCAGTAACTCAGCCAGGAGTTGTCGGTCTGGTGTAGGAGTGGGCGGATGAGTTTGTCACTTACAGTATGCAGATCAGACTTGATACATGATCATGACCTTAAAGTCTGAATTCAATAAGCCCTCACCCCCAAAGTAGAGCTAGATAAATGAAAAGGGGTAAAACAAAACTCCGCACATTAATTCAAAAGAAAAATGTATGCAAACTTCTACTGTGAAATTCTTCCTGTGATATTTAATTGCAAAGCAAGATATTATAATGGAGACAGTGGAAGAATAGGAAACAAATAAGTGTCTTCTGACTTACCGGTATTTCTCTTCCTCCAAGTCTCTGAACAGTAAAATAATTCGGACAGTATTTTGAGATCTTGAATTTCTTCAGTGTTTCTGTTTTGGTTAGTACTTTCACTTTCTTGGGCAGATACTGCTTTCACAGGAGTTGTTTATCCATCTCTTTGAAGTAACCAGTATAGCTAAACATACTACAATACAATTTTTATTTTTACTAGCAGTGCAGATAAGGAAAATAGTATCCCTTTTCTCTCAGTAATTTGTACATAGTCATAATTAACTTCTGCAAGGTGTACTCAAGTATTTAAACACCAGTGTTCACAACGGTAATCTGTAATTGCTTCGTTTAAATGGGTTTTCCCCTCTTGTGGATCTTGTGATGGACTGAATTTGTCTAGATGTGAGCCTTAGGGGTTTTTTAATTTAAAAAAACCACTTTTTATGTTCTTTCTATATTAAACTGGCAGTGGCATTCTCCTAGGTAAAAGCATAGTCCTCCGCCTATGGATTAGTCACTAGAAAGTGCTCATATAGTAAGAGCATGTCTGTTTCTATGCTACTTAATGACAAATATAGAAGAAATTCAGTTAATCAGATTGCTGTTTGTGTATTGGTTGGCACTGCTTTTTCCATTTTGTCCCCATTTCTGTATAAGCTTTTTTTCAGACATATATTCTAAGTTTAATATCAAGTTAAAATTAAAATAGAATTGTAGTGAAAATTGTTGACAAGAAAGTGTCATTCTGTCCCCAATCTGATGAAGTTTTTACATCACGTTATTTTCAGCTTGGAGAGTCCTCTCCAATATTAAATTACATTGTTACATAGCATCTTCTGTGTTCTCTGCTAGGGTTATATCTGGAAATCCCAACATCTGAGGGCATAGTGAAAGATGACAGAATACGCTATTTTAAATGTTTAAATTTTGAAAAATTCTTTAATCTTCTCCCTCTTTTAATTTAGTGAGTATCCAGTATTGTTTATAGTCTTCATTATGAACAATCTAAGCATTTTTCCTTTTTTAAAATGTAGGAACTAGAGAAGTGTGATGCCAACCACTACATTATTTTGTTCCGTGATGCTGGCTGCCAGTTTAGAGCACTTTACTGCTACTACCCTGACACGGAAGAAATCTACAAGCTGACTGGAACAGGGCCAAAGAGCATCAACAAGAAAATGATTGACAAGCTTTATAAATACAGCTCAGACAGAAAACAGTTTAACTTAATTCCAGCTAAAACCATGTCTGTGAGCGTGGATGCTCTTACTATTCATAACTATTTGTGGCAAGCCAAGCGACCTGCAGTGCCAAAGAAGACTCAGACTCGTAAATGACATTGAATTTTTGGGGGACAAGATTGCTGAATTGGGATTACATTGAAAGAAGAAATGTTTACCATTTTCCTCCAGTTGGGTATGAAATCTGCAGAATCATAAACATTTTTTTAAGAGGCTTCTAAACAAAAACCATGGATGCAAGTATACAAGAATGAAGGAACAACGCCAGTGTTTTTTATGAATGATAAATCTGCTGTTATGCCCAATGCTAACTACTGAGGCTTTCAAATGAGAGACTGCATGTAGCAAGATCTTTAATCAGTGGATTTCCTTTTACTTGAAGCTCTTTGTCGGTACAGATTGGGAATAATTTAGTTTTTCTCTCCACCTCATTTCCTCTTTTTCCCATCATTCTTAAAGTTGGCAAGCTCTGAACTTCAATAGGAGAATTAAGAACAGATTTTGGGTGATGAGATTTTTGAAACATGTTCTTTAGGGAAGAGCAACCGTTGAGAATTTTTTTGAGGAACTGTATATCAGATTGTTGTACTGTATCTGCAGCTGACAAGTTCAGTGCTCAGATTTCTGAAAGCCCCAGCCCATGCTGCTCAGAACAAAGTTTACGTACAGTATCCGTTCACTATAAGCACTGAAAGATTGCAAAGTCTGTCTTTTTAAAAAAATGTTTGCAAATTTAAAGATGGAATATTTCTGGAACACAATCATGAGGAGGTATACCGGTGCTACTAGCTGGAATATGCCTGATTGAAACTTGAGGCAAGCTGAATGGAGCACAGTTATCATTATTTCAGTTTCAGGTAGTGTCCTAAAGATTTGTTTGCTTTCATACAAACAGATTCTGGTAGATGTAGAACATTTCCACAGAGCACGTTACTTCTGTATGATGGTGCACTTAAAGATCACAAATTTTAATGTTTTTATTATGTCATGAAATGTAATTCTACTTTCTTTGCCCTGTCTTTATTCTGAATGAGCAGCATGCTCTACAATGAAGAGTGTGTACAATTTTTTTTTATTTGGGGTGATATATTAATATATATTAAATTGGTTTGTTTTCTCATTTAAAAGCAATTTTTGAACAGAAATTTTGCATTTGTTTCAAAAGCCCAAATGCGTCAAATGGCTTTGATTTCTTTTCATGTTGAAATATTAAATCTTGAGTTATGACCTTAAAAATCTGTCTGGTGTTCAGCAGATCAATTTTGTGTTTGGTGGGCAATGGGGTATATCTGCAGTTTTATTTGTTGAGGCTCTCATTTCCGTTTAATGCCCATACTTTAAAGTAACCAGAGTGCTGTAGCTACAACATAACTTATCCATTAGCATGTTCCTATTACGTCTTATTTTGACACTACTACCTGAGGATTTTATAGGTTTGTAACTTTGCACATGTTTACTTTTATTTGAGGTGTTACTTGAATATATCTTGTAATGCAGAGGGCACGATTCCAATTCTAGATATAAAAATGAAGCTCTAAAATACATTGTAATTATTAAATAAACCTTACAAATAATGGGAGTGACAAACTGAGTCATGTACATAAGGGGGAAAATAGGGTACGTGATATGCTAGTTAGAGCAAAGTGAAGGTCTTCCATTGCAGTCTTCTCAATTTTCCCTCCCTCTTCCCACCCCCAATACTTTTAAAATAGGCTGCTGCAATGTTGTAAATTTTGTTAGATAGCTGGTTGAGTGTAAATAACTAAAGGCTTTATGATTTCTAAAGTGCTAAGTATTAAATACCATTATGCATGTAACTTTTCTGTTACCATGCTTTTCATGCTTGTGCTTTATTTCTCACTGTTTGATATTATATACCATATTTATTTTATGAAGCACTGAAATTTAATAAAAATCATTAACTGATTTCCTTTATTTCATGTGTACCCTTTTGTTGCAACGTCCTGTCAAAGAACTAATCATAAGCTTTAAAGATGTGCTATTCTATGTTTACAAATAGATGAAGATTCTAATAACGCAAAAGTTGCTATAGTTATTGGCAGAGTATCATCCTCTTGAACTTTTTTCTAAGCTTCAACATTTGACCGTAATCATATTAGGGGCTACCAGCAAAGTGTTTCCTTCAAAGCATGTTGTAAATTAGTTTAAGTATCTTTTCACCAGTTTACATACAGAAGAACTGAGGCATGGATTCCAAAGTTATACAGCGAGTCAGCGATAGAGCTAAAAATGAAACCCCAGGTCCCCTGAGTCTTGTCTCCTGTTATTTGGACCTTGGTCCTTCCCTAAGTCATTGTTTTAGATCACATATAGAATTTCAAAAGCACTAACATTTTTTTTCAACTGGGCATCGGTGTTAATCTGTGAATTTTATTTTGAGGTGCCAGCAATAGCTCCTTAGGTAAGGATAGATTCACCCTCTATTTTGTATGAAAAGCAAAGCATATCCTCCCTCCCACCCAAACCACAACCTTGATAATTTGGACATAGAATGAATTTTCTGAGACTGTACAGTAAATCCTTTAATTAATTTAGGGGTTGAAATTAATGTATAACTGGGTTCTTTCAGAAATTTAGCATCCAATGTCACACCTTTTTTGTTCCTCATAATCTTAACAGAATAATGCAAATTGCTGCTGTTTGAAGAAATTCTTTTTAGGATTAATGGAAATTTTCCCTCTTGGTCATACCTCAAACTTCCTTCTTCAGCAGAGATAAAAGAATCATCCTCAGAAAATTCCATTAAGAACCGCCCTTCTTCAGAATGGCTGTAATCTCCTATTATTCTCACTGAGACTGAGATTTCCTTGCCAGTAGTAAAGACCATCACTGCCTTCATTCACCTGATTCTCCTAATATTCCATGTTGCTTCATGGCAGTTTATATGGCCACCATTTTCACTCAGGGCAGTTTGGCTTTGCTTTCCATTGGGAATAATGAAAGGCAATCACCATTTTGGAGAAGTTTTATTTTAACTAAAAGTGGCATGTAACTTCAGTGCTATTAACAGGAAAAGGTGGCCCTTTTTAAATGAGTGTTCTTCATGAACCTCTCAGAAATGTTGTCCGCCTCTGTCAAGCTTTCCATTATGAAAAAAAATTAATCCTGAATATTTTCCAAGGCTTTTCTATTGCATCAGATCCACTCAATAGAGATTGAGCAGGAAGGAAGGAAAAACTAGTTTGCGTGTTTTTCGGGCACTATAAGGGATGCAGGTAGGAATTTAAGGGACATGTGCAGAGGCATAGGAGGTAAGAAAAGCCTGGTGAGAAATGTACAAGGGAACATGAATGTCGTGTGTGTGTGCGCAAAGAAAATCACGTTTTTTTGTTTTTTAAATTTTAAAAATCAAAACAACCTCCCTGCCCCAAATCATGTGGCTTTTGCATGGTGCCACACAGTTACAGTAGAGGATGCTTGTATGCCCTGGCTATGTTTCTGTACTTCAGAGGTATGGATTTCTTTAATCCAGAATTTCCTAGGTTTCTAACATTTTGTGTTTAATTACAATAGCCTTAGAATGTGTGCAACACCTTAAATTATTTAATTTTACTCTCCAACTCTATTTTCAACAGTCTTTTGTCTGGGAACATACACTTGACTGACTTTTTCCATGACTCTGTTAGATAAAAATGAATGATTAAAATCCCAATTTTTTGTATATGCCATTCCTATCGAGCAGCTTGTAAAAAATTGTACTAAAGTCTTCCATTGACCCACCTACCCACCAAATCATCACCTGGCTTGTGCAGTTCATTTGAAGTTTTGTCATGGACTTTGCAGGGTCAAGATTTGCCCTTACCCTGTGCATCTTTGTAAGTCCTACCATTCAATTGCTATGTCCAATGACTAGCTCTTCTGTACTTGTGGCTATATTCTGCTGTTACACCAATGGCAACTAAAGTCAATAAAGCTATTCTTACCAATGTAACGAAGTAGAATTCACCCCTGCTAAAAAGAAAAGCCTTGGACATCCTTTTAGAGCTTTAAGACCTAGTTGTGGTGTGTTCAGTTTAGGTATTTTTCCTCCAGTGGCTGGTAAAGTATGCAATAATTGTCCTGAAAAACTGACTCTGTTTTTCACCAAATTTTCAAAAATACTGACACCTAAATAGAACAACATTTAGTGCCTATTTTTAGGTTGCACCTCTCCTAATTTTTCATATTTGCACTGAGGCAGGAAAGATTAGAGATGCAGTGCTCTAGCCTGTCGTCTTCTTTTTGTTTGTTGGCTTTGCTGCATCATAGAGTTGCAGAACATCCTGAAGACTTAATCTTTACATCTTACTATTTTTGTTAAAATGTGCTGGTAAAAGTATGGACCCTTAAAATACCTTAAATGACTCACTAAAAATATGTACTACACTCTAATAAATCACAGAAAGAAGCATTACTGAAATGAAAAAAGTGGCCACCTATTTATAAACGATTTATGCTTCAATCTTCGCCCTAAAACAATTTTAAATAGCTTCTAATTGGATCTCCAACTTCCAGTTTAATAGCCACACTTGCCAATTTCAAAGCCACACTTGCCAATTTGTATTGGGTCTGGGTTGGGTGAAGAGGAGAGTAGGTACTATGAAATAATTTAAAAGTACAGTCCACTTGTATTTTTGGCTAATATAATGCAGTACAGGATTATAATCCTTTGACAATACATACATATATATAGTCTTGAAGTTTTGTAAACAAGAGGAATGTACATCTTTAAAGTCTTTTCATGCCATGATTTATTTTTCAAACTTTAACATTGTGCATTTACATATACTGTCACGTTTGTTGGACTGACCCCATTTCCAGGACCATAAGGGTTTTCTGCAGAATAATGATCAATGAAAATATTGGCATATAATTTTGAGAAATTTAACATGGAATGTAGTCTACTAGACATCAGCGCGATAACCTGATCTTCCAGCATGTACCCTTTATTTTTAAAACGTTGACATCATGTAACCCAGGGTGTGTGGTCCATAAATACATTGTGAGCTTTCACCATACAACAAGGGTGGGGAACCTTTTTTGGGTCAGGGGCCGCTGACCCACAGAAAAATTAGTTGGGGGCTACACAGATGTGAGAAGCAAAAAACCCCAAATCGTCACTGATGCGGCCCCCAGCTGAGAAGGAGAAAGACACTCCCCACATTCCCCCTCATACACCAGAGCCTAGTGAGACCCAGGCTAGTAGATTTTTGTGTGCTCCAACCCTGCAGGGAAGCATCAGGGGTATGGAGTGCAAGCACGGCCTGCCCAATACTGGACTGGGAGCTCTGAGTCTTGGGGGCCAGATTCAGGCAAGCCAGGGGTCGCATCTGGCCCGCTGGCCTTAGGTTCCCCACCCTGCTATCCAGGGATGATGATCCTGAAAATATAGTAATCCAAGAATGCGCTGAACAACTTCCTGGGATTTAAATGATCTATTCCTTCTCCATTTGCAATGCTTTTCATCTTCAAAATCCCATCTTTGCCTCTCGATCTAAGCAGCCATTTTGAAACTATAATCGTCTATGGCCAGTACCCAAAAGCTGTTTAACGCAAAAAAAATGAACCTTCCTTCATCCCAGCTACTACCCTGAGAATATAGCATCCATGGTACTTCCTTGCCATAGGACCAAGCACATATGTGCATCTCAGACTTCTACCCGATTTGACAGCCAGCCCTTCAGTTCAGCCACCTCCAACAATTTAAAATAGTTTTTAATGCATACTTGAGCAGTCTTATGAAACACAAATATGGTTCATGGTCTGGTTGAAGATGAAAGAGAGAAATTGCAGTGTGAATGTCCCGTACCTGCAACTAATTTTGGCATTGTATGGCTAAGACAACAATGAATAGGTAAATTACAAGACTGAAAAGGAGGGATACAAATTTTTTAAAAAAGCTGAAATGTTTTCCCTACTAACATTATGACTTTGTCATCAGATGTATAAAACGAATGTTAAGGTGACCTATGAATGATTTTTTTAAAAGATTGGCTTGTGCCCTATTATTCTTTGTTATAATACAGGCAGTCCCCGACTTACGTAGATCCGACTTACGTTGGATCACTACATACAAACGGGGCTTTTCTCGCCGCAAACTGTTGATTGCAGAGTCTTGTTGTCAGAAGCCCTAAAAAGGGCTGGATCCGATCGGGTCCCACGGAGCAGAACATTCCATCCCAGGGCGGTTGCTTAATCAGGCGATCTGCAAACAGGAACCGAGTCTGGATACTACACTCGATCTTACCTCGCCTCACGGCGCACACAGACGTACTCTCCCCCTCCCAAGATGTCCCCCAGCGTGGGGGGGGGAGGCAGCTTGGCTTCTGACACCAAGACTCTGCAATCAACAGCCTTATTTCTAGGCACCTCGGAAACCGCTCCGGAGCGTAAAAGCCTCCAGTTGTGAGCGGTTTCTTTTTTTTAGCCTGGAAGGGATTTAAACCCCTACCATGGTTTTTCTGCTGGCTGCTCTACAGCTGATCTGCAGTCAGCTGTTTAGGCCCTGCCCAGGCACGTCTTTTGAGACTGCCTATTGGCGGAGGCTCTTCTTTGGACCTGCCCCTGCCTCCTGCTCCTGCTTCCTGGGTCCTGCTCCTGCCTTCTGAGACCTGCTCCTACCTCCTGAGACCTGCTCTGGACCTGCTCCTGCAACTTGCTTCGGACCTGCTCCTGCCTTCTGGGACCCGCGCCCCAGGCTTACTGGAATCAGCCTCTGATCAGTTTCTGCAGCGGCTGACTTGGGAATACCTGGGGTAGAGCAGCTGGGGTGCTGCCAGGTTGGTCCCCATAGTGCCAAGGTGTGGCGCTGCGGGGACCTACCCGGCAGCGCCCGAGCTGCTCTGTCCCATGCGTCCAGATTCAGCCGCTGTTGAAACTGATCAGCGGCTGATTCTAGGAAGCCCGGGGCAGTGCATCTCTGACTTGGGCTTCCTGTAGTCAGCCGCTGGTCAGTTTCAACAGTGGCTGAATCTGGACGCCAGTTCTGACTTACATACAAATTCAACTTAAGAACAAACCTACAGTCCCTATCTTGTACGTAACCCGGGGACTGCCTGTACATAGAAAGCTTGAAAGACTTTAATTGAAAGTTGCTTTCTTTGCTTGTTCTGAAAAGACTTTTATATGCACTTGTTCATGAGAACTGTTTGAAACGATTTAAGTTATTTGAGTAATTAAGGTATAAAAATTAATTTCTTCTCTGTTAATCCCAAAATGAGTTACTCTTTCTTATGTTACGCATCTCGTGCATTCATCTGAAGAAGTGGGTTGTGCCCACAAAAGCTCATAGTACCATCTACATTTTTTGTTCGTCTCTAAGGTGCCACAGGACTATTAGTTGTTTTTTAAATGTTTTCAGTTACAGACTAACACAACTACCCCTCTGAAACTTAGCTACCTCAGAACGTTTGCTTGTATTCACAAGCTACAGTGAATTTTGGTTAACTATATACAAATAATCTTTCTTAAATGAATAATGGTTAACAAACTATTGATGCCAAATGGATTCTTTTCATGCTACACCTTTCTAATGGTCTGTTTAAAGCATCTTTAGATAGAAGAATAGATATGTTTACTATATTATACCATGAAGTGGTTAAATATTATTGCCAGTGTGACAGATCCATGGAAATGCCATGCAGATACACTCTACCGGTCATCCATATGACTGCACTTTTAGCCCACCACTGTGGTAACTGAGGGAAAGTAAGAAATGAGGTTAATTTAACAGGTCTTGGCTTGTCTTTTTGACAGAAAAACACTGCATGCATTCTTGTGCTCTTTTAATCACATGCCAAGCTCTCAGGCATTAGAGTTCCAACAAGCAAAAGTTGACCATTGTTCATCATGAAATGTAAGTAAATTTCTTCTCCTGCATGTCAAATTTTGCTCTATAAACTTAAAGCATTATTCAAATAAGAAACTTTCATACTAGATGTACTTACTGGTAAAATATTGGAGTAGCTGACTTGAGTCAAACTCAGCAAGAAGTGCCTAGTGAACTCAATAGTGTTGAGCTTTCTTGGTATCATTTGATGAAACCAAGCTTTTGATTCTGCAGGGTGGAGGGTTTGGAGTTTGCTTTAAATATAAGCAAAGATATTTTTAAGTAATCCTTCTTTATTATCAAAGTATTTTAAAAAAATTTGAACTAGTTTCTGCTGAATTTCTTAATCCATTAAGTCTGCAAACACTTTAAAATGAAGCAGAAGTATCATCTTTCATTTCCTGGGGCATTATGTAAATCAATATTCAGTTATATAGGTGAGCCTTAAATAAAAACATTTCCTTTGTGATTTTATTTAAGCATGTGTGTCTTTGCAGTGATATTTATGCTTATGTTGATTTGGGGACTGATGAAGAGTTTAAGATTCCAGTGTGTGTTCGAAAATGGGTATTTCTGCTCTTCCATTCCAAAAGGTAAGCTAGAGATATGTATTTTGATTACTGTGAAGGTGAAAATCACTCCAAAAATTCTACTTATGCTGCAGGGTTTATTGCTTAAGATTTCCAGGGTAGGAAGATGTTAGTTCTAATTTATGTTCTGGATTCAAAAGTTGATATTTTGAATAAGTTTGTGATTCATTTAATATTGATGAGGTGGGTTATGTGGCTTAGCCTTATTACACGTCTGATTGCAGAATAATTGTCCATAGTTTTGGATTAAATTTGTTGTTCAAGAATCTTTTGAAAGAAATATGAATAATAGTACTTCTAAAAAATTAATAGTTTGTGTCTTTAGTATGTATTTAATTCTTTCTTTTTCTTCCATATTAATTCACACTACTATATCTTCAAAATATTTCAAAAGAAACCCACTAATCACCATATATTCTATTTAACTTACTTTAGAACTTGTTACTGCTACTTAAGGAAAGGTAAGGTGCACAGTTAACAAGGTAAGGAAAGATGCACAGTTAACAAATCAGTGATTAAAAAGTTGGTACAGAATGTAAGCGCATATCTTCATTTTATGGAAAATATTTTACATTTTAGGACCTGATACAATGACCATTAAGGTGAATGAGACTCTTTCCAGTAATTTCATTGGCACTGTCTCTTTTGCTACTCTCTTTTAATTACTAAGTATGTAATTGCAGAATATGCAGAAAAAATCATTACAAACCTAAAATGCTAATACAAATAACCCAGAATGATTTTTCTGTACATAAAAATGAGATGACTTTGAGAGACCAATCTCAAGGTCTAGCATTAATAGCAAGTACTGTGTCCTGCTAGAAAAAGCTATGAAATTCTTCTTTCCAGCAGTCTAAATCTCCATTAACATCTCTGTTGCAATATCAGACTTTAAATTAGTTGTTCGTTGTGAACTGAATATTACCAGTCCGAATCACAAAACAGTATAGTTTTGGTTTAGCTAGTGGGAGTGGGGGAAAAAGTGACTGAAGCTCCTAAGAGGTTTGGAATGTTAGAATAAGTTTCACAGATGAGTTGGTCAGAGAAAAATAAATATAGTTCATTACATGGCTTCGCAATTTAACACATAGATATCTTTGATATTTTACTATAAATATTGAGCAACATCTAGTCTTCATTTTCCAATTCCTGAAGTTTTTGTCCTGTGAACAAAAACTTCCCTTTATTTATAGATAGACCTAAAATAAATAACATTTTATTCTTAATGTCAAACAAACAGGTTTAATTTTTCAAATATCTACCACTTTTAGGAGGACACATTGAGATCAAATTAGGGTTATTATTTCACTCATCTCAATTTCAGCTCTTGAAGAGGGAGAAAAAGCTGATATATGAACAGAACTGGTGTTAATCACTCATATTCAAGCACATTTTTCTGTTTGATTCTCTAGATTTTCCTGAAGGTCTGACCTCTGTTCTATTCGTTGTCACGAAGATTGGAGTTATCAACTCAAGTGTCTTCACCAGCCCAAACTTGAAATCTGTCACCAGTCTAGCTTTAGCGAACAGTGGCATCGTAAAAATTGAACCTGGAGCCTTTTACTCTTTCCATAGTCTCACCAAACTTAGTTTATATCAAAATAATCTGACTACAGTTATGGCTTCTTGGCTTTCCAAACCAGAGCACTTAGAAAACCTTACAATGTCCCTGAATATCATTCAGGAAATTGGCCCCAATATGTTGTCCAGTTTCTCTAACCTGACAACCCTTAATTTCGCAAGCAATAGAATTCATATGATTGAAGGTGGAAGTTTGAAGAATTTGTCAAAGCTAACTTTTATTGATCTATCTGGTAATAACTTATCTACCTTAACAAGAAATGTGTTCAGTGGGCTGATGTCCCCAATAATGAAACTGGGTGACAATCCATGGAACTGTTCCTGTGAACTTCAAGATTTTGGATTATTTTTGCAAGGTAACATAACACATAATTGCAATCATTCCAAACCCTTGGGCAACTCCAATTCTATTCAGATAACTAGGCGTCTGTAGCCCGAAATCTAATAGAAATGTGAAACTTTTTGGAAGTACTTGAGAATGGCCTGGTGAGTAGAGATGTGGTGGTTCAGGATTTTGCTGTATTTGTAATAATTTGATACACCTTAACGTATCAGAGGGGTAGTAGTGCTAGTTTGTTTTAGCAAAAACAACCAGGAGCCCTGTGGAACCTTAAAGGCTAACAGATTTATTTGGCCATAAGCTTTCATGGGCTGGAGCCCATTTTGTCAGATGACACCGTGGTCCCCAACTCACAAAAGCTTATGCCCAAATAAATTTAAGAGTTCAAAGTGCCACAGGATGTCTCGGTATTTTTACCTTACAGAATGTTACTGTAAATTACTTCCTTACTGTAGTAGTATTTATAGTATGAAGTCTCAAAGTTGGGGCTACATTCTGTTGGGCACTGTGTGGTAAATCGGTTTCCTTAGATAAGCATGTCACCTACAGTAACGATTTATTTTTAAAGAGTAGGAGGAATTAGTCCATGCTTCAAGATCATACTGTGAAAACATAGCGCAACGGAGAGCGAAAGATCTGAATAGCGTGTTGGTGATGATTTGTTTTACAGTGTCAGAAGAATGTAAAAAGGGAACAATGAGAAATTTTGGGAGTACAATGTTGGGTCAGTGTGGGGAGGTAGAAGGTGGCATTTTCAATGGAAGTTGAATCAATTGCAAAAATATTGCAGGCTGTTAAAATATAACCACCTTTCAGTTGTATTGTACACTATTCCAGACCTTCTGAATCCTGGGGTTCTTCTTGACCAATAACTTAGGGTGCGTCTACACTATTTCGAAATAACTAGCACTATTCTGAAATAACTTAGTCTGCGTCTACGCGGCATGCAGTTATTTTGAAATAGCGTCAAAATACTGTTGAGCTGGAGGACAACTTACACCGACTCTAGGGACCCTCATTGTATGAGAAATAAGGGAAGTCGGAGGAAGAGTGCTCTATTTTGAAATAAGTGCTGTGTAGACACTCCCTATTTCAAAATAAGCTAGGCAATTGACGTAGCTCAATGCGTGTAGTTTATTTTGAGTTAAGCCCTGCTGTGTAGACGCACTCTTAGGCAGAAAATTATTAAAATGTTTGGATGGACCTCAGCACCCGGGTACTCTGAATTATGTCTAATGCAGGTAGAAACAGTGCAATGGACAAAAATGGAAAGATGCATTTTATCAAACAATTGGAGATGGGAAAGATGTAGTTGATCTGAACCACCCCCCTCTGTCAGTGAAGGATTATTTCCTTATGATACATTTGAGCTCACAATCAGAGGCCAAAATGTTACAACTAAAGTGCATAAAGTTAGGTCCCTGCAGCTCGCTCTCTGATGGTAGTGCAATCTGTGGGTACTTTAACAAGCGATGGTGAGAGCCCAGGATCTTAAGGAGTCACAAGTGAGTCTTGCACTATTTGTTTTTACAGAGCTGATGAATGCTTCTGTATTGGAAGATGCTTCATCTGTGGTGTGTCAGAGCCCACCAGCCTTGAAGGGAATTCCAGTTTGGAACATCTCTGACTTTAACTGCCCACCTATTCTCATAGCACCATCACTTGAGAATGACTTTTATAAAGTTGGATTGCCAGCGATGCTTCTGTGTGTAGGTGTGTGACAGTGCAATTTTCAGTATCTTATTTCATACTGTGAAATTAATTTCAAACTCAGGCTTTTGAAAGCATGTCCCACCGCCTTGCAGGAAAAGTTACACCCAGGTCCCGTACACCTCTTTTCAAGATAGAGTTGCCGTGTTCAATAGAACGATAATATGCAAGGCAAACCCAGAAAACAGTCACAATTCCACTGCAGAAATGACAGGCTGCTGAGTTTTTTTTAATTTCCTTGTCCAGAAAAAAAATTACTTTCAAGTTGTATTTTGAATGTTTTTCAGTACTTAATTCTGTAAAATGCATATCGTTAGTATACTTCATAATGTAGAATAAGGTTACTCATCAAGAGAGCAATTTACTGTTCCAGAAACTGGTAGCTCGGGTAATTAATTCTAAGCCATTTGCCATGTTGTCCAAGGAGATCCCGAATAAAGCATTTTTATTATTTCAGATACAAAGAGGCTAAGGGAAGTTTTTAAATTGAGACCTGCTGTGGGTGCATCTTAATATTTAATATATTGCATAAATTGAAAAGAACATGCAAATAAAGCACCTGGAAGATTGATTCTGTAGAGGCTGTGCATAAAAGCACAATTTGATGTTTAAAATAAAGTTTAAGAAATACAGATTTTGGTGGCAGAAACTTGCAAAAGAAATATTTTTTCTCTGCTTTTAGAGCATTAGCTTTGGTGAAAGTTCCATTTTTATTAATACAAGTGGATGTACAAAAAATATAAAAACATTCTCAGGAAATTTTTCAAAGTTTTGCCTTTAAATGAACGTGTTCATTTATAAACCACGTCAATACCTTTTTCGAACAGGAATGAAGTGGTTATACAATTTAGCTCTGTCTAGGGTATTTTTATCTTTTGTACAAGATTCCATCTAATTTTTATTTGATTTTTTTTTTTTTTAGTGACATAGTTTTGGTGAATTTTAAAATTATTTGTTTGAACTATTTTTGCAGGGTTGCTTTCATTTCTTTTGCTGCTTCTCCTGCTTT
This sequence comes from Pelodiscus sinensis, assembly GCF_049634645.1. Taxonomy (NCBI): domain Eukaryota; kingdom Metazoa; phylum Chordata; order Testudines; family Trionychidae; genus Pelodiscus; species Pelodiscus sinensis. The sequence continues at coordinate 22,094,632 of NC_134732.1, read as the reverse complement.
GGAAAATGAAACAAGAGAAAAAGCAAGTGCAGCCAGGTAAAGAAGTTACTGTTGAAAATAGCCATGAAAAATTAACAGGTCACATTAACACGATGACAGAGAGACTAACGTGCCAAGGACTATTACATGAAAAGCTACAGACAATAGTAGAAATTGGCAAAACCCAACAAAATAGAACGCAGAGAAGTCGGGCAAAATCTGCCTCACCAATTATGTTGAGAACAGAGTTTCAACACAGTAGTTCTCAACACCCCAGACCAACAGATGAGAACCAGGAGCAACCCAAAATCTCTAGTATAGTAATAAATGAACAACCCTGCATGAAAAATGAAGACTGCAACAATGTTATGGAACTGTGGTATTTCAATAGCTTGCAAGATTGCAATAAGAAGGTTATGCTTAGTCACAATGCAAACACTTCACCCACTGAGCTAAGCATAGAAACCCAAAACAAGGATAGTTCAGTATTGTTAAAGCAGTCATTGCAGGACGATGGTGTTTCAGAAGTGTGCTGGAATGATGGAGTTAAGGGAAGTGATAAAATAGAGAAGGTTGAACCTTTTTTGTATTTAAGTGTTGCTAGTACAACTGAAGAATCACCCAGTGTATCTGGCACTGGACACAAAGGTGCTGTGAACAGAAATGTGAATATGAGACTGTGTTCTTTGAGGAGAGTTTTTACGTGGCCGTATGAAAAATGCAAAAGGGATCAAAGCCAAGACACTTTATGTTGTGAGGATTTTTTCCAGGCATGTTCCTATATGCCCACTAGTGCTCCAGGTGTTCCAGCAGCAGTCAGGAAAACAGAATCCAAAGATGAACAAAATCTGTCTGATCCCCATCTAAGTACTGGAAGGGAACAAAAGTCAATTCGTGATTACTGCAGTAATGAACCTAACTTAAACAGAGAAGCAAAACCAGCAAGGAAATTGGTATCTCCACTTCAGAAAGGAGCTAAGCAAATAGCCACAATGGAGAATGCATATAACTCAGTGCCTGGAAAAGGATTCAGAGGCCCCGAGGCTGTAAAAAAGAATAACAAAAAGACGCCTTCCCTGACTGGATTTGGCAATGACCCTATTCGCTCGCCAGCATCCTCAGACAACTCTGGTCACAGCTCCTCCCCATGTGATAACACATTGCTCGGAAATAATGAATACACCTTCATTGATCTTTTGCATGAAGTCGTGGAAAATCGTGGAAGGCGGACTAGGGAGAGGTGGAAACAGACCCATCAAGTGCAACTTGCTATTCATCCCCCAGGGAAGTCAAAGTAAACTCATTGCACTACTCCAAAAAAAAAAAAAAAAAAAAAAGTTCAGTGGACAGTAGACCATCTGCTCAACCGAAATTGTTGTTATAACATTGCAGACTGGTGAAATGTACCTGATTTGACAGTACTGGAAGTTGAAACCCTGTGGTACACATACGTCCAGAACAATGCAAACTGTTTCTTCTGATTGCTGCATGAACCCTATTTTGGAAAAGCCACTTCTAAGAACAAGAGGAGAATTTGTTCCTGCTTCAGTTGATTCTTTGTGCCAAAAAAGGGTGATTAATGTGACAGTTTTTGTGATGTGATCATTTATTTACAGGAAGCTAGACTGAGACTTACCAAACTCATTTGATTTAGGCAACCAGATAGACATCAGACGACTAATGAGTTTTGGTCAGTAATCATCTAGGGTAAATTTTCCAAAAATGCCCATATGATTTCCATACTAAAGTCCCATATAAAGTACATATGACTTACATATGTTGACTTAGCACTCTTGAAAATTTTATGTAGGCTGGTTTTGCTCCAGATATGTAGAAGAAGCCAAATTCCATTATTCACCCCACCCTCCCGAAATCACCCATATCATTACTGTCATATCAGCAGCTTAGAAATTGATAGTTCATGGGGTACGGAGCCTCGACCTGCTCTATTTATTGGCAGACACCATTAGTATCCAGAGATGTCAATCTGGCCTATTCATGAGCACTAAAAATGAATTTACTTGCACAAGAAATGCTAATGGGTTATACCTTCTTACATGGATTGCTAATTGTGCACTCTCTCTCTGTTTCTGCAGAATATTAGTAATAATGCAAAGCTATCTATTGAGCAATAGGGCTATTTTATATGTACAACACCGTCTTTTTGGTAGGCTTTATGGGTTTTACACACTATTTTCAAGTAATAATTTATAAAATGGCTAATAAACCATGTAACTAGAAATGTTTGTCTACAGTGAGCTATTAACTCTGTCTGATCTTCTGTAACGTTAGATCTTGTTCCACTATCCCTCATGAATTTCCATGCAAGTGAGAACAGCTAATTGTTAGTCTGTTTGCAATTCCATCCAAATAACACCTTCTTTTTAATGCTTATATTTGTTCAGATTTAGGGCTGGTGCAAATCACAAAGAATTTGTTTTGTATATTTTGGATTTGTTTAGAAATATTGTAATTTCTTCTCGCTAGATAGCTGGCCCTTGTCTCTCCCCTATCCTCTTCCATCCTCCTTTTTTGTGTGGAGTAAGGATTTTGATGGGGAAAGATTGAAAGTTAGGATATTTTGCTGTTAGGGTCACAAGTACCATTCACTCCCTTAAATTTATCAGTCTCTTTTCATTATTTATTGCTGTCATACCTTAAATTTTAATTCATGCAAATTTAATTGTTTATAATCTCCTGAACTGAGATTTAATGCAGAAAAGTAGGAACCATCATTTGCATACTTCTTACATGACTCCAAGGCTTTGTCTACACTGCAGGGTTTTTGCTCAAGAAGCCTTTTGCAGAAGAATTCTTGTGCAAAAACATCTTGCGCAAAAGTGCATCCAGACCTCAAAGCACATCGCAAAAGTGACGTGCTTTTGTGCAAGACAGCATCCACGCTACATGGACACGCTTGTGCAAGAAAGCTGATTGCCATTCACAGAACGGCCATCAGAGCACCTGTGCTTTTGCCGATAGGGGTTTCTTGTGCAAAAACCCCACCAGAGCATCCACACCTGCCTTTACGCAAGAGCTGTAGTGCAAAAAGGAGTTATTCCTTGTGGGGAGAGAAATAACTCTACCAGCAAAAGCCCTCTGTTCTGTCGATTTTCTTGTGCAAAAACGCACTTGAGGTGTGGACGCTCCGCCGCTTTTTGCACAGAAACCTTGGGCTGTGTCTACACTGGTGCGATCTTGCACAAAAGCAGCCATTCTTGTGCAAAAACTTGCTGCTTGTCTACACTGGCTGCGTGTTCTTGCGCAAGTAAACTGACATGAATTTCTTGCGCAAGAATGCCCTATGGTTAAAATGGCTATCAGAGCTTTCTTGCGCAAGAGAGGGTCTACACTGGCATGGATGTTCTTGCGCAAAAGCACATGCCAGTGTTGACGCTCTCTTCTGGAAGAGTGTTTGCAGAAGAACTCTTCCGCAAAAGAGTTTTTGTGTGAGAACGCGCCAGTGTAGACGTAGGCTTGTAGTGTAGATATAGCCCAAGTGTAAAATGCATACTTGTACAAACAATTTATTCATAATGAAAAAGCATTATCTTCCACTAGCTCTTATTAAATATGGATTCTCTCTAGCTGTAAATATCTCTTTCCCAGGACAGGATTTTTCCTGTGATGTTGGTTATGCATGAATCGCAGAGTATCATCTGCGTTTTTCTCTTGTGTTTTTATAATTCTTTTAAAATGTTACCACTCAGCTTTTTAATGTTAGTTTTGTCACGGTTTTACTAATTCCGGAGATTTCCTGTTTGAGCCTGCCTCATTTGTTGTTAATCTGTAATGAATCTTAACATGGATGACTGGTCCAATTAGCGAACCATGTTTTCTTGAAGCATAAATACTCTGACCAGTGACATCTTATAGTACTCAAGGGAAGCTGAAGTTTTTAACAGAAAAGTCCATGCATTTCTGAGGATGAACTGTAAGTTGTTCCAACTTTTTTTAATTCTAGCAACAAACATTTGTATTTAAATTGTGCTATATATTCAGTGGGAAATTATACTGGTTAGAAATCAAATAGTGCATAAATATTTTCTAAGCGTGGTCAAAATGTATTCAGGCACACACTTTCTGTAAAGTAATAAAATATGAAATGAGAAAGCAATGCTCTTGCATATAAATGAATGTCTGCCATATGAACTGAAATTATTAAGAAAAAATAACATTGACATATTTCTGTAAAATGTGAACTCAGAAGTAATCCTAAAGGGTGCCTGTCATTTATAGAAATATTGCTATTGTAATGAATCAATTTTTGAGTTTCCCAAGTATTCTAGGTAGGAAAAGCCTCTTCACTCATTTGGGAAAGGTATTCCTATTAGTCATACAGTATTTTTTTTAAAGCAGGGCGTACAATTCAATATACAATTATTGTGCTAATGCTTGTAATCTGAGTAGTTGTGTATATAAAACAGCATATCCTTTTAGATGCAGAATTGTAGTAACTGTCTTAAAATTTAACATTCAATTGCCTGCCAAACTTTTTAAAAGTTAGGCTGAGAAACTATAATTATTTTTTTAAATGAAAGTATACAAACATTTGCAGCTGCCTGAAATTGAAATCTACTTTCCATGGGACAATTTTGCCTCTTCTTTGATAATCACCCAAAATTAGTTCAGTAAAGTAAATTTCAGAATCCACCTTTCTTTGAAAATATTTCTAACCTTCATAGGATTTTTCTAAAGTGTGCATCTGACTAGCTGTTTGGGAAAATGTTAAACCTGCTTAGAGTATTTTTGGTTTTGCTACTAATAGGAACATATAATGTAACATAAAGAACGTGTAATATTTTTGAGCAAGTTAAATGAGTTTATAACCAGTGCACATGTATCCCTTGCCTAGAATTAAGCCAATATGTTGTCAGTTACACAACACAACGCAAATGTAAATGCTTATATTCACAGACACTGAGAAAATGCCAGATGTATGCTTTGGGAGGAACATAAAAAGGTAGAATGTATATAGTCCAAGATATGTGCTGAAACAGGATACAGTTGGTGATACAGAAAACAATTCAGGAAATAAGTTAACAAAATAACAAGCTTAGAGGTCCATCATCTAAATAGTCTCATGGTTAACGATATGGTATCTAAATATTTTCTACAACAAATGAGAATCCATCTTTTTTTCTTGGGGTAAAACACCTAATTTTACAGTATATTCAATCCCATATAAAATACATGGCAGCAGCGGTCTACACAGAAATGACCAGTTACCTAGTGCTCTTTTCCTTCTTACTAGTGCTTACATTACTTCGAGACAGCTAAAAATACATGAAATATTTCCTTACTATTGATTTTCTAGGTAAGCCATTACTGTACTTTCCAGGTGGATGTTGAGAGATGGTGAATGGGATCGTAAATGGTGAGAAGTGGGGGATTAACAAGGCGATTGTTCTTTTAAAGATATGGTGCACCATATAAAATAATTTGCAAATCCCCGTGCCGTCAGCGCATCAGTTAATAACCTGCCTATGAAGAGTGGGGATATTTACTAATTAATAAACACCACAATAGGAACGTAGAAACTTGCCTAGTAACAATCACCTTCTAACTCGTGATCACAGCGTGTCTGTCACTAGTGTGTACGGCATCTTAACGTTGAAGAGATTTCAGAGCAATGCTAAAAACGGTGGTTTGAAGCTTTCCGTAGCCAAGGGCCCTTTTGAACGAAATAGCTTTTATAAGCAGCAAATGCTACTGCGAGACTAAAACACTGTTACAGTGGAATGAAAAGATCATAAATACTCCTCTTGATGCATAACCTCTTAATCTATAGTATCCCAGTGGACATGGAATCAGTATAGTAAGTCAGAATCCTGCAAGTTTAAGACAATCCTCAAAAAGAACTTTTCAAAAATGTGTGTGTGTGTATAACTGGATTTTATGTGTAAACAGGTCCTTTGGCGCTTGCTAGTTTTCTTCTGCTGATTTGCCTGGAAGTAGGCCGGCCTTGTCCCCCGCTCTGTAAATACTGCTCCACAGGGCTAGCGGAGTGTGAGCAGGTCTCATCACTTCAGGAAGGTAAAACCTTTGTTCCTCTCCTGCGTTCCTGTTGCTGCCAATTCATAGAGGAGACAAGTAGTGAGTGGAATTCTTAAATCACATGTTGCTTTTGAGCCAGGGTTTGTGCTTTGTAGTTAAGTGTCTAGAAGTAACAATGTATTCACTTGAAAAACTATAAAGAGGAAAAAGCCAAAAGCCATGGCCATATATAAAAGTCATGTTATCTAGTCAAGGTTGTGATGGGGCTTATGAACACTAGTAGGCCATAAGCCAAGAATAAAAGGGACTATATTTAGGAGAACATGACAAGGTCTGTCTTCAGCCCTGCCGATGGGGGAAGGAAAGAGGCAAGGCCGGGTGATTCAAAGGGACCTGGGACTCCTGGCCAATACCACTGCTACTGTGGCAGCAGCCCTAAGCCCTTTTAATTGTGGCACTCTGGGTGGCTTTAAGACAGGGCTACTCATATTTGCAGGCTGTGGTGCAGTTTGTGTTTACGTGGGGCTCAACATGCGGCCCGGGGGTGAGAGCCGAAACAAAAAAGAAGTCAATAGAATGGTCTTCTGTTGAGATGCGTTTTAGTAGTTAAATTTCTGGACTGTCACTGCTCATTAAAAGTGCTGTCATGTGGGTGGAAATCGGGTCCATACTGCATTTTATTAACATCAGCAGAACTGACTTAAATGGGGCCTGCGTGTTGTGTAGTCTTGCCTTAACCTTTGTAGTCATGCCTGTCAGTGTGAAAGAAGCTATTTGCATATATTTGCATGTATGTTTGCATGTATATGTAACCACACTTAAGTTGCGGCCCTCGGCATGTGCTGTAAGTATCATTGTGGCCCTCGGAGCTTCCAAAGTTGAGTTGCCCTGATCAAAAGGGTGGAGGGCAGGGAGTGGGAGATGGTGTGGTGCTCTCTGGGCAGCACTGAGAGCTACCTGCTCCTAGCCCCACCCCTTCCACCTGAAGCCCCACCCCTTCCAGGAACCTAGAGCTGGCCACCCACACCTAGCCCACTGGCCCATGGAGGCTGTCAGTGCCCCTCCTATCTTTGAGTAAATTGCTTTCAGTCATTGTGGTGTGGTCTTCAGCTGTAGCTCTTTGTACTTGCCCAATGCAGCCACATCCCAGGGCTGATTCCCAATGTGTATTAGATCAGTCTATTCTCTTCCTGTGGTTTAGGTCCTAACATCTTTTTTTTTTCTTCCTCAGTTTTACCAGGTTTGCCAAACTCCACAGAGAAAATACTGTTGCGGCATGGAAACCTCAGCAAGATACCCCCGCTATCTTTCCAGAACTTCCCCCGGCTTCACTTGCTCTCCGTCACTGGATTTCCGTTCTCTTCCCTTGCAAACATGACCTTTGTGGCAAAGGACTCCAGCAGCCTGAGGAGTTTGGATCTCAGCAGTAACTCCCTGGTGAGCTGTGGGATCCAGCCTTCGGCTTTCGCTGGCCTCGGAATCCTCGAGGAGTTGATTCTTACAGATAATGCCTTGGACACGGTGAAAAGTTCTTGGTTCTTGGAGATGCCGTTGCTCGCCAAGCTTCTCCTTTCTGGCAACAAAATAACTTACCTTCCACCACGGACTTTGGAGAGTTTGGCTAAGCTGAACGAACTTGTCATGTCTTCCAACTTTATTCGATATCTTTCCAGGGACACTTTTTATGGGCTGGCGTCATTGACCAAACTGGACTTGTCAAGCAATGAAATCCTGTTTATTAATAACGAGGTTTTCCAGCCTTTGCATGCATTGACGCATTTACAGTTGTTTAATAATAAGCTGACTGCACTGGCCAGCATCCCAGATTCTCTTGCCGCCTTGTTTCTTAATGAAAACCCTTGGTTTTGTGACTGCCATCTGGTGAGCTCCATGCAGCTACTGAAGGAGAAAGTGCAGACACCTGGTGGCTTCGTGTGCAACAATCCACCAAGCCTGCGAGGATGCCAAGTGTTGAGCGTAGGGCCGGAAGTCTGTGCCTTTCTACCCCAAGAAACCACTTCCAAATTTGACTTGCTGTATGGCTTCACAGGTAAACTCCAACAGCATGTGTTTGGGAGCTGCTGTCTGAATTGTTAGCTATGTTCATACGTCACATTAAAGGTGTAGAGTATAAAGGATCTTCAGAGTTTTATTTTGCCTTACTGGCTTTGTGGGGCCTTATTCATTAGCATCCAGAGGGCAGTCTTTGGGCAAGACGACCCCCAAGTCAGTAAAGGGATGAAGGAACCTGGAAGGAGATAATGCAGATCCTATCAGATGGTGCTTCAGAGCAGGGTTGAGGTGTTTTGACAGACCTGTGTGGTGAAAAACTTGCATGAAACGGGCCTCTGTAATGCCGACAGACACTGGTCATCTGTGGATGGACTCAAACCTGGGACCTCTGGAGATTAGTGCATGAGCCTCTACCGCATGAGCTACAAGCCAACTGGCTATTAGCAGAGGGTACATCTACACTTCCAGGAAGACCGACGCTCCAGAGGTCAATCTTCCGGTGTTTGATTTAGTGGGTCTGGTAAGGACCTGCTAAATTGAACGCTGAGGGTGCCCCTGTTAACCCCAGAACTCCTTGAATTCACCAGGATACACAACAGTTGCAGTCCAAGATACACAACTCAAATTACTTGAATTGTGTAGCTGGAGTTGACGTACCTTGCATCGATCTTTCTGGGGCAGCCTCACAGCAGGAGGTCAAGGGGAGAAACGGAAAAGTTGACGAGAGTTTTTCTCCTCGACCTCCCAATATGGGGCTGCCCCAGAAAATCGAGGCAAGGTATGTTGACTTCACAAAACTGAAGTTGCATATCTTGCATCGATTTTTCTTCTCTGGTATAGACCTGGCCTGAGGCTGTAGAGCAGACTCATTGTTCTCTCTGCAAGTGGTCTTGGTGCCATTAGATGGGACAATCCACTACATTCAAACAGTGTGTAGGTTACAACTGCACCATGCCTGACAGTTGTAGATACTGCTATGACGATCCAGTGCCAAGTTCATGCTATACACTTAAACAATGAAGTAATGAACGTGGTCTGACTCTCATCCTCTCTCTTGCAGGAGGACTTTTCTTCAGTTTTATCGTGTGCCTGATTGCCTGCTTCGTCACCAAACACTGGAAATACAGCAGAGTCACTAATCAGGCAGAGGATGGACACAGCTCACAGAAGGACTCTGTGGAAGAGTTCCCACGGAGCGTGACCAGTGTCCCTTCCGTATCCCCACTTCCCCATAGCGGTGTGATAAAAACCAGTAGGACAAGAGGCTTTCAGAAAGAAAGCAAAGCAGATACAAAAGAAGACACACCCGGTGACGTTTTCAACAACACGCCCCAAGCCAGCAGAGAATATGCAGCAGAAACAGGCACTCCAGTGAAGTTGCCTGGAATGGTCCTGCTGCCGGCTCCCCGTCACGCAGGTAAAAAGATCCTGACGATCTATCCAGAAGGAATGGAAATTGAAAGTCCAGACAAAGCAAGCCCAGCTCTCCGCCTCGTGGGCAGCCAAAGTGTGGAGACAGCAGCTGAAATCCCCAGATGTGTCAGTGCCCCCGGTTTACTTCCTAATGTGGAGCTACAGCCTTCTCTAAAGAGGGACCATGGCTTGTATTGCCCATCATTCAACCACGAAAAAACTGTCCAGAAGAGGGAACAGTTGGAGATTGGCGAACCTGGTAAGTTCCGTTAAAGCGGAAAAATGATTACTCCGAAAAGGTGGCGGCGGGGTTGTCGGAGGGGGAGGTTGGGTGTTGGTTGCTTTACAACAGGACTAGGAGAGGTCGTGAAACAGAAAATAATAACTCCGACTTTCATTTCTGTATTTTGCCGTGGTGGCCCTGTGCTCTGCCCACTTTCAAGGGGCTTGCTGCTGAATGAGGTGGCCCGTTATAATGGAGGCTGCTGCCACGAATCCGCAGAACCAGCACGAATTCTCAGTAGGGGCTACTGTCCAATGGGGCATCTTGATCCACTGAACATCTTCATCCCTCATCCGGAATTTGCATCGTTCCCTACTCAGTCTTAGGGTACCGAGCTGTCAGCTCCATTGGCGAGGCATTGCGAGAAGAAGATGTTTCACGTTTAGAATGGTGGTCTTATTTCAAAGAACGTGACTGTAGAAATCAACGCAGGACGCTCTTGCCAGTCGCAGTGCTTGTGTTCACCACCGCAAATGGCAAAATCCGCAAATGCTGGGGGCCGTGGCCCCGGCGGTGAGCTGCCCAAGACTCCCAAACTCATTGGGGGCCCAGGAGCTGCAGGAAACTCACGGTGGAGGGCCCCAGGAGCTGCAGGGAACTCACGGTGGGGGGCCCCAGGAGCTGCAGGGAACTCATGGTGGGGGGCCCCAGGAGCTGCAGGGAACTCACGGTGGGGGGCCCCAGGAGCTGCAGGGAACTCACGGTGGGGGGCCCCAGGAGCTGCAGGGAACTCACGGTGGGGGGCCCCAGGAGCTGCAGGGAACTCACGGTGGGGGGCCCCAGGAGCTGCAGGGAACTCACGGTGGGGGGCCCCAGGAGCTGCAGGGAACTCACGGTGGGGGGCCCCAGGAGCTGCAGGGAACTCACGGTGGGGGGCCCCAGGAGCTGCAGGGAACTCACGGTGGGGGGCCCCAGGAGCTGCAGGGAACTCATGGTGGGGGGCCCCAGGAGCTGCAGGGAACTCACAGCAGAGACCAGAAGTGACAGTGAGTTCCTTGCAGCTTTCAACCCCTGCTATCCTCCCTATGCTGGGACACGAGTCACCCGCAAATACTCAGAACCAGGAATAGCGATTCCACCAATCACAAGGGTCTTCCTGTAATTAAAATGCTGCATGGCAGACATGTCCTTAAATCCCTATAGCAAATCCTCATGTGCTTCCTGCATTTAGTGTTTGAGCCCCGTTTCCAGCCCAAGTAGGGGCACACACTTGGGGGGGAAATGCCTTTTCGCCTGTGTGCGGGGGGGGGGGTGTAGTTCTATGCTCAGGTGAGAGAAGTGAGATTGGCACGCGTGGCAAAAATACGTATTTCCAATGTCGTTAACTTCAACTTGCTTCTCTCTGTTTCACAGCCTTGGTGAAATATTTTGAAACCCACTGGGAAGAGCAGGCGTTGAGTCCCTTTGCCTGCTTGGGAGGTTCTCAATGTTTCAGGACTTTGGTAAATGTAGTTTCTCCAGCAGAAAGCGCTACCCAGACACAAACCGGCAGAGAGGGAGGTCACACTGCCTCTAGCAAGAGAAGCAAATCCTGGAGCTCTTTACACTTCAGCATCTCCAGCCAGTTAGCAGAGGCTGCTGGAGAGAGAGCCTCCAAAGAAAACGGTGAGACTGGATTTGAGGCCCATTCGGTGCATTCGAGAAGAGGCCCCGACTGCGAGACTTTATGCCAACGACATTTTATAAAAGGTGAGTCCACCGCTACCACTGAAGATGGATGCACAGATCGAGGAAGGGAAGAACCAGCCTTTCAGAAAAACATCTGTCTTGAGAACTGCCGCATTGCACAGAGTGTAAGCGACCATCCGAGAGAGTCTATGAACACAGGGAATAGCAACCTCGCGCCAGAACCCGAAGCACCAGCCGACTCCCTGCTTTCAGATTTCACCAACTCTGGAGAACACGCTAGTGCCAGCAACCCAGATAATAAAGGCATCAAGCCTGCAGCAGAGGACAAATTAATTACCACCTTTTCTGAGAAAGAGGCTCTCCCGTCTCGCTCTTTCTGTGATAACGATAGATCGGGAGAAGAGAGGCCCTACGATAGGATACCGAGGAGCGAGACACCTGGCGAAGAATCCTCCTTAAAGAATAATAAATTATCTAGAGAGAGATTTTGGAAATCCCATACAAATTGTTGCAATGAATACCAGCCCTGCCCAGCTGCCCAGAAAGTTTTGAAGGAGCTGAAGACTGCACGTGTGAATTCAAGAGAGCAATTAGACCTGTCTCCACAGGCTCCCCCCTCCGATCTGGATCTTCTGAGAGGTAACGAGAGACTCACCATTAACCTTTTCGTTAAACTCTCCCAGAGAAGGGAAAAGCGGAGGCCCAAGCAGCAGCCCTGGAAATGACTGGAGATTAGCCACGGAGTGTAGCAAGGCTGCAGCTCCGTGTATTCTACGCGCCGCTGCTTTGAATTAAATTGACACCTAATTTCAAGAGGAGGTTTTGTGTTCCACAGCTAACGAACATCCGTCTGTGGCCGGGGGAGGTGTGAGCTAATGCTAAGAAATAGTCTGAGTCCTGTGCTCATGCTTGTGGTGGCTGATAAATGAACTACATTGCGTAACAAAGTCCCAGGCAGCTGTGAAAACAAGGCCATGCAGGCATTCTCTGCTTAGCATTATGCTTAAACTCACCCCGGGCAGCAGAGAGTGCTGCAGGCCAGCAGGTGCTTAGATTCTACTTGCCATATATAATAAGGGCAGCAGCAGAAAGCAATTTCAAAGTACAGTAAAACCTGTTATCTGGCACGCCCGGGGATTAGGGCGTTCCGGTTATCTGAGGGTCCCATCAACCTAGGAAAACCCAATGGACAATAATAGTAAAACTCAGGTTTTTAATATTGGTAGTTTTGTAGTGTGAGGCAGTTGGTCTAACATTTCTATTTTGAGTTAGTACTTCTTAAATAAAAAATTAAGCCAATCATGGGAAACCAATCCAGACCTGTGCGCCTGAAGATGTGACAGTATTGTGGCTGGGGGCAATGCTGGTTAACAAAGTTTTCTGGTTAACAGAGTGCTGGACAACAAAGGTTTCACTGTACGAGATTTTTTAAAAATGTTCATGCCATATAACAGCTGTTTCCTCCTTTCCCTTCTCCTTAGATCTCTTCATGATGTATAAAAAGAATTAACGTTTGTTTCAGCACTTTTAAAATGTAACTCACCACCGCCTAGGGAATTTAGAAGGATTTCACCTGTTTTTAATAAAAGGCAATATATTTTCAAATATTCGGGATTTCATTAATTTTTGGAAATAACTGCCGCATGATAATGTGCAGCCAACAGCTTTGTAAAACTTAACTATCAAGTGTGCAGACAGGAATAGCTTCTGTAGTGATCGATTGTAATCATCGCTGTATTTCAGTTTCAATTATTGTCTGCGAGACTCAGGCAGACAGAGCACTGTAACACACAACGTGAAGGGGTTTTACGTCTCCTGAAGCATCTCAGTATATCCACTACCCCAATATCCATGTGCAGTTCATTGGTGGATGGACATGAATTGGGGTCATGAATTCACACACTGTAGAAACGGTGATAAGGATTTTTTATAATGTGTCATGGTGTTTTGTATTTATACTAAATCTTACAGAACAAGATGTGACTACAACTTTCCTTGCCCGGTATGTAAACAGTGACGAGCCACTAACAACTGAACGGGAAAAGGGAAACGACAGCACTTTGCTGGACGTACACGCTTCCTTTGCTCCTGATTGGATTTGCCATCAAGAGTTGCCTGAAGAGGACAATAGCATTTCTTGTGGACTTCCTCAGACAAGAACTCTGCAGCGGGCCCAACCAACTGATATAGCTCACCAAGAAGTTGGAGCTGATTGCTGCTCTCTAAGACAGGCAACTGTTGACCCCGTCGCTGAATTTCAAGAGAGCACTGAAAAATGCACTATAACAGATCAGACCAGGATGGCGGATCTAGGAAATGCCTCCATTGGTGCTAATCCTCCAGCCAGAAGATCTGAGAATGCAGGTAGTGAGCACCTTGTCCAAGACTGGAAGTCTTTGGATGCAGAAACCGATTTGGATAAACTGGCGCAGACAAATACCATCAGTGGGCATTTGGCTGGTGGTGAAAAAGGTTGGGTCACTGCCTCTCCAACTATTTTACATCGAGAACTCTGCCTTGTAAAATCGCAACAACTCAGTGCTATAGCATCTGCCGTTACTTACCTCCCTCTCACCCCGGCTCCTGGCTCTAGAACTTCCAGTCCGAATAGTCGTAAAGGCTCTTTAATGGATGTTCACGAAGTTGGATGTAAAGGAGCAGCCGATAGGGTCTCCAACTGTTATTTGCCAAATGAGGTTATTTCGGCGCAGCAAATGCACGTTTCTCCCAGTGAAGAGAAACATGCAGGCAGACTGAGAGAGGCAAGTGCCAATGCAGAATGCTTGCTTAATGAAGACAAGGGAGCTCAGGTTAATATTGATGTTGAGAAAACAAAGACGGTTCAATCAGACTACACTGAGCACAACTCGTATGAGGTAGAGAAAGCTATTAGCTCAAACAACACAGACGACCAAAAGAATTTTAGGGAACTGTTGGGCCCGAGTGAAAGTTTGAGGGTTGACTGCGATACCTGGCATAATATAGACACCAGTCCTTGTAGAAGCAGCTTGGAAAATGCCTGTCCTATAGCAGCTAATCATTATGAATGCGATGGTGTTGCATGTAAAAAGGACACTGGCCAGGAGCATTTCGGACAACCTGCTGCATCAAAAAGCTGCAAGTCCTCTGCAGATCCTGCTCTTGCTATTTATGAAAGTCAAGCAGAAGAAATCAGTGTTCCTGGCTACAATGGGACTGTTTCTCCATCGTGCCAGGTCTCTAGTAGTGCAGGAATTCAGCAAGTAGCTTGTAATAAGGCCTCGTTTCAGTTCCAGAATATATTGGTAAACCTAAAACCAGAGACCGAAGCAGATATGAAACGTTCCGACTCTAAAAACCACATGTTAGTGGCTGTTAACACAGACACTGAACTTTGTGAGGCAGGAGACAACTCCTTTGCCAGTCCATATTTAGGAAGCAGACAGCCCCGGGAGACTGGACTGCATTCTAAGATAATTTGTCTGCCGGAGCAGTCAGACAGGTCTTTTCTGCAACAAGAATCTGCACTTTCCAACCCATGGAAGAATGACCTACAGCAAAACTGGAATGAAAGTCCATCAGTAAAACAACCCAAGAATACGTATCATTCCGTTTTCAGACTACCTACTGATGGCTTATCTCTTGGGAAACTTCGCCAGAATTTAGACTGCACCCTGGATCTTCCGGAGCTGAACAAGAGGTCCTCCCCCACCACTCCAGTGACACCAACTCCATGTTCATTGGGACAAGACCCTCAACTGAGGGATAAAGCCACATATTTAAATTGCCTTTATAATCCAAAGACGCCGAGGAAACAAACAAATGAACTAAGTGTACTTTCCAATCTCCGCTATTGTAAAATTTCAGCAAACGTATCGCTTAGTGTGGAAGAGGAGGAAAGGAGGTCCAAGTGGCAGAAAAAAGAGAATGACCCAACCAGTAAATGAGTGACCATCAATATAAACCTCTTGCTAAAAATATATATTACTGTGATGTAAGTATACTATGAATTTATGATGTTCTACTATTAGACATTGGTAGAATTTCACACAGCTAAAATATAATGAAGTTGTAAAATGGATGGGTTTGTGTAGATAAATGAAGGCAGCTAAGAATGACTCAACAAATACCATTCCTATGCTGTAGAGATGCATGTATGGTTTTCTGTTAATGACCTTGTACGTATCATTATGTGTTGAGTCTGTTGTCTTTGATTTAGTTTCAAGATATAATTTTTGATCTTGAACTAATACAAAGTGCTAAAAATCCCATGATAAACCTCAGTAGCATGCAAGTTCATGGATGTTTTGGAATTAACAAAGGTTGCCTGTTTCAAAGAAGGAAAGGGTAATGGTTAAAGATATTTAAAAATTAAGAAAAATGCATCCTTTTTGGAAGCCTGTAATTGTAAATGATTTTACCTAGTTTTTTCCCTTGCTTCTTTTGTGGTTAGGCAATGTTTTGGATGTTCTTGAAGGACGGCTTGTGTGCTTTCTTTGTGAGACAAAAAGAGACTTTGCATATTGTATGTGGAAGGTGGCGGAAATAGGTCAAACAGGGTTGGATCATCTAACATTGATAGCTCATAGAAGCATCACTTCATCAAATAACCATGGTAAAATCTTTTTACAGCAAAAGATATTATCCTTGAAATGCTAATTTTAAGGTTTTTAATATTGTTGGTGTTAGATTGACTTGGGCTAAAATTGGCAAACATTTGGATCCACAATATTCCTAAAGAACAGCTCCAACTTAAGGTGAGGAGCTTTGAAAAGATCCCAATATTTTTTTAAAACAGCACAAAATGCTTTTCACAATTTTAGAACACTGAAAAATGGACTTGATAGCCTATCCAAATGTTGGGATTTTAGAAGGAGATTTCCAATTGATTTCAAAATTTCAGCTCACTTCCCTTGTCCAACCCCTTCAAAAACGTTTGCAAAAGTGTATATTAATGCTGCATGCAGCTATTTTATTGTAACTTTATTTTTTACATACCGGTGTGAAATATTTTCATATATATTTGTACCAAAAAACAAACAAAAAAACCCAACCCACCTCTAACTGGCTGTCCACAGTGTATTTCAGAACATTGCACAAAAGAGAGTCCCATATGTGGGAAAAACCTGGAATTGTAATGTTTAATTGCTAATAAAAAAGCATGCACTTGCTGACCTGGAGAGCTGTGAAGATGACAGATTTTCCATAAATATTTTACGCATGTCGTGTGCAAGGGATTTTTATTAGGACGTGCATGTGCACTGTAACAATTCTTGGCTATTCAAATTTCCCTTTAAATTTTGATCTAGAAATTTGGCCTATAATAGTGATATAAACAGTAAATGGACATAGAACATGCAAGACATTAATTTCTCAGAGAATCTCACTTATTTCTGCATTTCCTCCAGACTCGCTGGTTATGGTTATTACGCACAAATCGTAGATATACTCTTCAGAAAGTGTGTGGTGGTGGTGGTTTGCTAGAGACTAGCCAAGCTAGTTCAATCTACTTCAGAGACTCTTTCCTTCCATTTCAGAAACTTTTGGACAACTGATGGACAACCAAAAATGCATAAAACTCATATCCTGCAGTGTCGGTATGTCGGGCGCTATTTTAGATAGGTGTGGTTAGCACTGCAATTATACTATCTCCTGAAGGGTCTGTCTACTGACGTTCATTGCATGTAACACATTGAGACTTCTCATCTGTACCATCTGACTCTTTTCTGATGACTTTTCTGAAATATCAACTAGCCTTGCTCTACTCATGCAATTGTTCCTTATGACTCCTGGTATGTTTCTTAGACCTGAGCTAGTGAAGAAAATAAAATGAACAAGCTATCTTTGGAAGCCAGTTGTACTGTCCTAAAGACCGACAATAGGGGTGTGTCTAGACTACAGGGTTTTGTCGACAAAACTATACCTGCGTCCACACTACCACTGAGTTCTGTCGACATAACGCCGACAGAACTCAGCAGTTTTGTCGACGCTGGTAAACCTCATTTTACGAGGCATAACGCCTTCTGTCGACAGAGTTTCTGTCGACAGAAGGTGTTATTGCATGTAAACTGTCCTTTGCGTCTACACTACCATGTCGACAAAGCAGCTTGCTTTGTCGACAGAACTGAATGTAGTGTAGACGCTCTTTGTCGACAGAAGCTTTGTCGACAGTATCTGTTGACAAAACTTCTGTCGACAAAACTCTGTAGTCTAGACGTACCCTAGGACAGTCTTCATTATTGAGCAGTGGCTCCCAACCTTTTCTGGCATACGGACGGACCCCTTTACAATCTAATAAAATTTTATGGGACAACCCCTCCCCCCCCTCAACAATATCGCTGTTTTCAAACATTCCATTACTTGGTAATCATTTGAAATGTAGAATAGCTCTTATCTAAAAACAAAGATAGTAGTATTGAGAGATAATCTCCTGTACTTTACTTAATAAGAATGATAGTGCTATAGAGCCGATGAGAGTTTATACTTTAAATTTTACAGTACTGCTGTACCAGTGTTCTAGAGTATACATTATGTGTAAGAAAATTCATAACTGCTTTCTAAATACATAAGGTTACTTAATTCCTCGTTAATTATGTGGGCACCTTGCCCTATTGTATGGTATTTTTAAAGAGATAGCCTTTATATAAAATTGTGCCTATGGCTACCAACCACAGTGGTCAATTTTGAACTTACTGGCCGTTAGAAAAGCTTTTTTTTCTTCCCTGAATACACTGCTTAGTTTTGTCTTCCAAATAAGAATGAAAATGAACATTTGAAGCAATTCTTTGTAGCTGTGTTGTTTCGTGCCTCAAACAGTGGGCGTGTCAGTTTTATATTTATTATATACCATAGACTCTATCGCTGTTTTTTGAGCATTAAAGCCACATGGGAAGGTGGGACTTTGTCCATGATCCCCTTCTAAAACAGCCCTTTTACAAGTGACCACATAATTTTCCCTTTGATGCCTTAATGTTTTCAGGAGCATTACAAAAATAAAATATGTTGAGTTTTACATTCGTCTTGTAATCAATTCTAAAGATATAGAAAATTAAACATTTGATCTTAGAATCTCATCAGCTGTTCCTCAATATCTCTACAAGAGATTTTTTTTAAAGATCTCATTACAATTTTTACCATACATTTACACCATAGAAATTTGTAAGATTTTAATTTGCAAAAACATCATTCTTTTTTAAAATACATTTTATATATTAAACAAAAAGAAGCATTGTCAAGTACCACAGAACACTGTTAAAGTTTTTGGCATTATAATAAATCATGCATATTCTGTGTGTGTTGGTTTGCGTTTTTTTCTTACCATTATTATTTAGTATAGTATAATTTTTGCCAGTCTAACTTACTGTTTCCATACACAGCAGGGCCGGCCTTAACACTTTGTCTTTTAGCACCCTTAAAATGTGATCTTTGATTTGGATGTGATCACACCAAGTACAGTACATCTTTTTTCAGTGTGCGTCATGTGTTCCTGTGCAATTAATTGATCATTCTGAAAACTTACAGTATAGTACACCCTTACTTTATGACAGCAGTACATAACCAGTAGTACTAAGTATCTGATTTGTAATGGCTATTTGGCACTTCCAACTAGATCTAGCGTTAAAAACATGCATGCCTGCAGGAAGTGCATTTTGTTGCACGGTCCTCATAAACTGTATATTCTCTGTAACTGTAGAATAATTTCCTGTTTACACACCACGTCAGGCTAGGGAGCCTGTCCAATGAAAAAGTGTGTTCATCTTGTGTGTACAATAATAACCAGAACACATGCAGGTAACAAGCCTCAGCTTGGAAGGATTTGATTTTTATCAGTAAATGTCAGTAAACATCAGTTGCACAGACGAAAAAATATTTCCATCGGTGGTTACAGAAATGTGCAGGTAGGCAAAATACGAAGTCTTGCTTGAGAACTGACTAGAGTTTGACAAAAGCAGGTTTGCTTTACGTGGAGTGATGTGACATTAATAACTTGCATTGTGACAGCAGGAAAGATGTAACTTTTTAAACCTGAATGTCTATTGTTACATCATTGCCTGCTTCCCAGTTTCCTGCAGCTGAACATTTAAATCGATAAAACGGCTTGAAAACAAACATTTTCTATCAAAATTATTTAAAAACAATTCTGCCAAGCCTACAAAGACATACAGTCAAGAGTGTACTGATGTAATGCTACTTTTACAAATAGCGATTTCTGTGTCTAATTATGGCTTTGTTTCACTATAACCTGAGTGAAAAACAGGGACTGGCAACCTTCCAGAAGTTTGTAATTTAGACTTGGTTAAATATAGTCACAATTTTAAAGGATTACCAAAAGTGAGTCTGCAAAATGACTTGTACATCTCAGGAGAGAAGGTGTGTGTGTGTGTGTGAGAGACTTCTTGCAGGATATCTGAGAGGAAGTAACATCATCCTTTCTCATGATGCATAAGAAAATAAATGAGAAGACGAAAAAGCCTTTTTTTATCCAAACATTTCAAAACTTCAAAAATGGTTCTGTTTGAGGCAGGGTTAAAGTTCAGGGGAAAACTTAATGCTGTTTCCTTTACCTGCTTTAAATCCTACATTATCTTCCTGCCAACGCTGAAAATTACCTCTCTTCACCACTGTGTGGCTGAAGCAATTGAAAAAGAACCAGAGCATATCTCTGGCCATATGTATCCAGATACTTCATGAACAAAACCACCAGAATTGCCCAACTCTGGCCCAACGTATTATTGGTAGGTTTGGTTTTCTCCAAAGACACACAACGTTGTACTGCGAGAACACCAACCAGAAGACAGTTCATTATTTCATTCACTATGTTTGGGCAACACAATTGCTGTGCTATTTCCATTTATAAGTCTGTGCCATTCCAATGTTGATATGACCACTTAATTGAATCTAGGACTTGAACAAGTCTCAAAAAAGAGCGAGAGAGATTCATGGTGGTTAGATACATCAATGGCTATTAGCTATGATGGGTAGGATCGGTGTCCCTGGCCTCTGTTTGTGTGGCAAGAAGTGACAGGGGAGGGATCACATGAGGATTACCAGTTGTGTTCCCTCCCTCTGGGGTATCTGGCATTTGTCACTGCTGGCAGACAGGACACTGAGCTAGATGGACCTTGGTCTAATAATGAGGAAACAAATATCAAAAGCTGGTTTGATTGGCAGCCCCAATTCACAGTACCTAGTCCAAGGTTTAAAAACTTCCTGCATGGTACCTCTTGATCTATCTGTTTCTCTCCTCTTATTTTAAGCATCAACAATCTTTAAGTCTCGGCTTGACAAAGCCCTGGCTGGGTTGATTTAATTGGGATTGGTCCTGCCTTGGGCAGGGGGCTGGACTTGATGGCCATGTAAGGTCTCTTCCGGCTTTATGGTTCTATGACTGTGAAAGGGGGAAGATTTCCTTTTCTGGAGGAAGGGGCTTAACTCACGCATGTAAGTGCAGGGAATACACCCCACAACTGGTGTGGGACTGGAGTGAGGGAAGCAATGGTTCTGTCTAGTACAAGTCAGTTTAACCACAAGACCACAGAGATGGGTAAAATGTTACAGCAAATGCGCAACTCTGCAAGTGTTCCTTCCCACCAGGACGCTGTAGGGGGCGGTGCAGTATGCAAATTGGAATTGAAGGCGATGTTATGTACAGCAGCCCATGCTTTTCCCTTCATAGCTGCTTAAGTCTACACGCTTTGGAGCCATTGTTGCCCTGCAAAACTGAGCTCTGTGGCAGGCGGGCCTGAAAAAGCCCGATGACATGGTTCTAGGATGCATCAATAAGCAAGAGAGAGAATTGGCACCATGATATTTTCCCCCATGATACTAAATTTCAGGATTGTCTTTTCATAATGTGCATGTGTCAATCATCACTTGAGAATGACCTTAAAAGCTGAGTGACTCTACCACAGACGCCTAGGTCCCATTGGAATACCTGTATAAAATGGTTTACAGACAATGCTACGAAATTGTCAGCATCAAGCAGGGAAAGCGCAGAGCTGGAGGAATTCTCATCTCTAAGGGGGAGAGATTTTTATACTGATTGCCACATGATTGCAAATGTCTGATATTAGGATTTTTCAGTAACGTGAATCCTAGGTTGCCACCTTCCTGATGATTTTGGACTTTGGCCCAGATTTTGGACTTTTGCCCAACTAGCTAAGCACTACGTTCTCGTTTTATTGGCTGCTTAGAACTGCAATTTTAAACAACACGTTTAGCAAACAACTTTTATTGGAGAAGTGTGTGGAGTGGGGTGGGGGGAGAGGTTGAAAATGAATGGCAGGTGTCTGTGAAAAGAAACAAAGCTGCTGCGTTCATCGTTCAAGGCCTGGTCAACCAATCAGAGATGTCCAGTAGAACTTCATGACAGTGGTGTTGTGCGTTACAGGATTTTCACAAAAATCGCTTCTGTTTATATACTTTAAAATTTTGTCTGTTACAAGTCAACTTTGTTAGTCACTTGGCATTCAGATAAACCATTTACATGGCAACAGGTTTAAAGTGTGCAAAAACAGGTGAAAAATACATTGTTTTTCTGCTCTCAAAAGTTCTCTACCATTTATGGCGTCAATGTAACCGTTACATTAGCTCTTACCCAGCTTGGACTATGCTGACTAGAATTTCAAGGTTATTCTGCACATTCACATCTTTGCTGTAGTTTTACCCAATTATAAAACTCTATATAAGAATTTTGTCTCTAAGGCTCGTAACAAAGATATTCAAATTTTTGGTGCCTCAAACCTTTAGGTAGTTTGAATAAAGTCTAGTACTGTCCAAGGTTGAACAGGCAGTTAGAAAGGGTATGTCTACATTGCATTCCTCTTCCAAGAGAGGAATGCAAATGGAGAGACCGGAAATTGCAAATGAAGTGCAGATTTGAATTTCCCATGCTTCATTTGCATAATTGCAGATTGCTGCTTTTCTGGGATAGCGTCTTTTGAAACCACAAACGCGGTCCCCGCGGGGTTAAACTCTTCGAAATAACCCTTAAACCTCAGGGAGGTGACAGTGATCTGCCGTTTGTTTCTGAGCCAGCTGCCTCATGCCCCCGGGCCAGCCTACGCTGTGTGCACGCCAGCAGCAGCGGCTGCTCTTTGTACACCTCGTTTCTCCCTGTTGCTGCTACCTGGCCACTGTGGCTGCAGAGAGCAAGTAGCAGCGGGTGTTTTTACACACCACATCCCCTAGCCCTGGCAGTGAGAGGGGTGAGAGAGTGAGGTGCCTAACCCCCCCATAGCTGCTAGGAGCTGTTGCTACAGAGGGCCATGGCCCGTACTGGGAACGGTTTAGCAAAGCCAGGCAACGGGCAGGCCCTGTGCCAGACTTCACCCGGGGAGAAACGGGACGGAGCAATCCCAAGGCAGCAATAAAAGAAGGGGGGGAAGAGAGGATGTTGCTCTCCAGCAGCATCTTGCGTGTGAGCTGGGGAGGGAACACTTACCTTCCCCATGTTGGGCTAGTGCCTAGAGACAGCCACTTAGTTTCCACCATGAAAGTCCCTCCTTGCCTGAGGCACCAGCTACACAGGAGTTTAGGGACCTGGTGGGAGAGGGGGGTTATGGGGGTTTTAGCCCGCTATGGCCATTTGGGACCAAGAACTTAAACCTTTGCAGCTCCTTCCTCACCTTCGTTCCGTTGGGCCGTGCTGAGCTCCTCGAGCTAGTTCCCCGCCCGCCCCACTTAGCCTAGCCTAGGTGTGAATTCAGCACCCTTTGCAAAAATGCAGGCTGGGCGCCTCCGCTACCTTTGGCTCAGCTGGGACTGGTGCCAGTTTCCGGGGCCTGCCCGAGCTGGGATTGAATGATGGGGGGGAGGGGGGGGGAGAGAAGCTGCGGCTGGGGTGGAGGAACAGGCGCACAGCAGCATTTAGCCAGTTGAACCAGGTTCCCGCGGCGCTATGAACGCAGCCAAGCGGTATGGGGAGGACGGCCTCACGGTCAGGCATCGCGGGGGGAGTTTCTGAGCGAGGCTGGCTTGGGCCCCACCTTTTGACACCGTGATACAGTGCCCAGCTCAGAGAGGGGACAATGGGGGCGCCTGTGGCAGGAAGGGGGTTTTCTTGGACCCCCCCCCCAGCAGCTTGTTGGAGCTTCCAGGGGCCCAAGGTGCTATCGAACTGCCCCTGGAGCCAGATCATCACGTCATCTCCTTCCCCACATGCCAACGCCTGCTGAAGAATGTGTGGGAGAAGGTAGGGGGGAGGGAAGAGATGGGGGGGGGGTTACGTGATCATTTTCGCTCTTGCCCTGACATGTCCCTGTTCCCCTGGACACACAGGGCCCGGGGGGTGGTTTTCAGCTCGCGCCTTCTCATCCCTTGAGTTTCCGCTGGCGTCTCCATTCCCGTCCGACACATCGGCCCGACCTACTCACCACCGGGTCACTAGTGGCGGGACCGAGTTTTAAAAAAAGTTTAAAAACGACAACGTGTGTGAAGCCGCCAGCGGGGCCAGCTGTCCTGGTAATGCCGAGACGCGAAGCGCGTCCCTTCAAGGCATCGCTAAGCCGCTTGAATCCGGGGTGAGTGTGTGGGTGACATTTTCTTAGTGCAACGTGGAGTCCTCTGCCAAGGCAGCGGCACCCACGGACAATGTGAGGCCGCGGGCGTTCTTGGGAGTATTCCACCTGGAATCCATGTTGTGTCCCCAAATAACCAGCCCCCTTGGGGAAAGGGGTCAGTACGTTCTCTTGCACCTCCATGCGGCAGCACTCAGAGAAGCCGACCTGGTCAGCAGCACGGGCCTTCAGAGCTGGGTTTCATCTCTCGTCTCAGGGTTGCACGGGTCCAGCTTGTGGCTGCAGCTGCTTTTTCGACTGTGGGCGTCATTGGCGACGTGCGCGAGGGGGTCTGAGCGTATTAAATACCTAGGAAGAAAGCAAACACACGCCTTAGTGTGACAAGGGTGGCAAAGGCACCTCGCTCACATCACTAGGGTGCCAAAGCCCCTGGGCGTTCTTGGGGGGAGCGCTCATGGGCGGTGGGGGGGGGGGCTGACAGAACAGGCCACCGACCTACCTCTGGACAGTGGAGCCGGGTGGTAGCCCCACGTCTTCCCCTCCCTGTGCCGCTCCTTCCCTGAGCCCCCTCACCACCAGCTGCTGGGTAGGTCTAACTTCCCCTTCCCCCTCCCCGCCAGGTCCCTGCTGCGCCCCACATCCCGCCTCTGCAGAGTCACAGGAGGGCGTAGGAACCTGTCGAGCCAGTAGCATTCGGGGGGGGGTCAGGAAGTGAGCGGGCAGGTGCACGCGGGAGGAGATGGGTGGGGTGGGGGCGTGTCTTACAGGTCCCTTGGTAGAGGGTTGAAGAGGCGAGTGGCAGGCTGGTGGGGGGTGAAGACGCGAGCCTTAGGCCGGGGTTGGGGGAATCAGGCAGTGGGGGGGAAGGGGAGGGATGTGGTGAGCCATTAGCTGGCTGCGAGGGGGGGAGGGGTCTTGTGGTGAGCAGGGCGGGTGTGTGTCCAGCTGAGGAGGGACATTGTGAGAAGCGGATGGGGGGGTGGGTGTGCTGGGGAGGCATGTGGTGGAGCCGGGGCAGACAAGGGAACCGTCACCCACTGCCCATGAGTCCTGTGGTAATTTGACAGCCATTAGCCCAGGAGAAAACCACGTCCCTTTTTAAAGTCAGCGGCCCGGAGCCAGGGTGTTTTGCGTTGTTGGATTGTTCATGCCAGTGTAACAGCCTTTAAGATCATTATGTTCGGGTTTTTTTCACCCTGAATAGGAAACCGGTGACTACAGCCCGTTGGCTGGGGGTGGGGCGTGTGGAGAGAGACCGGGGTAGGTACAGAGCCAGGTTATTACAAAGTCGAGGTGTGCCAGGGACCATCCTCAGCTCTTCCAAGGAAATTTAATCCCTCAGAGCTTCATTAGGCTAAATTGCCAGGCAGGGTCCCCAGCACAGGTGTCAATCAAAAATCTCACACCATCACTATTCAGGGCCATTTTTCTCCCCCGGTTTGGTGTTGCCCTGCCAACGTGCCGGGTAACGGTCATACGTACACTATGTCGTTGAGTTCCAAGCGCGTGTCTGGAGGTGGGTTAATCAGCACATAGGACAAGGTGTTCTGATGGTCATTCATTTCATCTGCAAGGGGGAAAGGGAGCCGTCACGCAGGTGGCTGGCGCGCGCGCAGGGACTGCGCGGCTGGCTAGTCAGTGACCACGCGGTAGACTCAATCCCAACGCAGGGGGCTACTGGCCTCGCGGCATTACAAGGCCAGCAGCAGATGTGCTAAGGACTATGTGCAAATGGGCGCTCGAAAACCCACACGGCCCGGTTAGTGCCTGAAGCCCTATGACACATCCTGCTGCAGGGCGTGGGGGCTCGTGGCTCTCTCTGGCGTGGGCGACTGTACGTGCTCCCTGGCCTTCGTGGGTCAGTCGCACCTGACACTAGCTCTCCACACGAACGCAGCCCCAAAAAACCAGCGGCCGGACGGGCTCAGCTGAGTTTGCTTTTCCCCTCCTGCTGGCCAAGTCCCGGACTCACTCAGACATGGCCCCACGAAAGTGTGTGTGGGGGGGGGGGAGAAGGGAGGCACATCATGCTGCATGTGCCGTCCATAAGGCATTCGTTGGGAAGAGCAGTTGAACCCCACTGTGGGGTAGCTGGCAAGGGGCAGCGGGAGGTGAAACGCTTCCCTTCCCTCTGCTGAGGCAGGAGGTTAACGGGGGAGGCCGGAGGGTGCCCTGGCTGGTTTACAAGGGGTGCGCCCGGCCCTCACTGACTCCTCAGAGCACTGGTTCTCTCCCGAGACAATCAAGGTCCTGCCCGTAGAGCCTGGATTTACCTCAGAATTGGCCCCAAGCTGATCGCTGAAGGCCTCTCACTCGGGGCTTGCTACTGGATGGGGCTGGGTTATGCCCCCCCCCGCTGAGCACTCACAGTGCGGTGTCCTGGCCCCCTCTCTTCGCCACACCCCTGCTAGCGCTGCTTGACCGTGCATGCTCACACCAGGGCTGGCACAAGGGGGTGGAGCGTGCTGCTAGCTGCCCAAGGTAGGGCTGTTAACGGGTGCTCGTGAACACGATTAACCGCGGGCTCATCGGTGACCCCGCACCGTTACACTCACACCCAGCCTTGCTGCCTCCGTAGCAGACTTAGGTTGGGGGGGGGGGAGCGGGTGCTCGTGGGGCGCCAGCTTGAAAGGCGTCTCCTGCCAGTCTGACTCCCCACCCCCCACGCTGCCGCACGGGTTTTTACCGAGGCGCCTCCCGCCGAGACGGGGGGCAGGCGGGAGCTGGTGCTTGAAGGGAGCTGGCTTAAAATCCGGCCCCCATAGAACCACCTGCCTCCAAGCGCTGCTGCCTCTGTATTAGAGGCAACAGCGCTGGGGAAGGAGCCGGGAGCCAGTGCTCCTGAAGAGCCGGCTCCCTGCCAGCACGGACTCCTGCCTGCCCCACCCACAGCTAATGTGCAGGCACTGAACATTTCAGCGGTTTCCTGTTTACAAAAATCCATGTACTTCAGCATCCCTCGTCCAAGCACCGGAACCCTTGGGTATCTACACGGACAGTTAGTCCAAGCTGCCAGCCACACAGATCTGAAGCCAGAGAGCCTCTTCCACCAATGGAAGTTGGCCCAGTAAAAGTTATTACCCCCCCCCCCCCATTGTCGCTCTTGTAGAGCTTCTCAGCAACCTGCCACACAGCCTGTCTGGGGCCACCTTTTCCCTGGGCTCCACTCCGGAGCATGCTGCCTCCATGCACGCCCCCAGCTGCCTACTGTCAGGGAGCCGTCGGCTGCTGTCCCAGGCATGCCACGAACCTCCTGTTGACAGCCTAACACAGCGACCCTGCCGAGCTCTTTCAGGTCTATTAGAGAGCCCCGCATGAAGCCCTACGCTGGGCTCCTTCTGCAACGGTGAGGCTGGTGCCGGAACATTCCGCCGTCGCTTTTTCAAAGCCTCAGGCAACTTGAGCGCATGTGCGGCTCTGAACCCGATGGCTGGCAGCCAACGCAGCTCAGGGCCTGCCATGCTGGACAGTGTTTAATGCCCCTCTCAGGCCATGTGGCGGCTTTAAGGAAAGACCCGTTCTGACCCCTCCCCCATTCTAGAAGGGATTGGAGCGGGTCCAGCGGAGGGCAACCAAAATGATGAGGGGGCTGGAGCACATGACCTATGAGGAGAGGCTGAGGGAGTTGGGCTTGTTCAGTCCGCAGAGGAGAAGAGTGAGGGGGGGATTTGGTATCAGCCTTCAACTACCTGAAGGGAGATTCCAAAGAGGATGGAGAGAGGCTGTTCTCAGTGGGGGAAGATGGCAGAACAAGGAGCAATGGGCTCAAGTTGAAGTGGGGGAGGTCTAGGTTGGAGATTAGGAAAAACTATTTCCCTAGGAGGGTGGGGAAGCACCGGGCTGGGTTCCCTTGGGGGGAATCTCCATCCCTAGAGGCGGTTAAGTGGCTTGACAAACCCTAGCTGGAATGATTTAGTTGGGTTGGTCCTGCTTTGGGCAGGGGGCTGGACTCGCTGACGCCTGAGGTCTCTCTCAGCCCTAGGATTCTGCGACGCTAACTGCTCTTACCTTGTTTTAATGCCCAGAGAAACGTGACATGACTATGGGCACCGTCCATGCTCCAAAACCCTGTTCGGTGCCTCTAGAACACTCCTCAGGGGGTTGCGTTTTTGCCACATGCTCAGTTTTGCCCCTTTACTCTTAGCCCTGCAGCAGGATTTATTTACAGGGTTTATTTGTCAGTCTACCCAAAGACAACTCAGCGTCGTTTCAGAACCGTAGGACGGTTAGGGACTCGCACTGCCAGAATTCAGTAGCAAGGCTCCGCGTTACTAGCAAATTCATCAGGAAATAGTCATGACCATCAACACATGCATCGCATAAATTGGAAACCCATTCCCTGGGACTAACCTTATGGATGGTGACGGCAAGATAACTGGAGGGGGTCTATTTATTTGCAGGGTCTATTTACAGCATGTTTGTGTTGCACAGAATAAACAGCAGCGTGCCAAAGGGTAGCTCTGCCTTTTGTTGTTACAACTGAGCAACAAGACCACGAGAGAAAGGGATGCAAGAGCATCTGCTCAGCTGTCAAGGAAATCCTATTCACAAGCGTGTAGCACCGCCAGCGTAAATGGGAATAAGAGCTGTCAAACAATTAATGGTTTTCAGACATTCACGGACAAGACGCATTATGTACAGGATGGAAAAAATGTGACGACGGGTTAGTAAAGCAGTAAGTCCAGGGCAGCATGACGACAGGTACATGAAATCACTATAAGGCTTTTCACTGGGACTTGGTCTCTAATCTTAATCTGAAATCCTCCATCAGCCCAGAAATCATCATCGATTGTGCTGATTTTTTGCCCACGTTTGGAAATCCCAGTCAAGGTTTTTATCTTAGCGTGTTCGGTGGTGCCACAGCCAGCTGTTATCTCATCCATTTGTCTCCTTTGCTTTACTGGTTCTTCTTCGATGCCTGAATCCCCCGTAAAGTCTTCGATTCTTGTTGCGGCTCCCCTGGTTTTGATTAGTATGATATAATTAATTGTGTCTTTAAAATGTGTTCTCCAGTGGGCCTGGTCTACTCTACATCGGAAGGGCGAAGTAAGATATGCAGCTCCAGCTATGTAAATTACGCAGCTGGGGGTCCAGGTGTCTTACATCGCATTTCTGCGCCGTCCATACAGCAGGAAGCCGATTGGAGGAAACACTCCTGTCAGCTTCCCTTATGTGGCACGAGGAGCAGGAGTACCGGCACCAATGGGGGTGCCCTCTGAGTTCGCTCTAATGGGTCTATCCCACTAAATCAACCCCCAAGGAGATCGATCGCATCATGTTCCGCGTAGTGTAGCCGTGCCCCGAAAGAGTCCCGAAAAACTGGTTTATAACGTAACAGGCCAAGCGCTGGGCACAAGCAAGTCAAGCAAAATACGAAACTGATTGGCCTGCGCAAGTGGCCAACTGTGTGTGCTAAGAGGCGTAACCCCACCGGACAGCTCATGTTTGACTTTAAGTGCAGGTGAGCTAATCTCCTCACACATCTGCTCTCAGTGGCCTGGGCTCGGCTATTCTGCTCGGAAGCACGGCTTGGACCTGCGTGTGCAACTGGCGCACACTTGGCCCCTCCTGGGACGCGGGGAAAAGGGGGGTTGCAGAGTCTAGGTCTGGCGCCCGCTGATGCCCTGGGCGTGGATGTGGTGACAGGCATCAGTGGCTTCCAAATCAATATGGGGGCAAAACACATCGTTCCAATGGCGTCTGGAAAACCAGCTAGGTCGCGCCAGTCATGCGTTAGCTCAGGGGTGGGCAGTAATTTTTGGTGGGGGGCCCACTCCAAGATTTTGGAAAGTGGTCAAGGGCCGCACTTTGGAGAGGGTACGGGGTCTAGGGTGGAGGTTGGGTGCACGGAGTAAGGGACTGGGGTGCAGGAGACAGTGTACGGTCTGGGAGGGAGTTTGGATGAGGGAGGGGGCTGTGACCTGGATCAGGAGATGGGGGTGTAGGCTCAGGGATGGGCGCGGGGGTGCAGGAGAGGATTGTGGCCAGGGGTGGGGGGCTGTAGGAGGAGGTGCAAAGTCTGGGAGGCAGTTGGTGACCTGGGAGAAGGGGAAAGAGGATGCAGACTGCAGAGGGTTTGAGTGGTGACCTGGAGTGGGGGATTGGGGTGCAGGGCCTGGGAGGGTGTTTGGGTGCCGGATAGGATTCTGGCTTGGGGGAGGAGTATAGGAGGGGGTACAGGGTCTGGGAGGGAGTTGTGACCCGGGGCAGCGGGGTGCAGAGGGTTTGCATGGGACCCGGGGAGGGAGTTGGGGTGCGGGAGGGGCAGGGTTTCCTAAGCCAGCAGCCCTGCAGCACCCTCAAGGCAGATGGGGCTCCCTGCCTGCTACAGCACCACATCACTGCAGGCTTGTTCCTTCCACATGGCTCTCAGCTCTGGGATGGGAAAGAGGCTTGTGCTGCCCCCATCCCCCAGGCCAATCACTCAGCTCCTATTGGCTGGTTGTTTGCAGACAATAGGAGCTGAGAGATTGGCTGGGGTCAATTCCTATTGGCCAGTTCTTTCCCGGCTAAAGGAGCTGAGGATTGGGCCTCCCCCTTTTCCCAGTGTGCCACAGGGACTGTGTTTTAAACCGCGGCAGCTGCATGCCAGCGGGGTCTGGGGGGATCTGGTGGGTTGGTGGGCCGGATCCGGCCCAGCTCTGCATTAGCTGCTAGTGTCCAGAGCTCTGTGAAAACTCAGGCGCTAGCGCAGAGATTCATCTATACACTGGTTTCAGTGCTTAAACACGGTAGCAATTTCTGTCCCGTCGCTCGTAGCTTTTGGTAGAGCCCGAAGCCACATAAATACTGTGCTATAGGCAAAGAACGGCCCTTTCACGCTCTCTACATTGGAGATGGAGCTAATGAAAGCTCAAAGCCGGAGGGGTCGAATGGGGCCCCGGACTGCAGTCATATACACCAAATCCCTCCTTCCTGACCCTTCTCGGTCTTTCCCCCTGTCAGAAACAGACCCAGGCAACCTGCCTATCCCCCCATCTCGTTCAGCAACTCCTTGCAATGACGCTCCCGGAACACGCTGGAGCGCCATGTCCCTGCAGGCCCTGGGACTGCGTCGTCTTTTTGACCCCACGCACTCCCGGCGAGCTGAGAGAAACCACCAGCCTGGGCGATGCCTGCTCTTGCCCCCAGGAGCAGGAAACGGTTGCACTTTTATTGCCTCGGCTCGTCAAGAGAGGCGGCTCTGAGGAGCCGAAGAGAGCTGAGACCTGCACGTGGGGCGTTACTTAAAATGGCCGTCGACGCAGGGCCTCATCCGGGCAGCAGGAGCCTGCAGCTTCCATTCCATTCAGGGGCCTCCCAGCTGCCTATGCCCTTTAGCTCACGGCTGGGGCAAAGCCCCTGAGCTAGGCCCAACCTGGAAGGCCCCACTTTAATTAGCACGCATGGCACACGCCCATCTCTGTATCCCCCCCCTCCCCCGTCTTTCTTTTTCTCTTCAGCAGCTGAGGAAGTGAGTTGTAACCCATGAAAGCTCCCTCTCGAATCCCCTCAGAAATGTCTTAGTCTTTGCAGTGGCACCAGGCTCCTTGTCGTGATTACACCTCAGTTTCGGTTTCTGCTGTGGTGGCCCATTCGCTTTGCTCCCGGATGAAACCTAGCCTCTTAGACTCGGCTGGTCTCCAGCGCTCTGCGCCCCTCTGCCTCAGCATGTCCACCCTCAGAAGGCGCTCTTCAGCTATCTTTCCAGAGGGCAGAATCAGTGGAAGCCAAAGCGCATTCTCCGGAGCGGGGCCCCACCTCTGGGATTCGATCCCACATCGGTGCCCACACCTGGCCCCTTTCGGAGCATGCTGAGAGACAGCCTTTCCTCGCCGGGCTTCCCGCTACCTGCTGGCCTCAGGGCCTCCTGACCATCTCCATGGCGATGAAGGAAGAAAGGTCAGGAATCGGGCACTCCTGTTGGGGAAGATGCTTTTTTGTGCCATCCTGATTCACGTCCCGATTACCAGAGCCATGAGCCACTGATCAATTTTTACAGACTGTTTGGCCTTAGCTGGTCACATCCCAATGCTTAGCCTTACAGTGACAAGGGAGCAGAAGAACAGGAATGCTATGAGCGCAGGGCGAGAGCCATTTCAAACTTCTGACAGCTTGGCCGTTACAAATGCACAGTTTGCCGGATGACTGGGGAAGGAGCGGGGTTACCTTCGGGACAGGGAGGTTTTCCTGCTCCGGGGACACAAACCCATGCATTACACCAAAGCACTGCTAACCCGCCCAGCATATTGCCATAGCATCATCTGTAGATCAGAGATTCTAGCCTGCTCACCTTGCAGGTGTATGCTTGCTAGCCCAATTTAGAGTGTGTCCAGATTTAAACTTGGCCTTCTGGCTAGTAACCTATGAGCTCGTAGATAAATCTGGAATTCAGAGTGGTGGAAGAGCTCAAAAATAGTAGTAACCAATGTTCTGTGGGTATTTTTTGTTATTTCTCCTGGCTTATCAGGTTGCACGTATGAATGTGCAACGCTCTCCCTGCTGTGGAATCTACCCCTTTATAGGATAATAAATCAAAGGAGCTCCAAGCCACAAAAAAAAAAAAAAAAAAAATCACCGACACACGGATTAACAAATGTGAGCTGATTAGCTGGCAATATACTGTAACTGAGTGGGATTCCCATGAAGCCACAGTTGGGGCCATTCCTCTTATGAAGCACATATTATACAGGAAAATGCCAACTTTTCACCTTGCGTGTTGGCTAAAGAAGGCCTGACTTCAAATAATTTTTTTTATCAGTTTTGGGTTTGATTTTAAAGGGTCTAGGCAGAAGAGTACTATATAACGAGTTGCTTTAGATTTTGGTTTGTGATAGCCATCAAAATCACATGGACTTTGATGACAATAATCTGTAGTTAAAAGCCCTTCCCACAGTTTCCTCTCTTTAAATGTCTTTCACCTGTTTTCTACAAAGCTATACAGCATGAGCACTCTCCAGGCAGGGCCTGAGTTGATGTTTAACTCAGTATGAAATTCAGCTTCATTCTAAGAGCTTTTTGACTTAGGGATAATTGCAAATAAATCACATTGAGCTGGAATGCAACTGTCGTTGTAAGGCACGTCTATGCCACGGGGAAGATTGACGCTGTTGCGGTCGATCTTCGGGGGTTCCATTTAGCGGGTCTAGTGAAGACACGCTAAAGCAAACTCATAGGGTGGGTATTCCAGCTCCTTGCGAGGAGTAAGGAAGCTGACCGGAGTGTTTGCTCCCGTTGACTTCCTGCTGTGTGGACGGGGAATTAAGATACATCGACTCCAGCGATGTAATTAACAATTAACAGTGTAGACCGGGCCTTAGAGACTAAACACGGTGCTCAGATGACTAGGTAAAATGTGGACAGTAACAGAATCTGGTCCTTGCTCCTTTGCATCAAGGCAGATACTTATAGATGATGTGGGGCTAACCTGGAAGAACACATAAATGTTTTTGTTCCACTCTGGGTTCGCCCAGAGGAGTTTGGAAATAAAACAGCAACAAAACCCCATAGAAAATTCTTTAAAGAAATGATACGAGGCTACTAAACTTTGATCACAGGACACGTATTTTAAAAGAAGATAATGAAATCCTTGTATTTCTACGGTTCCATTCATTGGAAGGCCCCAAAGAGGACACAATTTATCCTCAATCTAGTCTGCCAAGAAAAAAAAACCTGGGTCTCAAGTACCCACTGGTTTCAACAGACCTAAATCGAGTTGCAAGGAGGGATTTTTAAAGAAGCAATTAACGTCTGTAATTTCCGCAAACACTTTCAACTCGCAGACAGTCACCGGGATTGTGTCTCTCTGCAACTTTACTAGCAAATTACAGATGGTCCTTTCCCAACCCGCTCCCACAAATAAGTGCTTCAAAGGCTCAAAGGTGAAAACAGGCAAGGAAGAGTGTGTAGGAGAGGTTAGACTTAATTGGCATGGTCTTGTTATCCTGGGTGCAGCAAGTCACTCTTGACTCCCAGGGGAAAAGAATTACCTTGCAAATATCCAAGGTTTACCCGATTCATCACATCACTGGCTGTTAAATTTGCTACATCCTCTACAGAACATACAGAGAAAAAGGTACAGACATAAACAAAGAGAAAGAGAGAGAGAGAGAGAGAGAGATCAGCAAGCAGTGATTTGGCAAGTACTAGAGACGAGCGCCTGAGCTTTCATGATAAAATGGGAGCGAAAAAAAATAGGAGAGGGTAAAGACAGACAGACTCACGCTTTCTCTCCAGGAAGGCATGGGTAGTTGGACGCCAACAGGTGATAAGCAGTGGTAATGTACCAAACCGGACTGGTTGACTGACACATCACTGGGTCCAAAGGGGCCTTAGGCTTCACAGCCCGGCTGTGGCTTATTTCCTCACCCTCTTTTATCCCACTCCACGTTTTCTAAACATCTAATGTAATAGCTGCCCAAACGCCCCCCGCCGGGAAATGTAACATTCCAGCAGTACGAGGCCTAGCGTCCAGCTGGGCCTAGGTTTTGCTGAGGGCACTGACCATGGGCCCCTCCTACATCTTATGATACTGAAGCGTTGGTGTAGTTGTACACTATACGTAAGTGGGGTATCGAGCTTCAGGGGCTTGCCCTTGTCTCCATCACCAAAAATATCACATCCCGTTATTTGGATTTCAGCCACATTCTGGGCAGTAGGCAGCATCCCACTGTGAACTGGCATGAGTTTCATGGTGCCGATTGTGTGAGGAGATCTATTTTCCTCTTCCAAGTGTACAAATATTCACCCAACTGGACATTCAGGATGTCCAGCAAAGAGGAGAGGGGTTGCGTAAGCTATACAAGCACACAAAAACTTAGACGTTTGCTAAGAAAAGGCCAACGTGAGTGCAAGGGACAACTACCATCAGGCACGTGAGCCTATGGGGTCTGCTCGTGGATAGTGTCTCTCCAAAAGGCAGTCTTCCCGTCGGTAGCTTTACGGGAACGTTCCTTTCAGTATGAGAGATACATTCCCTACTTGCCCAATATTAAGAGAAAACACGTTCTTTTGGTTTGCTTGTTCCATTATTTGATAAATGCTCTCGTGGTCCCTCAGATAACATCTGGGGGCATCGTTATCGCAAATCCATGCAAGTTCTTCTGTATCTGCCTTGAAGGCTCTAGAAGAGCAGCCAACCATAATCTAGGACAGTAATTCTTTGAGCATTTGCTCGAAGACGAGGAGGCAGTGTCATCAGCTGTGCTACAGACGTGGAGCCCTGGCTAAAGAAAGGCGGCAAGTTGAACAGAACAAGCAGCAGAAACTCTTGGGATATTAATGGAGGGGAGGGGAGAGAGGGAGGAGCAGACTGAGAAGAATGTGGTGAGGTAATCCTTCACACTTACTCCAGGCAAAAACGGGAATCCATGAACTGCCTTTGCTGGCTACGGGATTGGATCCTTCTTTCTGCCGTTCTTACAGGAAACAACCGTGCTGGAGAAGGTAGATTGCTCCTAGGTCTAATTCTGGGCTCTGGAGGCTTAGTGGTGATGCATGTTAGTGACATGTTGTCCGTGAGCGACTAACTTGGACATCATTAACCTCTCTTACTGCCAACTCCCCTCTCCCATGAACACCATGGCCCACCAGCAGATGACCTGCTGTGAGATTTTATCCGTAGGCAAACCAGCTGGCTTGGTGATGCTCGTGCTAGTAGACTAGAGTAGGCGCAGGGAACCTTTTTTGGGTCAGGGGGTGGCAGACCCACAGAAAAATTAGTTGGGCAGGGGGTGGAGCACTATCACAGGCTCCCCAGTGTGCAGGGGGAGGGGCAGGAGGGAGGAGGAGGAGCCCTGATCGCGGTTTCCTTTAAGGTGCCTGCCTGCACGGAGCCATGCGGCAGGTGTCTGCCCCACCCCAGGAACAGAGAGGCAGCCAGCACACAGCAGCTGGAAGCTTGAGCCTGGACTGTGATACTAAAATAGCACCCCAGACCCACCTGGAGTCCCGGCCCTAGCAGCCGCCATGCAGCCATGGCCCCAGCTGCTCCTGTGGGTGGGGCCATATGGCGGGTGGCTGCCCCATGTTCTGGGACTGCTGCTGGGGCCATGGCGCAGCTGCTACTGGGCCAGGGTGGTGGTGCTAAAAATAGCACCACGGCCCTGCTTGGGTGCAGCCATCACACAGCCCCAGGCGGCACGTGGGAGTCCCAGCCTGCAGCAGGTCTGCTGGGGAGAATCCCTGGCGGCAACGGGGGTCAGCATGGCAGGGGCGAAGCTCTGGCGGCTGGGGCGACGTGATGGGGGACTACCCCATGTGCCGCAACTGGAGCCGGGCCGCAGTAGAGCTGCGGCCCCTGCGCACATGACATCAATATTGGTGCACAAGCTAAAACTCACTCCGCTCACGGATGGAAAATCTTAGCGGGAACACTGTTCCTGAGCCCTGGGGGCCCAATCCAGGCAAGCTGGGGACCACCTCTGGCCCTTGGGCCTTAGGTCTCCCACCTCTGCTCTAGCTGCAGTTATGGAAACATTCTTGGTGATAGGGCTTGAAGAGTGCAATGCTATCATCTCTGGAGCCACGCAGCTTGTTCAACACAATGTCATTCCATGGTGAACAGTCCTGCGGCATCTTAGATTTCTATTCTATTCTATTCTATTCTATTCTATTCTATTCTATTCTATTCTATTCTATTGTTAGTTTCTAAGGTGCCACAGTACTGTGCATTGGTTTTAAAGTTACAGACTAACCTGGCTCCCCCTCTATCACATAGTGAAGCAGGCTTCACTATTTGTCTCTGGGTTTCTAATAGCCCTCCGATTCAGAGCACAGCTGGGGTACGTCTACAATGCACAGTTATTTCGGAATAAGCTAGTCCAGAATAGTTATTCTGAAATAGCTTATTCCGAAATAGCACATCTACACTGCAGGGAAGCCTCAAAACTAGTCCGAGGCCGGCTCCCCTAATGTAGATGTGCTGTCTCGATTTCGAGCCCCAGTTGGAATAACTTAGCAGGGCCCTGGGAAGGGGCTATTTTGAAATAGATGCAGTGGAGCGTCTATACTGGCCTTATTTTGAAATAGCTGTGTCGGAAGAGGCGTTATTCCTCGTGGAATGAGGTTTACAAAAGTTGGAATAAGACGCCCGTTATTTCAAAATAATTTTGGAATAGCACAATGGCTGCGTAGATGCCTGCATAGTTATTCTGAAATCACTTTGCTGTGGAGACACACCCCTATAGCGCTTGGGGTTGTCCATTCTCATCCCTCAGCCTTTACTGTGTAAGGCTCTGCTCCGACTGGTGATTAGAACGAGGCTCTGCACAGGCTCAGAGTGTGCCAAAGTGTGGTCAGTTCCAGGACTGGAGACGACGGATCCAGCCCTACTCCTCGTCTTGCTCCAATTAGCTACTGGGGAAGTGAAACGCTCTCGCGGTACCATTGGAACATTGCCCAAGAACAGGGAGCAGAAGGACAGATGGGAGAAATGCTCCATGGGTCCCCATTCATCCACAGAACGTCCCGTCTCTTCCGTCAGAACAATCCGGTCTTCCTTCACTAAGCTTGCAGCACTGGCGCAGGCACTGGGCAAATCTTTGTTTCCTTCCCAATTCTTCCGCACCCTCCCGAAATGTATTTCTAAGTTCTTGCCCTTCTGTTCCCCATGTCTGAAAAGTCACAACAACGCAATCAACATGGAGCTCAGGACTCTAAAATCCCTCCCGGAGCGGATTGCAAGGGTCAGGCCAGTTCCAGAAATCCCACTGAGCAAAACGATCGTAGCCTGAAGGATAATAATGCTCTTGGCTTGTGTTATTGTTTACGAGGCTAGAGCCCCTTTGGAGCGTGTGTAGGGAGCCAGCTCCCGACCGTGAAAGGGAGGGGTTTCCTAGCATGGAGGCAAACAGGCTGCATGGGATGGCTTCAAAACAAACAAACAAGCAAGAGCTCATGGGGCTACAGATTTCATCATAACCAGGGGATAGATTACTGTCCAAAAAGGGTGACACACACACTTGGGTTAACATCCATTTAAAATCCTTTCAAAAAGATAATAATTGCACTGAGAGATTCATACATTATGCAAATTCATTATATTGTAGATTACTTGCTTTACTGACAGATTTGTGAGATAATTGAAGATTTATTGGCTGTGTCTAGACTGGCAAGTTTTTCTGCAAAATCATCTGATTTTGCGGGAAAACTTGCCAGCTGTCTACACTGGCCGCTTGAATTTCCAGAAAAGCACTGACGATCTCATGTAAAATCATCAGTGCTTTTCCGGAAATACTATTCTGCTCCTGTTCAGGCAAAAGTCTTTTTCCGAAAGACTTTTGCGCAAAAGGGCCAGTGTAGACAGCACAGTACTGTTTTCCGCAAAAAAGCCCAGATCGCGAAAATTGCAATCGGGGCTTTTTTGCGGAAAACCGTGTTTAGATTGGCCACGGACGCTTTTCTGCAAAAAGTGCTTTTGTGGAAAAGCATCCTGCCAATCTAGATGCGATTTTTCCGAAAATGCTTTTAACGGAAAACTTTTCCGTTAAAAGCATTTTTGGAAAATCATGCCAGTGTAGACGTAGCTATTAAGTCCTACACTCATCAGCTCTTCAGCTACTGAAAAAAAAATTCTAGGAGAGAATTTGCTGATGGTTTAAAAAAACATAACAGGATCTTGCATCAGCCTATGAGTTCGTTTCTTCCATGCTTTGCTGGGGGGGATAGACGTCTCAGATACTCGCATTAAAAACGATTACAAATAGATACTGAGGTCAGCTTCCTGAGAGAGTTAGGGCCTATATTTTCAGTCTATCCTTGGCTGGTCAACAATTTTACAGACACAAATAATTAGTGAGTGAAATATTGCACCCATCATTTAGATCATTTAGACCCCTATTTCCCTTGTTAGGTGCTTACACATCCATTGCACCCGCAAATAATTACAGATGTGTCCACCACTATTTGTTCCAGCTGACACAAAGGCCAGTGTCTGAAAGCAAGCCCCTTCACGCCTCCGTCCTCTGGGATTTACAAGGTAAGAGGTCTGCTGATTGATGGGGGTGCTGATTTGAATGTACTATGCAGAGCTGTGAACAAGTTGGAGGCTTCATTTTGGATTTTTTTTATACCCCGAATGAGTCTGGTTTGGCTAGATGCTACTTTACTTGATATACTCCATCATAAGCCAATTTTTTTGGTAAAAAATCACACAGTAAAGAACGGGGGTTGGCTTACGATCGGGTCAGCTGCCATTGGCTGCTGTTTGCTGTTCCCAGCCAATGGGAGCTGCAGGAAGCAGTGTGGGCTGAGCAACATGCTGACTGCCCCTTCCTGCCACTTCTGTTGGCCGGAAACGGAGACTCAAAGACACTAGCAGCCTGAAGATGCTTCGTGTAACAAAATATTCCGAAGTGCCAGCAGCTTACGCTGCTGTGCTGGGACCAGAAGTTTGCAAACAGCAGAGATAGAGTTGGCTTATGAACGGGTCATTGTGTTTTTAATTTTTTTTCCCCTATAACTTGAGGGGGGCTTATGAATGAATGGGCTTATGATCGAGTAGATACGGATACATAATCAGCTTGTGAACGGGGCCCATCGCTGGAAAAGCCATTAAGCGTCAGCAAGAACGAATCCTACTTACCATACCCAGTGGTCGGTAAACCCAGATGCTTCATTCGATTTTTGACAAGCTCTGAGAGCTCTTGCCTCTCCGACCTTCTGTACAGGCTCAGTCGCTGCTGGCTGATCCACTCCGCCGTCTTGCTCGTGTGCTTATTGCCTTTCCGACTCAGCCTGCGTGCCCACTGCATGCTTTTACGCCGGAGCAAAGGGTGCTCGGACTGGTCGCTCGAGCAGGAGTTCCTGTGATGGCTCGTCTTGATGTGCCAGTGCTCCTTGACGTCTTTTGTATCCTCACAGTCCTCGATATTGATTGAGATCTGCGACTGGAAGTCCCAGCAGTACATAAGGGGATGCACAAAACACCTTTCCGTTTCCGTTGCCAGAGCCTGACGCCACTGGCGTTAGCTGCACCCAACTCCTTGTGGGACCCGGTACTCGCTTGAACAAGGCTCTGTTGTGATCAGCTCCCCGTTCTACCCCGCCTTGGTGGATATCTTTCTGCCAACGGCCAACCAATCAGCATTCCCCAACGTTATGAAACATGCATGTTGAAAGTGCTACCTCCTGGAACCTGCATGATCCTGGGCGGAGCCTCACAGTTCCATGGTGAGATTTCATTTGCCTGCTCTCTGCGAATGTTCCAACATTCCCACCAAGGGACCGTTTCTCTAATGCTGAATCCCGCCTCTCCCCAAAACACCTCTAATCCTGGAGGCTATCATAGAATCATAGGACTGGAAGGGACCTCAAGAGGTCATCGAGTCCAGCCCCCCGCCCTCAAGGCAGGACCAAGCTCCGTCTACACCATCCCTGACAGATGTCTATCTACCCTGTTCTTAAATATCTCCAGAGAGGGAGATTCCACCACCTCCCTTGGCAATTTTTTCCAATATTTGACCACCCTGACAGTTAGGAATTTTTTCCTAATGTCCAATCTAAACCTCCCTTGCTGCACTTTAAGCCCATTACTCCTTGTCCTGTCCTCAGAAACCAAGAGGAACAAATTTTCTCCTTCCTCCTTGTGACACCCTTTTAGATATTTGAAAACCGCTATCATGTCCCCCCTTAATCTTCTTTTTTCCAAACTAAACAAGCCCAGTTCATGAAGCCTGGCTTCATAGGTCATGTTCTCTAAACCTTTAATCATTCTTGTCGCTCTTCTCTGTACCCTTTCCAATTTCTCCACATCTTTCTTGAAATGTGGCGCCCAGAACTGGACACAGTACTCCAGCTGAGGCCTAACTAGTGCAGAGTAGAGCGGCAGAATGACTTCACGAGTTTTGCTTACAACACACCTGTGGATGTTTGGCTATGTAGATGGCCAAACTAGGGATGTTAATGGTTAACGAATGAGGCTTACTGGTTACAGTTAACTGCTGTGGCAGGGTGGGGGTTGCTCCACCTGGCAATCCCGCCCCATTTAACCAGTTAACCAATTTTGCATCCCTAAGACAAAGAGCTGAACTTCCATGGTTTCCCTTTCATCCTCACGACAGATATAACAGCATATGTCTAACGTAAAATGTAACCCCTGTGTTCATGTATAGTGCCCTGGATTTAATTAATTGCCAACCTTCAGCTGTGTGCTTTCCATTCCTATTTTAGATCACACACGTTTCAAAATTCAGACAGAGCCACTAACCAG
Source organism: Pelodiscus sinensis (assembly GCF_049634645.1). Lineage (NCBI taxonomy): Eukaryota > Metazoa > Chordata > Testudines > Trionychidae > Pelodiscus > Pelodiscus sinensis. The sequence continues at coordinate 22,053,633 of NC_134732.1, read as the reverse complement.
CTAACCCGATCTGCTCACATTGGCTGCTACCGAATTGCTCACCGCACCGCGAGAGGGATTTGGATCGTCCCCTTGCTGAACATGAAGTAGGGCAGCGAATGCTAAAGAAAACCAACCCCCTGACCAAGCTCAATACAAGGTCACTCACCTGAGTTCGGATGTCATGAGGCTGCATTGGAAAGAAAAGAAAGTAAAGATGCAGTATGTGTTAGTCGTGACTGTGGATCACCGAGTTTCCATCCCTGCCTGATTCCCTTTTTGTAGTCCCCCGGCTCGGAGCCACTATTTAAGATCTGTGAGCTCGTCCAGAGCTAACAAACAATAATAATTAATCATGGCGTCTCCAGCACGTCCCCAGTTCAAAGCACTGCAGGGAAGGTCGTTAGCCTGTCCGTGGTCTCACAGTGAGCCACGGACAAGGCTAGGGACCCAGGATTGCTCAGCTCCAAACACCAATCATTACTTTCCACACCAGTTCTTGCTTCCCCGACGCCTTACTCAGTTACCCAGTGCAGACCACACAGCACGTGTGATTGGCACAACTTTTACAAACTAGTTGGCCTGGCCTGATGGTCTTGGTTTAAACTTGGAATTTTCCTTCTCCTAGATGGCTGCCTGCCTTGGTGGAGGAGCCCCGACTGCCCTATTTCTGTGCCAATACTTAGACCTTGTCTACACTAAAATGAAGATGGCCCCTGTCGCAATTGATCTTCCGGAATTTGACTTAGCAAGTCTAGTGAAGACTCGCTAAATCAAACTCAGAGGGCACCCCCGCCAGTGGCTGTTACAAGGGAAGCCAATGGGAGTGTCTGCTCCAATCAGCCTCCTGCTGCAGGGACACCACCAAGCTCAGCTTGAGGTAAGCCGACTCTAGCTACGTATTCTACACAGCTGGAATTGTGGACCTTAAGCCGAGCAGCTGGATCTAGTGTAGATCTGGCCTAAGTAATGACGATGAAAGGATTTTTCATGGGTCTTTGGTAGTGCTTAATTCTGCCCTCTCGGCACAAGGATCCCCTTGTGCCAGGCGGTGGACAAACACAAACACCTCTGCCACCGGGGCCTATTTGTCTTTTAACAAAAGGAGTATCCCCACATCCTCTTGGGCTATGTAGATGTTAGAAGAGATGATCAAGGGACCTGCGAGCCAGCCACCTTTCCAATAGCTAGTTTCACACTGGGCTAGTGCATCCCAGTTTATTATTCCCTCCCCATTCAATTCCACTGCTTGGGTAGCAATACTAGCAGCCTGGCCCAGCTGGTCCTTTGTTAGCGGAAATGTTCCTTCATCAGCTGCTCTGATGGGATTTCTCCTCGCCTGACTAGACGTGATTGTGCCTGGCTACAAAGCCGTTCCCTATCAGCTACAAGCTCAGAGTGACTGACACCAGAGCACACATGTTGGGCGTATTTCTACATGTTCACCAGTGACTGATCCCTGCAGGGATCTTTCCTATCAAGGTTGCAGCCTGTCAGGTTTTCTGATCCCCCAGGTTTCTTACCTCGGAGGTTGAGAACATGTGCGATTCGGTTCTGTAGATCCCAATGGGAATTTCTGCGCTGGAAGAGCAAAGCTTCTGGAAGAGACGGCCGTAGGTCCGGATCCACAGGTCATCCTCCGTGATTTTCATCTGACCAACAGGGGGGAAAAAGTCTCTTTGCTGGGGCCCTGGGGCAACAGGGAAATCCTGCCCCGAGAAGGCCCAAAGCTGCAGAGCTTGGATCCTCTGATGAACTTCTCCAAGGCTCAGGGATGTTGAGACTCAGAGCTTTGAAGCGATCCCACAAGAAGGGGAGGGATGGTCTAGAGCAGCGGTTCCCAACCTTTTCCAGATGGAGACCCAATTTGACAATTCAGGAAGACTTGGTGACCCGGGGCAATTCAAATACGGGGGGAAGAAGAGGGGCAGAGCCTCCTGGGGAGACACTTGGCGACCCTTTTGAAGTGTAAGGGTGACCCATATTTGGGTCGCGACCCACAGGTTGGAAAACCCTGGTCTATGGGGTTCCCATCTAACTCTCTTGGGAAAGGAGTTACCGTTAACTCTTATTGCATGGAGGGACCAAACCGCTGGCCTCGTTGGTGTGATTTTGTCTTCCTCTAGAGGCCAGCCCCAGCGAGTACAACAATCAGCTACTCAGTGACGAGAAGTTCTTAGCTATGGCTCAAGAGGCCTGTGTTTGGGGGCTGAACGTCCCAGGTTCAGTCCCTGCCCATGACAGTTGGGTGACCGTTCACCTGCGGAACTCCATGCATGTGGGATCCCACCCCAGCTTGAAAGGGACAGAAACAAGAGCGCTTACAGCACAGAGGTAGCCGGAACCCGGCGTGGTGTCCAGGCCCAGCAGCAGTCTCGTAATGGTGATCATGTAGTCCTTCACGAATGACTGGCAGGAGACATTCAGAGAGAGACCAGGTCGGAGAAAAGATTTCGCTAACTCATCTCTTCATTATAATGGTAAATTGGAAAGAAGCTGAGGTCATGCTCTCTTCTATTTGCTTCTTATATGATGCCCACAACCGCGGGACCTGGGCACTTTCCAAAAGCGAATTCACTGATATGACTAAGAGCGGTTCTGCGTGGCTCTTTCCTGCTCTCTCTTCCTCTCCTCCGGGAGGACATGGCCCGTGGATTTCAGTTGGAGTTGGTTTAACGCATGCCGCCTTTGCTTTTTAAATGATTCTCTAACATATAGAATGGGCAGGGGGCTGGACTCGACCTCCTGAGGTCTCTTCCTGCCCTAGGATTCTAGGATTTTATGAGAGAGGATGCCAGCAGCATTAACAAGAGAAAAGTAAAACATGCCCTACAGAGTGCTAGCGTGTGGGCCCCATGTGGAGTACCGTATTTTAGAGAATATAACCTGTGGGTTATAATCGTTTTTACAAACCCTGGTTCCCCCCTCCCCCGCGGGCTATACTCGTGCGTGGGGTATACAGGGTTTTTTTACTGAAAGGAAGACAATGCTGACGCTTCCTTGAAGAAAGCAGCATATTTTAATTTAATAATAGAGACCGTTGCATCATCAGCTGCGGCTCATTAACAGGTGATTACAGGTGCTTTGTACTACCGTTATGCACAGAGTCTCTCCTGCGGGCTATACTCGTGCGTGGCATATACAGGGGTTTTTTTTAATCAAATAGCAAAAATTGCGGGGTATATTTGGGTGCGGGGTATATTTGGGTGCGGGGTGTATTCGCTAAAATATGAAATGGATGCAGCCAAATGGATTGAGGGTCCCTGAGCTAGACTGTGACCATGCAGAATAGGGGGGTGCCACTCAGTTCTAAGGAAGGGTACTAGCGGCGCGGAGAAAGGGTGAGCAGAGCACAGAGGCTGCAGGCATGGAAGGGCCCTGTCCTTAGGGTGTGTGAGGCAGATGTTCCTGAGAGGAAGCTGATGGGAGCAGCTGCCATGTCCTAATTTACCTCACGCAGGCTCTAGCTGGCTACTGAACAGGGCCCAAGCAATGGATGCCTAGGGAAACACTGGGGGTGAGGTGGGGTTGATGTGAATCCTCTAACAGAGAAGACTGAAAGGAAGGGACCCCGGCTGGATCCCCTAGGCCTTTTCCTCCTTCACTCGGCTAGGACCTTTCTCTGGAGGAGGACGCCATCTTGGAAAGAGCGGACTATGGTGCCGGAATGCCTGTTCACCTCCCTCACCCTTGTGCCCCAGCAGCGGAAGCACACCCGGCAAAACCGCATCACCCGTTCGCCGGTTCTCACCTGATAGAGCAACGTATCCAACATGCTGATGCTGAACACTCGGCCGGCCGCAAACGGGAGCCGGAACATGAACGCCAGGTTGGAGCCGTTCTCTCGCTCTTTCTACGGGCAGAGGAACACCGTGGGATGGGCTGTACCGGGGTGTTCACCACGTGTACAAGCCCCGGGTGTTTTTTTGTCAGGGAAAAGATCATTTAAGAACTCAGTCTGCTGCCCGCTGCTGTTCTGGTCAAACGAGGGCCAAGAGCCCCTGAAAACCAAGAGGACCTGCTTGCTTGGAGCTCGGCGTAACAAGCCAAACAACTCCAACCCATGGGGATACCAGCAAAGGCTCCTCCTTCTTGTAATTAACGTCTTTAGTAGAAAGACGGCTGACGTTTTCTCATCAATTCACTTTTTGGATGAAAAATGGCACTTAGATCAAAATGAACATTGTTCTTCAACGTAGGTATTCTCTCCCCCTCCCCCCTCCAAAAAAACCCACAAAATGACTCTTGGGAAATGGTTGATACAAGTTTTTGGAAAAAAGTTGAAACGTGCAGTTTCCAAAAGTCCTGCTTTCACCCAACCCCGGTTTTTGAAAACCATGGTGGTTTCGAAGGGAGGAGGCGGGGGAGGGGAGGGTCTGGGCACTGCCACTTTTACAGTAGTGGTGGTTGGGAAAAGCGTTGCTCTTTTTTCTTCCCCGCCCCCAACTTATTGGTGGGCCTGTCTTGGGTGCTCCTGCAGCCACTTCTAGGCTACGTCTACACTGGCACCCTTTTCCGGAAATGCTTAAAACGGAACAGTTTTCCGTTATAAGTATTTCCGGAAAAAGCGCATCTACATTGGCAGGATGCTTTTCTGGAAAAGCGCTTTTTCCAGAAAAGCGTCCATGGCCAATGTAGACGCGCTTTTCCGGAAAAAAGCCCCGATTGTCATTTTCGCGATCGGGGCTTTTTTGCGGAAAAAACTACTGTGCTGTCTACACTGGCCCTTTTCCGGAACAGTTTTTCCGGAAAAGGACTTTTGCCCGAACGGGAGCAGCATAGTTTTTCCGGAAAAACACTGACAATTTTACAGTAGATCCTCATTGCTTTTCCGGAAAAGCAAGCGGCCAGTGTAGACAGCTGGCAAGTTATTCTGGAAAAGCGGCTGCTTTTCCGGAATAAGTGGCCCAGTGTAGACACAGCCCTAGTGTGGCTGCTACAGGTTGAACCTCTCTGGTCCGGCAACATCCGTGGTCCGGCATGATGTTAGTTACCCGGATGTCCACTGATCATGGGTGTGGCCAAGTTTCCCATGGTCCCATAAAGTTTGTTTACAGTCACCAGTCCTGGCTCGCAGTGTTCTGGGCTGGTATTTAGCTCTAATTGCCCCTCGCAATGAGAAGAGCCCAGCAAGCAGTGGAAAGTTTGGTCATGCTGCTAGACAATGTCGACCTCCTGTAGTTCGGCACATTCTCTGGTTTGACCCCAGTCAGGCCCTGACAGTGCCGGACTAGAGAGGTTCAACCGATAGCAAATCTATGAGCACCGCTTCACTGGTCAGCTCCTGCCTGGGTCATCGTCCCAGCATGGAACACATGGGTTTGGGTTCTGTGTGCGAGTTAGTCTCCTCTCCATGCCCAAGGAAACTTGGGGTGCCACAGAGGGGTGGGAGAAAGATTTTCCCCTTAAGCAACACAGGTTTGCAATCTGTACCAATGCAGGCCCCAGACTTGCTTTTCTAGCTCCAGCGCATTCAGCATCTCAGATCACGTTTCCCTTCCAAGGCACCAGGTGCTGTGTATTCTAACACAACAGCCAACACACACACACACCCGGCTGGATACCGCAGTAGAGACAAGGGCCTAGTCTTGGCATTGGCAGACGTGGCTAGCCTGAAACTGTCTTAACTTAATAATTACCTTTTAGTCCCTGGGTGGCAAATTCTAGTCTTGGGTGACAAATTTCTCCCTCGCAACCCAGGGGCCATTCAGATAATAATTAACACCAAACCTCAGATCTTAGGATACTCCTGGATCCCCTGGCAACAGGGCTCTGAGCGCGGCTCAGAATGAATCTGCGCCGCTATCGAACCTCAGCTGTCCTCCCAGGATCAAAGAGGGAACTCTGCAGGGAGAGGGTAACGGGGGCCAGGCGAGGCCATGGATGGGAATGAATCGAGCATCTCATTTCATCCCAGGGAACGCTGGGGATCAAAGCGCTCATGTACTTAAGAGCTTCCCGGAGAGACCTCGATGACCCTGTAGCCTGGGGCTGCCTGCCTGCCATGAAACTAATAGAAGGGCCTTTATCTCCAGTTGTCATTTTAAAAGACGAGTCAGCGTAAGTTCCTGACACTTCTTAGTTGCACTGCTGGGATGTTGCTAGACCCCAGCGGCCCACGGAGACAGAGTAAGAGATGGTGTCAGCCTCGAAGAACTTACAGTCTAATCCGGGGGGTTCAAACTCTGGTCGCGGCTTGTAAGGCCAAGCCGGGCTGCATGATACTTTGTTCACCTACGCCCCCGCAGGTAGGGGTGATCACAGCTCACGTTGGCCACAGATCACTGTTCCCGGCCAATGGCAGCTGCGGGAAGTGATGTCCCAGTCCTCGCTGCTCCCATTGGCTGGGAACGGCGATCCGCGGCCAACAGGAGCTGCAGTCGCCTGTACCAGCGGGGACGCAGGTAAACAAAGCGTCTTGTGGTCAGCTAGCGACTTGCCCTTACAAGCCACAACTCAGAGTTTGGAAGCCCCTGGTCTAACAGACAATAGAGAGCTGGGAAACCGAGGCACAGGAAGGCTAAGTGACTTGATTAAGATCACATGGAGCACTTGCAATAGATCGGGGACGTGAATGCTGGTCTCTAGCATCCTAGCCACAAGAATATCCTGCTTCTTGGCATGGTATATTTCCTATCAACCCACTTGTCCCACCCTCTCTGATCCCCATGCCTTATTGATAATGCAGTGTTCCTTTGCGGAGTGTCTGCAGAGCTGGAAATTATCTGCAGATTTGACACCATTACCCTGGGCTTAAACAAAGGCATTAACTGATTGGTGCATTACAAAGGCAATTTTTCCTGCCTTTAATATCCGCATTTCCACATCCAAAGCTATGAATGGGAGACATCCAGTCCACTTAATTAGCCTCATTAACATGGGTCCTACAATTGGCAGGTACCTCTTCTGCTGTTCTATATAGCTCTTGGTTTCTGTTCTTTCCACTCCAACCCATCTGAGGAAGTGGGTTTTGCCCACAAAAGCTCACAATTCTCTAAATGTTGGTTAGTTTCTAAGGTGCTCCTGCTCTGAGATTCATTTGCAGCGAGTTAGGTCTCTTCTCTGACAAGGTATCTGCCCACGAGGTACTGGACGGGTGTTCTATCAGCCACAAGGCAGCAGGCCAGCTTATGTACAACAGATCTTTACGAACAGAGACAGAGACTGCCCTCAGACAATGGCCATGATGAGGAAGTCAGGAGAGAGATGGACTTATGGCGGGGGTTACAGTTCAGCATTGAGTTCATGGTGGCTTTGATTCTCTCTGAATTGGTTCAACCATCCTTACTATACACCGCCACACAGGCGGTACCAGAGATGCAAGTGTGTGTGAGCTCTCCTGGTTTTGAGTGGCACGTACCAGCCGAACCCGTGACAAACTCATATTTCTTTCCTTTGTTACAGCCATCTGAAGAGGCCCAGCCCGTATCTCATCCCCTCGCCCGGGCTGGTTCTGCGGATGTTTCCCCTCCCCATCCGCTGTTATTTCTACCCCCACAAAAATGCCTCAGCAGCATGCAATGGGAACACCGCCTGCGATAGGATACAGCCTTCCATTCTCGCAGAATTGTGTAATCCACCGCTGAGGCGGGGGCCGTGTATTGAGTAACTACAGCCAGGCAGCGCTTAAGAAAACACGACGAGCCCAAAGGTCAATTGCCTGTCTCGAATTATCCCGGAGGGATGTTCATGAACCATGGTGCCTGCAGCACGCAGCAGGAGGGCGCAAGGCTGTGACGGTCTGTGAGTTAATTACCCGTTGCAGGACCCTTTCATCGAACACAGGCATGCAGGGAAAACGCGTCAGGTGGGCGGTTCGCGCACCCGGCCAGGAGGGAAAGCAGAGCCCTCCCGTGTGCCAAGGGGCGTCCTTACCTTTTCCAGTTTGGAGAGGGCCAAGGAATAACTGTCCTTGGCTCTGAACTGCATGAACCTCATGTTGGACGGGTGGGTCAGCTCAGTGATGATGCTGAGGCTTGGGAACAGCCTGGAAGGGAAGGCAGACCCGTCACTGTCCGGTGGCCGCGCTCCTTGGCGGGAGGGAACGTTCAGCTTCGCAATAGGGCCCAGTGCAGGACACGGCCTTGGGCCCATAGTTCCCGCTAAGGGGTGCGCCTGCGCGGCCGTGCACAGAAAATTCTTCCCCTGCCCACCTCGTTTGGAGAGCCGCACAGCAGCACGCCCACGGCAGGCGGCTGCTCCGGCAGGCGGGGCCAGCTGCGACGGCGTGGTGAGGGAGCCACTGGGGTGGAGGGTCGGGACCTGCCGCGGCCACGTGGCGGAGGGTGGAGGACTGTTTCGATGGCTGCGGCTGCCTGTTCTGGTGCCTGGGGCCAGGAACGGGACCTGCCACATGGTTGGGGAGGGGTGAGAGGTGTGCAGCGTCTCCTCCGGTGGCCAGGAATGGGACCTGCCACATGGTCAGTGGGGGGGGGAGGGGAGATCTGCTCCGGTGACTGGGAACGGGACCTGCCACAAGGTTGAGGTGGGGGGGGGGGGTCTGCTCCGGCGGCCGGGAATGGGACCTACCACATGGTTGGGGGGGGGGGGGCGGAGTTCTTCTCTAGTGGCCGGGAACAGGATCTGCCACATGGTCGGAGGCGGGGGGGGGGGGGTCGGGTTCTGCTCCAGCCCCCCACATGCTCCCAAATGCCGGGGGCCATGCTGAGCCTCGTTTCCATAGCAACCAACACAGTACTGGAAGGCGAGAGGCAGGCGCACCCAACAGAGCCGAGCCCCCCTCTGCTTCTTACCGGAACATGGTCTGGACGTTGACGATTGTTTTTGCATCTGCCATGTAATCCTCCTCCGCACTCATGGTGCTTTCCTTATCCACCACCACCAAGTTGTCAGCGTAAATAATCCCACACTGCAGCAAACTGTCTAGGCTGGAACAATTCGCAAAGACGAAAGGTCGATGTGTGTGGGGGGGTTAATCCATTGGAAAACAAAATGCCGAATTACAGTTTGCAAACATACCCCCGGACGAGCACCCAATCAATGCCCGGGCACAATTCTTCTGAAATACAGTAACCAGGCCCAGCACAGACTAACGCGTCCTGAGGGGGAACCTTGAGATGAAGCCTAAACCTCTCTACAGTGGCAGGCTCCTAAAAGATGACCATCTCCTCAGGGGAGCTTGGCCGGGTGGAGAACCCAAGCAACCAAACGCGCGATGTGTCTGCTAGGCGAGAAAGAAGCTAACCCAGGGGCAGGCAAGGATACAGCCTGCTGCCAAGCCGTAGGATCCGTCTTGAGAGTCCTGCTGGGCTGCTGGCTGGGAGCCACCTTGGGTAAGTGCCTGCCGGCCTGGGCCTACATCTGACACCACTCCCACACCCCAACTTCCTGCCCCAGGTCATCACCCAAACCCTCTGCGCCCCCCCCCAGGTCACAGCTGCCTCCCTGACTCTGCCCCCCCTCTTACATTCCTCCCCCAGGCTAGACTCCTTCCCCCAAACATCCATATCCCAACCCCCTGCCCCAGATTACCACCCAAACTCTCTGCACCCCCCTCCCCAGGTCACAACTCCCTCCCAAACCCTGCACCCCTTCCTACACCCCTCACCTAGGTCAGAATCCTCTCCTGCACCCATTCCCCCTCCTGCCCCCTGCCCCCTCTCCTGCCTCAGGGCACGATCCCCTCCTTCACCCAAACAGCCTCTCAGAGCCCACATCCCAATCCCCTATCCCGAGCGCCCTTCTGCACCCAACCCCATCCCAGACCCCACATGCTCTCCATAGAAAAGGGCAGCCCTTGACCACTTACCAAAATCTTGGCGTGCTCCCCCCCTCATCAAAAATTGTTGGCCCACCCTAGCCTAACCTAATTCAGGGTGGTTGTGCTCCAACATTACAGGGGGGGGGGGGGTCCATATAACTACCCACACGGCCAGACAGGGAAGTAGTGTGCTAATCTTGGAGGTAGAGATGGGTCCAAAGGAGACGACCATCCCCTAATTCCCCACAGCCTTGGTGAAGTTCAGCTGTGAATCCAAACAACACTGCTGCTGTCCATGTCTGGAACATGGAGATCCACTGAGCAGAATGGGAGCAGCTAAACACCATTGATTAGGCTGCATAGGACCCAGCTTTTCTATGCAGCAAACGGTCCCTATGGGAAATACTGGCCCTTGTTGCCGGTGGCTACTACAGCATCCCTGGCTTATTTCATTTTTCCTCGGCAGAATCGGGGCTATTTTCTCCCTTGATTGGCAACACAGTGGAAAGAGTGATAGCCGTAAACAAGACACCTACTTATCGATGGTGCCTTCCATGTAGTAAACCATGGGGAAACAACAGATGGCTTCCAAGAAGTGGTTCTCAGGCCTGGAAGAAGAGCAGCAAATGACAAGAAGGTTACTGGGAGCATTTTCTTGCCCTCTTGCTTTATATATCAGGAGTGACATGCACAGAAATCAATGGTGTAAACCTGATGGCTTGATTCTCCTGTCCCATCAGGCCCAATAGATTTTAGGTATTCTATTAGAAAAGTTAAAATCACCCATTTAATTGACACCCCCCCCCCCCCAGTAGGAAATGCAAGGAGAGACCGGATTCAATACAAAACGGGTTTGGAAGAGTACTTGCTTGTTGTCCAGGAGCAACACAATTGGGTTTAACTCTTTCCGGGATCTGTAGTATGCACGGAGGGGGACGATGAAATTATACAGGCCGTTCCCCGCGGTCTCTGCCGAAACGATGATCAGTTTGTTCTTAAACCCGTAGGCCTTGGCGTCTTCGTAACTGTTGTGTTTGCAGCCCTGCGCGGAGAGAAAAGCACCGGGGCTCAGGCGCGGGAGCGGCCCGTCTGTCCTGACACCAAGCCGTGGGAAAGCAAAGAGCAAATCGCCAGGGCAGTGGAACCGTCTCACGGTTTCCGAGGTGGCAAAAGCACAGAGCCGGCTGGGGCTGTGAGCAGTGCAGATGCACCGGAGCGCCCTGAGGGAGCAAATAATCCTGCAAAGTGGCCCCCAAACTGTGGGGCACGGTCCCCTCTGGGGGCGTGGAGGAGCATTTGAGGGGGGGTGCAGTGGGGCCTGGGCCTGGGCCAGCCTGCATGGGGGGGGCATGGAGGGAGCACTGAAAATAATCAGCGTAATGGCCTTACGCAAGAGGGTTTTTCTTGTGCAAGAAGGGGCAGTGGTGACAGCTCCTTCTGGCGCAAGAGCCTCTTCTGCAAACATGGTGACTCATTAGGTATGCAAATGAGGCTCGGCGATATTCCACGCTTCGCCTCATTTGCATATTTTTCGCGCGAGAAGCTGCAAGTGTAGCCAAAGCCCAACTGAGGCCCAATCAGTATGGAGTAGAGCAGAAGAAGGACTCTGTGTCTTGCTTACAACACTCCTGGGCCGTGTCCAGACTCAGGGGTTCTTTCGAAAAAAGTAGCCTTTTTTCGAAAGAACTTCCCCTGCGTCCAGACTCAAGCCGCGTTCTTTCGAAATTATTTCGAAAGAACGCGGCTTTTCTTTCAATGGCGGTAAACCTCAATTTACGAGGAAGAACGCCTTCTTTCGAAAGTTCCTCTTTCGAAAGAAGGCGTTCTTCAATGTAAAGAGGCCGTCTTCGAAAGAGAGCATCCAGACTCGCTGGGTGCTCTCTTTCGAAAAAGCGGATTTCTCTTTCGAAAGATCCGCCTGCAGTCTAGACATAGCCCTGGGTAGCACCCGAATCCCTCCTGGGTGGCCACATCAGCTGACAGGGAACACTAGTGCTAAGGACTCCCGTCCAGGAGGGACAAGACCCTCCAGCAGACCAGTGACTTGTTTCGTAGCCCCCTGGGCTGTCAGAGAGTAACAACGTTCCGCGACTGGGTTATTTGAACAAGCGATCTGCACCAGCAACAGGAAGGTGCCTTTTAGCATGAAGTGCAGGTGTTTCCCTTGTGCATCCGCACCCAGAGACAGACAAGCCGCTAACCCATCACCGAGATGGAGTGTCTCCCGGGTGTCTTCCACCTGACTGCTGCACTCCCCTGACCTTGTTGTTCTAATTTATGCTGCCTGCAAAAGATCCAGCTGGCCACCCCTCTCATGCAGCAGGAAGGAGTCCCGGCGAGTAGCGTGCGAGCGCGTACGCTGGCTCCGTGAGGCTGGAAGATCATGGTAAAATGGGGGTCACCCAGTCAATCCAGCCGTCAGACTCAATTTCACAGGCAGGCAGTGGGGCCTACCACCACGGCAGGTCCTGGGGCAAGGAGGGGATTGTTGGCGCTCAGCCCTGGAAGGGGCGGGGCCTCAGGCGGGAGGGGCGGGGCTGGAGGCAGCACTGCCCCCGCCCTCAGCCGTGTGGAGCGGCGCTCCAGCAGCAATTTAAAGGGGCCCTGGGCTCCAGTTGCGACTGCAGCAAAGGTGGAGGCTGGAGCCTTGGGCCCTTTTAAATCACCGGGCCCCAGGGCAAGTGCCCCCTCTGACCGCCCCCCGTTGGAAGGCCTGTAGGCAGGGCACTGAAAAACAGCTGCAGTGCACCAGCCAGTCTGGCCCCTCCTTGGAATGCGTCCGCTCATATTAAGGCAAAACAAGCAAAGAAAGAACAAAAGTAAAGCGCCATTGGGAGCAAGCCCAACATGCTGCCTCCTGCTTCGCAAAATGCCAGCTGCCTCCTCAAACAGCGATCTCCTGGGAACGTCAAGGTGCCCTACACGGAAGACAAGCAGGTTATCAGCACAAAGGCCCGTAATTACGGCTCCGAAGGGAACGTTGATCCCAGAAAACGAGTGAAGCGCCTGCCTTTCTTCAGTGCAACGCTTCCAGCCCACCCGCCGATCACAGCGCGAGGAAAGCAAACACCCTCTAGGCAGCCCCAAAGTAACCATCTGCCACAAGGCGAAAAGTCAGATGGTGGCTCCCGAGTGACTCGTTCCGTGGCACAGCGGGGCCTGTGTGGTTCCGGCCTGGCACTCTTCAGCCGCTCTTGAGCTGCTGCCCAAAAGCAGGGGGCTTCACATTCTCGTTTTCCCAAGTTAGCAGGATGTCTATTCCCCCGACAGCCACCGACGAGACATACTGTGTGCTCCACACAACGCTAACCCTAGAAAACTGGGACACGTACAGGTGCAGGGTCCGTTCTCATCCCTGACCTGGTGTAACTCTCCTGCTAACTAGCCACAGGGCATATATACCCCCCACAGCTGTACGGATCTCCTCACAATCTTTAATGTGTTTATCCGCATTCCACCCCCAGGAGTAGGGTCAGTACTACTGTGCCCATTTTACAGATGGGGAGCTGATACACAGAGACTTAGCGCCTTGCCCAAGATCACATACAAAATCTGGGGCGGAGCTGGGAATGAACCTTGGTTTTCTAAATCCCAGGCTTGTATTCTCACTACTGGAGGTAATACTGTTGCCCCGTGCTTCAAACCCCAGCCAGGAATGCAAGTGCAAACACTATCGCTTGGGCAACAGGGTCTCTGTGGGCCGGATCCAGCCCACCAAGCGGGTTGATCCGGCCCATGGACGCCCTGCCACTCCTCCGCCTCCAGGCCAATCAGGGCTCGAGGACGGGGGAACACACAAAGTCCCCTCCCCCGTTAGAGGCCGGGGGTGGGGGGCGCCAATCAGGGTCCGAGGGTGGGAAAGCACGGAAGTGTCCTAGCCCCGCCCCTTCCACCCGAGGCCCCACCCCTTCTGGGGCAGCCCAGGGCTACTTCAAAAATTTCGGAAGTGGCCCCCCCATCTAAAATTACTGCCCACCCCGACTCAGAACCTTTAAATACTGTCACAGCAGCCTCTTACCTTGTCCAACCTCAGGCAGCAGAACGGGGCTTTCACAGGGAGAAGGTGGCAGAGCGTGGGAGAGCTCCCGATATAGGGCGAGTTAGGGGGGTAGCCTTTCACATACCTGCAGAGGAGATAACACCCACCATTAGCACCAGGGCACGTGTATATTTGTCACACACCCAGGGAACACTTATCTGCCCTTGCCAACACAGCTGTCCACACCCAGGCTGTGCAGAACCTCAGCTCAGAGTGGGCTCAACCCCCAAAACAGCATGGGCATTTTACACGAGAAGTTTATTTGAAAACCCTTTTACCGGGCTAACCCTCAGGGAATCACTTTTTAGGACTTGGTTCTCACAGACAACCAGAGATGAAAGCACAACATGGAAGCTAAAGGCATCTAGCAGCTCTTAACAGCTACAGGTTTGAACCCCCCATCTTAAAAATCGAAATATTGTAGAACGGCACGGACATTCCAAGCTCAATTCAGACACGCAATTTCACAGCGCAGTTGTAGGAGTTAAAAAAACAAAGAAACACACCAGGCCTGCTGTAATTTGTGTTTCTGAGCTAACTGAAGGCATAGAAAGCTTTTCGCTTACAAAGTAATTAAAAGCATACATCAAATTATAAGTCAAACACATTTGTGAGAGTGTGGACACATGCATCGGCATAAATTGTTTATCCTGTAAGAGCCAACACACACACACACACACACACACACACACACACACACACACACACACACACACACACACCACACACACACAAAAACATACACACACAAGCAAATGACCTAGGAAAGCAACATCACAAATGATGCTACTTCAAATGAATCTTTTTACAGTTGGAATCAACATTTTATTTCCCGAACAATGGAGAATGCAAGATACAATCCCTTCCTCGCCCCGACGTAGCAGAGGAAAAAAAGTTGATGGGACAAAGCCCACAAAGCGCTTCTAGCTCAGCCTGACTTATTCAGGGAGTCCTGCACAGATACAAAATTTGTATCTGTATCCACAAAACCGAGCCGCAGATACCTGCATTGACATCCGTGGCTGCGGATACCGGAGGAGATACAGCCACTCCCCGACTTATGAACACACCGACTTACGACCAGCCGTACTTACGACCAACCTCCCATTAACCCCATTAGAATATTTTCAAGCTGAGAACCATGTACATTAAGTTTTTCGAACTGCGCGGGCAGCGCGTTTAAGGGTATTTCTGACTTACAACCAAACTGAGTTACGACCAGGTGTTTGGAATGTAACCTGTTCGTACGTCGGGGACTGCCTGTAAAGCAGAAATCCTCACATTTGCACAGGTGTAGCTACAAAATTTGTATCTGTGCCCGCATCCATAGCCACAAAAAAGAGTTGCGTCCAGCCATATCTGGGGACACGGACACCCAAAGGATATAAAGCAGATGTCCAAGCATTTGCAAGGCTCTGCTTATTCAGAGGCCAAGGGCTGTGTTTCCAAAA
This sequence comes from Pelodiscus sinensis, assembly GCF_049634645.1. NCBI lineage: Eukaryota > Metazoa > Chordata > Testudines > Trionychidae > Pelodiscus > Pelodiscus sinensis. The sequence continues at coordinate 22,038,443 of NC_134732.1, read as the reverse complement.
GCCAAGCAAGAAGCTGTGCTTGAGGCAAAACTGCTTCACACTCAGGGTCTGACAAGTTACTGGTGTGAATGTCCCAAACTGACCACACGGTGTTGCTCTAACACCGTTTTATAAGCACATTAGATGAGGTTTCGGCTGGTAACATTCAATCACCATTTCTGCAGCCAGACAGTGGAAGCAAAGTAAAAAAAACTATTAACAGGAGTTAATTTAGGCAAATGGCATGTGAGTGAAGAGTAAAATCATTTCATGTGTTTGTTCTTCTGCTCCACTGGAAAATGCAAAATACCAAGATGAGCTGTAATAGCACAGATTTTTCAAGATCTCAATGGTGTTGTTTCCATCTCCCTTCAAAACTGGTCTTGAGTGCCTCAAAGTCAAAAGTCCCAGCGATTTTAATGGTGCTCTCAACATTAGTATTTTAAACCTCAACTACCCACCCGGAGAAATAAAAAAGCAAATTGAAAGAGCCAGACGAATACCTAGAAACCATCTACTTCAAGACAGACCCAAGAAAACCAACAATAGAACACCACTTGTCATCACCTACAACCCCCAACTTAAACCTGTCCAACACATTATCAATAAACTACAGCCTATACTGGAACAGGATACCATACTCCAAGAGGCTCTGGGAGACAGACCCATAGTCTCCTATAGACAACCACCTAACCTCAAGATGATTCTTACCAACAACCACAGGACATACCACACTAATACCAACCCTGGTACCTTCCCTTGCAACAAACCCCGTTGCCAGCTTTGTCCACATATTCATTCTGCTGATACCATTATTGGACCTAACCAAGTGAGTTATAAGATCAAGAACACATATTCCTGCGCATCCAGAGATATAATTTATGCTAACATGTGCCGAAAGTGTCCGTCTGCTATGTACATTAGACAAACATCTCAGACACTTCGCCAAAGGATTAATGCCCACAAAACAGATATCAGACAAGATCACAAAGAGAAAACAGTTTCTTGCCATTTGAACCAGCAAGGACACTCTCTCAATGACTTAACCACCTGCATTCTGCTACAAAGACCTTTTACATCTGCACTTGAAAGGGAATCCTCTGAACTGTCATTCATGTTAAAATTCGACACTCTCCGGGAAGGAATGAACAAATACTCAAACTATCTTACCCATTACCAAGATAGCTTCCCCAATTATCACCTCTAATACCATTAGCTCACAGACATCCCACTCTCCCCACCTCTAATATCAATTCACAGACACTTACCTTCTTTCCTTCCCCCCCCTGCATCCCCCTCCTGTTCTGAAATGTGATTTGTCCTTTTCATATTTGTTCATTTTTTTAATTGTATCCTTTGGTATATATGGTTGTGACTATTTTCTTCCACTATTTGATCTGAGGGAGTGGGTCTGGCCCACGAAAGCTCATCACCTAATAAACCATCTTGTTAGTCTTTAAAGTGCTATATAGTCCTGCATTTTGCTAATGTTTACATGACTGTAATGCGTAGTAGCCTCAACCAGGAACAAAGCCCCCTGGGACCAGCAGCTAAACATACAAAATGCCAATTCACTGTTGAACTCTCATGCCTGTAACTGGTGTGTAATAAACAAAAGACAGAGATGCTCATCTGAAACAGGTTTGCCTCGACTGGAAAAGTCCCTGATTCTAAGATGAGCAGAACCACTAATCTGCCTTGGCTCACGTCTGGGTAGACCAGGGGTGGGTGATAATTTTTGATGTGGGGGCCACTCCAAGATTTTGGAAAGAGGTTGAGGGCCACACTCTTCCAGGATATTAATGGAGGAGTTCCGGGGTCCGGGATGGAGGTTGGGTGCAGAAGGGAACTTGGGTGCAGGGGATAAAATGGCGTCCTTGGCCTCTGTTTGTCAGAGGCTGGAGAGAGATGGCAGGAGACAAATCGCTTGATCATTGTCTTCGGTCCACCCTCTCTGGGGCATCTGGTGCTGGCCACTGTCGGCAGACAGGATACTGGGCTAGATGGACCTTTGGTCTGACCCAGTACGGTCGTTCTTGTGTTCTTATGGGGTACGGGATTGGGGTACAGGATGGAAAATGGGGTCTGGGAGGGAATTTGGGTGAAGGAGGCAGTTGTGACCCAGGGCAGGGGACTGGGATGCAGGTAGGCTTGCCAGGTGCTTTCATCAAAAATCCCGAACATGGCAGGAAAAAAACTTGGTTGAGGAAAAAAAAAAAAAAAAAAAGGTTGCTGTGTCTTTAAAAATCCCCATGTGCCTCGTTCCCAGCACCCTTTCCAGATGATATTTTCTGCTTGTTTGTTTTTACTGGATGGGGCCTGAAATAACTGGCTCTCCGGGCGAAAACTGGACACCTGGCAACCCTAGATGCAGGATTTTGGGATGTGACCTAAGGTAGGAGGGGATTGTGATCCGGGCAGGAGATTGGGGTGCCAGATCTGGGAGGGGGTATGGGTGCAGGAGGGGGCAGAGATCTTCTGAATGGCCAGAGCGGGAGGCAGAGGCAGGCTTTGGCGGGGAGGCACTTACCAGCAGAAACCTGAGGCAGACTATCTGCTGCAGGCTGCTCCACATAACTCCACTCCGGGTATGAGAGGGAGGCGGTTGAGGAGGGAGGGAGAAGGCTTCCTACACTGCTCCTGCTTCCAGCAAAAATGCACAGCTCCTATTGGCTGGAAACTGACAGACTGGCCAACGGGAGCTAAGAGATTTTGCTGAGGGGCGGGAACAGCATGAGAAGTCTCCCTCCTCCCACTCCAGCTCTCTGGAACAGAGAACAGCTGGCTTTTTAAAGCTTGAACTGTTCTCTGGCTAAGGGTACTAGTGAGGCAGACGTGGGCCAGATCTGGGGGTTAGGTGGGCCAGACCTGGCCTGCTGGCAGCCTCTTTCCTACCCTGGACACTTTCTTTGTGTGTTTCTTTGTGTGTGGAGGTTAGGTCCATCAAAGGCAATTAGCCAGGATGGGTTGGAATGGTGTCACTAGCCTCATTTTGTCCAACGCTGAGAATGGGCAACAGGGATGAGATCACTTGAGGATTCCCTGTTCTGTTCATTCCATCCGGGGCACCTGGCATTGGCCACAATGAGAACACAGAGAACTGGGCTAGATGGACTTTTGGTCTGACCCAGTATGCCTGTTTTGATATATTTTTATAGCACAGGATCTTTAGTTTTAAGACACACGCTCAAACATTGCAGCTTGGTGCTTTTATAGCTCAAATATAGTCTATGCACCATCAGAACATAAGAACGGTCAGACTGGGTCAGACCAAACGTCCATCTAGCCCAGTATCCTGTCTGCCCACAGTGGCCAATACCAGATGCCCCAGAGGGAGGGAACACAACAGAGAATCCTCATGTGATCCCTCTCCTGTCACCCATTTCCAGACAAACAGAGGCTAGGGACACCACCCCTACCCATCCTGGCTAACAGCCATTGCTGGACCTAACTTCCATGAATCTATCTAACTCTTTTTTGAACCCTGCTAACGTCCTAGTCTTCACCACATCTTCTGGCAAGGAGTTCCACAGGTTAACTGTGTGCTGAATGAAGAAACACTTCTTATTTGTTTTAAACCTGCTGCCTATTAATTTCATTGGGTGACCCCTAGTTCTTATATTGTGGGAATAAGTAAATAACTTTTCCTTATTCACTTTTTCCACACCAGGTATGATTTTATAGACCTCTATAATCTTCCCCCTTAGTCTTCTCTTTTCTAAGATGAAAAGTCCAAGTCTTTTTTATCTGTCTTTATATGGGACCCATTCCAAACCCCTAACCATTTGTGTTGTCCTTTTCTGAATCTTTTCCCATGCCAATATCTCTTTTTTGCGATGAGGCGACCACATCTGCACTCAGTATTCAAGATGTGGGTGAACCATGGTTTTATATAGAGGAAATAAGACATTCGCTTTCTTATTTTCTATCCCTTTTTAATGATTCCTAACATTCCAAACCCCAGAAGTATTTTAAATTGTTCTAATTATTTGAATAACTGCCTTTGGCAGGTTTCTGTGACCTTCCTCTGAAGTAACTGGTGCAGGCAACTGTCAGAACCAATTATCAGAAGGGTAGGCATGTTAGTCTGAATCTGCAAAAGCGACGAGGAGTCCTGTGGCACCTTATAGACTAACAGATTTATTGGAGCATTTTTTGGCATGCGTTTCCATCACACCTCACACCCTGGCCCAGGATGAGAACTTTTTAATCACTACCACCATATAAACAAGATCAAACAACCACGGAGTTAAGTGAAAGACACTGAGGGCATGTCTAGACTACATTTTAATTTTGGGATTCTTCCGACGGCATTTTCGAAAGAGGATCTTTCAAAAATGAAAGTAGTCTGGGCACGTTTTTTTTTTTAAACCGTTTTCCTAAAAAAGGGAGGTTTACGTGGTTTTTCGAAAAAGGTGGGGAGGGGGGTTTCCCGAAAAAAAGTGCATCCAGACTACTTTCACTTTCAGAAGATCCTCTTTCGAAAATGTGATTGGAAGAAGATATGCAGGAATTTGCATATCCTCTTTTGAAATTAAAACGTAGTCTAGACGTGCGCTGGTAATTGGACATATAAACCCTTTCAAGTCTTCTGAAAATCCCGAGCCACCTAGCGTGGATTGCTTAGGCTGACGCAGTGACCCTAAATTAAGAGATGATGCTCTCAGATGATAACTCACTCTACAATAGTCAGTCCTTCGTCGTCGGACTGAGTCATCTCGTCTTCTGACTGGTCGCTGAGCAGATCACAGGGCAGGAGAGAAGAGCTGTCTGCTAACTCTAAGACCGGGGCGATGCTGGGCCGTCGGTTACCTGAGCCATTTTCAGCTGGCAGGGTTAGTTTGCTGCTGTTAGCAGGGCGGCACTCTGTGTTCTGCAGGTCCATGGCCACTGTACCTGGAAAGGGAGAGGAAGGACGAACAATATAAATAGCAATAAATAAACGGACCAATAACAATTCTTCCACTGCCTTACCCAATGGCACTGCAGGGAAGAAAGAACAGGAAGAACATCTGGTCACACTTTGTAAGAAGGGTCAACTGGACTGTATAAAATTGGTTACCTCTTTATTAAGTCAGCTATTTATCTAGCTATAGCGTTTAGAAATGTGTGTCTGTCAGTGAGTCTGTTTGTCCTCCTAAACCGTCACAGCGAGGACCAACGAATTTGGTAGGCAGCTTCCTCTTATCCTAATTTAAAGCAACGCTCAGGTTTGGTTGGGCCAGGAAAATGGGATGCACCTGGAATCCGATGGTTTTCCATCACATCGAAAGGGAGGGGCTGCGAGTGTGGAGGACAGCTATACTGCAGAGTGACCACTGGGGGGCGGGCGAGGCCACACCAGCAAGTGAGGAGGCAGCTGAGGCCTGCCATCTTGCCAGCCACTGGACCGAGGGAGTGGTCCTCCTGCCCCTAATCCCTCCCCCCAGCCCTCGGCTGCAGTGCTGGGTGTGGGGGTATCCTGCTGGCCACTGGCCCCACCACTGCAGCCCCAACCCCAGGACCAGCCCCGGGGCCAGGCAATACAGCTCCACCCCCTTCCCCCCAGAGATGCTGGGAACCACAGTCCAGTCCTCCTGCGAGTAGTGGCTGGGGGACTGGGAACCATGGCCAGGCCCTGGTCTTTCCTCCCTGTGAGTAGAAGCTGGGGGTGGGGACAGGCAGACAGTTCCCCTCCTACCCCCCACCAGGAGCCAGTGGCCGGGGGGCTGGGCTGTGCAGCCCCCATGCCCCAGGAGGAACCACTACTTCCCCCTTGGGGGGAACTGGCAGCTGGGGCAGACAGCCCAGCCCCCCCCTATTAATTTCATTTGGCGACTCCTAGTTCTTGTGTTATGGGAACAAGTCAATAACTTTTCCTTAGTCACTTTTTCCACACCAGTCATAGTTTTATCGACCTTTCTCCTCTCCCCCCTTCGTCTCCGCCTCTCTAAGCCGAATCGGTCTGATTTATAACAGTCCTGGGACAGCATCCCCCAAAACTTGAACCAACACCTGACTACATGGAGAACACTTACACGTGAGCTCACCCGATTCGATGGCAAAGGGATATCGACTTTGTAGTCGAACAATAAACATGTCAACACATTAATGGCTCGTTTCGCTACTTGGCACTGCTCACAAGATAGTCAGGACAGACCACGTCCTAGAGATCCCTCGTGAGTCGAGTGTCAGTCTGACATATCGGGGGTACGGCTGGATTTATAGGTGGAGTGAGGAGGGGTAACCTCCTCCCTCAATTTGACCCGCTGATTCAAATCGCTGTTTTTCCAACTCGCTGAATTTCCCAGCTGGCACAACACATTTTCTGACAATATTTGAACTCAAAATAACCCCGGTTTGACTGGAACATTTGAGGGCAACCTCTGTCTCCCAGAGTTTCAAACATGGGAACAGTTCCGCTTGCTTGCCTGCTTGCTGGTCGCTGCTTCTGAACAGTCTAGCCCTAAACGCTGGGTTCAGCGAAAGCCCATCCTAACATACAATGGGAAAATATCACCGCCCGGCAGCTGCTCCCCTCTTCGCGTGGCCTGGTTTCTAAGCAGCTCTTCAGCAGAACTGGTCCCCTTTTGGATGCTGCAGTAGTAACTCCATAATGGAGAAAACAGCCACTGGCATTATGGGCTTTAACAAATATTCTATTTTTCCCCCTGCAAAATCTGAGCTGTCAAACGACCAAGCTTTTGGGCGCCATTTTGTTTATCGTGGGGGGAGACACCGAGGAATTTAGGAGCAGAAGTCCCACTGGCCTTCAAGCCTCCTACATCCCTTAAACACTTATGAATGACGCTCTTGCCACCTGCGTTCCTCACCAAAAAATCCTCAAACCATTAAAAGACGGATGTGTACAATCGCTTGCGTTCATAAATACACCCCACATTCCAAGCCCTCTGAAGACCGTCCATGGTCTTGTTGTTGAAATGTGGATACACCTTTGGCCACTCCAAACACCAGAGCCAGGGGCCAAGGTGATTCTTACAAAAATGACTAAAATGAGGATTTTTTTTTAAACCAACGGATGAGTCATAGCTCCAGGAAAATGTCTAACACCTGGGAATTTCAAAGACACAATAAGAATAAGAACGGCCATCCTGGGTCAGACCAAAGGTCCATCTAGCCTAGTGTCCGGTCTGCTGACAGTGGCCAATGCCAGATGCCCCAGAGGGAGGGAACACAACAGGAAATCCTCCCGTGATACTTCTCCTGTCACCCATTTCCAGACAAACAGAGGCTAGGGACACCATTCCTACCCATCCTGACTAATAGCCACTGATGGGCCTAACCTCCGCAAATCTATCTAACTCTCTTTTGAACCCTGTTAAAGTCCTACTCATCACCACATCCTCTGGCAAGGAGTTCCACAGGTTGACTGTGTGCTGAGTGAAGAAAAACTTCCTTTTGTTTATTTGAAACCTGCTGCCTACTCATTTCAGTTAGTGACCCCTAGTTCTTGTGTTATGGGAACAAGTCCATAACTTTTCCTTATTCACTTTTTCCACACCCATCATGATTTTATAGACCTCTACCCTCTCCCCACTTAGTCTCCTCTTTTCTAAGCTGAATGAGACATCACAGGCAAACTACCCATGCCAGACTCATGTGTCCCTTACCCTTTTATGTTCAAGTGGAACACTTTGTATCTTTCCAAATGGCCACTCAAAGCCTGGGGGCGTATCCAAATAATAGCTTGGATGGGTTGGGTGTCGCCAGTGTCTGGAAAGGAGATTTAGGCCTAAACTACAAGGTATACAGTGGCACTGCGACACTGATCTAGGTATCCTGGCCAACCTCCTACACGAGAGGCAATTTATATCGCCTGGCAGCCCACACGCAGCTGTGTCTCGGAGGTGGTGAACGTGCTGCTGTCGACATGGCCCTCTTTCCGGGATCGTGGGCTGTGAGTGCAGCCTATAGTTCACCCCCGTTCACGTTTGTGAAACACGGTGACATCGGCTGAGGGAGCTGCCTAAGGATGCTCCGAGCGGAATTATTAACACCGTCTCTGGATGAGGCCCAGCCCGCGCCCCGCTCCACGCTGCTGAAGGCTCTGAAAAACCACATCAAGGGTGACGTTCCTTGAGCTTTGCGCTTTACCTTCTCAAAACTTCACCTTTGCCAAGTCTCCCAGCTGAAATCCCTAGCAGCAGGGAGCTGTTAATCCGGGGACATGAATCAGTGAGGTTCATCGTGTCTCATGTACCTCCAGCAAGCCTAGAACTTGCTCCAATTCCATCCCCCCCCCCAATAGCCCCCCTTGCACCCACATCCATTTTGTAAAAATAAATGTGGCTCATCGTTTGGCACCAAACCATGCCAGGCCAGAACGTTGCTCTTGAATGCTGCCTTCCATTGACTATTCCACATGGAGCATTTGGGCGAGAATTTCGACCCACATAAGAGCGTTAGGCACGCAATGACTTTCAGCAGGACCCAGGCACTTTTCTTCCTCAGTTCCTTTCAGAAATTCTAACCCTGTTCTGCTAGGTACTTTGGCCAAGATGTTCAGGCACGATTCTAGATTCTGCTGGATGCCTCTGGGGTTTTTTGGGTGCCCAACTTGAGAATCCATACAAGGGCCCGATTTTCTGAGGGGGGGAGGAGACCCCCAGCACTTTCTGAAAATCGGTCGCCTTTAAGGTCCTACCTACTCAAACTCAGCTGTCCCTTTTGGAAGTCGGGACCATCGGCTTGTCATCCATCTTTGTCAAAACGCAAATATTTTGGAACCGCTACCAGGGTGGAGAACGCCACAGGGAACGAAGCGCAGGAGTGCAGCTCGCTCCCTCTCGTTGCTAGCCAACTAGCTGCATGCGGAGTGACCTACTTGCAGAATATAATGTCTCTCTTTCTCTCATCTGACTTTTGAAAAAGCCCCCTCTGAGAACAAGCCAAGTAACCACAATACCAGCCAGTCCCGTTCAGCGAGGAGCGTTGTGTCTTGCTGCCGGGAGAATCTTCGCAACTTCACGAGTGTAAAAGGATAAAGGAGTTGTCTGAATTGCCGGCTCCTATTGTACCGGGGCTCAGGGCCGGATTAAGGCATGCGATAGCCGGGCAGCTGCTCAGGGTGCCAACCTATGGGTGCGCCCCTTACAGCTGCCATCCGGCACCGCGTGCCCGGCTCCCGGATTGCAGGCTGCAGCAGCTCGCAGAGGCCACCCTGCAGAGGCAGAGGCCGTGTTAACCCCCGCAGCGCCGGCCAGCAGTGCCCTTCCCCCCCCCCCCCCCGGCTGCAGGGCCCTGTATGCCCCTGTATGGCCAGGCTTGGCCCGCCCAGGGCAGCCTTGGCGCTGTCGTAAAGGACCTCGGCCTGGCCTCGGGGGTTAACGTTTGCCTCAGAGACTCACTGTGGCCCTCCACGTAGCCTCTCCACCTTCACTGGAGGCCAGGCCCATGGCCTCCTGAGCCCCCTTCCTCACAGGCCAGTCAGTGGGTTGGGGCGAAACCCCCCTAGTCCCAGTCTCCCCTCTCGGGGGCAGTGGCATGGGGAGGGCTGGGGGCAATCCGGGCCCACCCACCACTCCGGGTTCCAGCCCAGAGATCCTAAAGCAGTGGCCACAGGCAGCGTTTCCTCCGCTCCCTGGGCCTCCTCCCCAAACGACCCCTCCCAGGGTCTTCTGCCTGGTACCCAAGCAGGCCTTTCCTGCTCCTCCCCAGCGTGCTTCCTCACTCCCCCGCCTTAGCGCCTCTGCCCTCTCCGAGGGGAAGACATTTCACCCGGCCCCAGCAGGTCCTCAACAGGCTGCCTGATGAGCTGGTCTCTCTTTTGCTTCTGGCCTGCTCCTAATTGGCTCAGGTGTCTGGCTCCTAATTGCTCTCCAGCAGACCGAACGCTGGTCACTCTGGGAACAGAAAACTACTTCCCCATTTGCCTGAGTTTTTACCTCCCATCACGCTACCGTAGCCAGCTGGTCTGGGTCTGTCCCAGGACTCCCGGCTTGCCGGTGAGCAATCCAATCACTAGCCTTGCACAGAGCCAAGAACTGCTCTTGTGGGACCCCCTGCTCCTGATTCCCTGGCTCCTGTCTGAGACCTGTCAGGTAGCCAGTGTTTAATCCATTCATGCCAGATTGATTCTGTATCGCTCTGAATGATCCCCAATGTGGCGTGAAAGCCAGTCAGCTGCAGAGCCCCGGCTCTCCCTGGAAGCAGCCAGACAGCAGCTGGGTCGGGAACAGAATCCGAGGCGGGAACGTTCAGCCGTGTACGGAGAGCTGCGGGTTTACAGCGGTACGGATCACCTGCGAGCCCTAGTCTCTTGTGCTCAGGGCGGAATCCAACCAGGACAAAAATACTTCCTCCTGCCATCATTTTGTTCCACCTAGGAGAGAGGAACCGGGCCAGGCATTTTTCACTGGGAATAATTCAATATCGCACACAGGGATGAATTTTGCTGGCAGGCTTACAGCTCATACAGACCTGGGAGGATGAATTACAGCCAATACAGCTGAGCCCGCTCCTGCTGTGAGGTTAAAAAGCCATTAGCGACCGAGCTTCCCTTCTTACTGCAGAAAACAACTGGAGCCTCATTACAGAAGCCCTAGAATTAATCAGTGGAATATGGAGGGACGGCCCCAAGCCAGCAGGGTACTGCTGAGAAGCTGCTGTCTGTCACCTTCCGCAGTAGCAGCAGGCCAGGAGAGCACCTGGCCAGCTTAGGGAAGGGAGTAGCCAAAATATAGACCAGGCAGGAGACAAAGTCAAACTAAGCTACACAACTCCAGATACAGGAGCAGCGTAGCTGGCGTCGACGTACCTTAGGTTGAATTTCTGCAGCGTCCCCACGGCAGGAGATCGACAGGAGAAATTCTCCCATCAACTTCCCTTCCTTCTCACAACCCAGGTTATGTCTAGACTGCTGCTTTTTATTGGAGGAAGGTACGCACATTGCGGAGTGCAATTTGGGGTCCGAGGAGAGCTCGGGGGAAGGCTGGGCACTAAATGTTTGTAGGGTTGCCAGGTGCCTGGCATTTTTGCTTCCTAGTCAGGGAAAAATTCAGAGAATACCAGACATCTCAGGTGTCCAGTATTCTCTGAATTTTTTTACCGGGCAGGAGCTGAAAATACCGGCCTGTCCAGGTGAATACCCGACACCTGGCGACCCTATCCATGGGCCCCCAGACCACGTCGGAGGAGTCTTTCCTGGCAGTAGAGTAGTAGAGGCCATGAGAGGCAGCAATAACTCCTAATCACCATGCCTAGAGAAGCCGATCCCTGGATCTACCCTTCCCATGGGCGGTGGGTGAAGGTAAGTCCAACCCTGCCCCCGGCTCCACCCCTTCTGCTCAGGCCCCACCCCCAGCCTCATGGTGGGGGTGGCACATGGCCTCAGCCTCTCCAGCACCACTAGACGTTCTGGGGGCAGAGTGTGGGTGGGGCCAGTGCCTTCCCCCTCCTGGCATACCTTGACTCTTCCAAATTCCCACCATGCCCCCCCCCCCAAGGGATCTTTGCAGAGCCCAGGTCGCTGCGGCAGAGAAGGCAACATGGCCCTAAATCCTCCTCTAGAGCGAGGAAGGTGAAACATGGGGCGCACCTCCCGGTTCGCTGCCTCTCCAGCATGGGGAAGGCAGCCAGCCCCATGCCTCGAGGCTTCTCTCCCAGCCTCCGCTCCCAGCACGAGTAGGAAACAGCTGGGAGCCTGGGGCTGGCTGTGGCAGAACCATAAAACCCGTTAAGAACCTGCTTCTGGCGTTTCACGGCTCAGAGCAATTTAAAAACAAATGGGCATTGTTCACGGGGGAATTGCAGGACAGCTGCATTCCATGGCTCTGTCCCAGCGGCGTTTCTCCCCCTGTCAAAGCAGAAGGCAAGGCCAGATTTTCTTAGTGATTTCACTTCGCTGTTTGCTGGGCACTGGCTGCTTTCCCAGCAGGGAAACGATGCAGGTGCCTTTATAGAGCTATCCTCCCCTCCCCTCCAAATCTCCCACACTACGCTGCTTGCATTAGCCTCAGGAAGGAACATTCATGCCCATAAAGCAACTTCAGGGATTCCCTTTGGGCTTGCTTTCGCTCCACGGAGGATGGCCGCTGCCGCAATCAATCTTCTGGAGTTTGACGTAGCGGGTCTAGTTAAGACTCACTAAGTCAAACTCAGAGAGCACCCCCGCCAGTGGCCAGGACTCCTGCTCTTGCGAGGAATAAGGGAAGCTGATGGAAGCGTTGCCCCCATCAACCTCCCACTGTGGGGATACCGTAGAGCTCGGCGTAAGACAAGCCCACTCCAGTGGCATATTGTACGGATTCTACGTCGCCGGAGTTGCGAACCTTAAGCCGAGCTGCTGGGTCTAGTGTAGATCTGGCCTCTGTCTGGGGACTGAAGTTGAAAACCAGGAATAATCTGTGCAAAAGGAAGTGAGAGACGAGTTCCCTTTTGCTTGCCAGCACCTGCTCTGGGCTATTTCCAAAGGGGAAATCCGCAGACATCTGTTGGGTGACGGCCCATGTGGGATTCCATCCCCGACTTAATTTTCAGCTGTTGTTTTCCCCCCATCCTTGCCTCTGTTTTCCTTGTAATAAGCCAATGTGCCCAGTGCTACTGGCTTATTTATTTTCCATCTGCACCGCAGCAGAGTATGGGCTACCCTTCGGCTCCAATTGAACCCAATTTGCCAATGAGAAACGTGTTCCTTTTCGCAAGAGACCAAAAGGGGTGGCACTGGGTTCCTCGCAGAGGGGACACGGCAGAAAATTAATTTCCCCCGGGACTCCTCGGCTACTGACAAGACAGCAAAGGGGGCAGAGAGGTGTCATCCAGGACAGCGTGGAAAGCAGCCATCTCTGTGGCAAAGAGACACTGGTAACTTGGAAAAGGGAGAGGGCCCTTCATGACCACGGGTGACGGAACGGCACAGAGCGTGACAGCTTGGATCGGCAAAGGGATCGACTCGCTCCCAAGCCCAGTTGTGCCAGTGACATCAACGGAGGGTAGCACTTCAACTCCTGCAAACTATAGTAGAAGCAGTTCCCTGGCTCTGTCATACTAGTCAGACACGATTAGCCATTAGCACAACCAGGAAATGCTCGGTAGCCGGCAGTCCTAGCTCTGAGAGCTTTTGGCCAATATTAGCTAAGCCCCAAGCTCTCTCAGAAGCAGGTGGTATTATTTCACTGTACAGATGGTGAAACTGCATGCATGCTTGCAAATGCCATGGCCACAAGTCTTGGTCAGTACAGCTCCCACCTGTGATCGCAACCGCGGAGGAAACAGCGTACACATGTCTCTGAGCAGCATTATGAACAGGGCGGTTCCAGGCCATAAGCCATAGAGAAGAGCAGTACTAGAGGTGAATGACTGCCTTTGTCAGCGAGCAATGCAGCTAGGTCAGGGAGGTTAAGTGACTTGGCTAAGGTTGCCCAGCACATCAGTGGCAGAGCAGGAATCCAATCCAGGAATCCTGGCTTCCCATTCAGTGTTCTAACCATTGGACAGAACTCCCTGGGACCACTGCAAGTTGCCTGACTTTTCCGCTTTCGTAACCATTCAGATCCAGGTTTGAGTCTCGGGTGAAGTTTCTGGTTTCGTCCAACCCAGAGGAGCTGGGTCATTGGGGTTAAGCAGGAAAAGGATCACAAAGCACTCATGCTTAGCTGTGCAGGTGTTTCACATCCAACGTTCCCTCTAATCTTTCCCGTCCAGGTGTGGCTTTTCCCTATCTGCGTGCGGAATAAATTGTTATGTGCACCAGGCCGTGCCAACGTGCACCACCAGCAGAAACAAAAATGCGGGCATTCTGCTAATCAGCGGGCAGCATCTAAATCTCTCTTGAGCAGCTGCACAAGCACACAGCTTACAGCAGTAGGGGGCCACCGGCAGCCCCTATGTGTGGCCCACGAGACATTTTATTTACAGTTGTCCATGCCCAGGGTTGCCAGATTCTGATGGCTTCTATCTGCATAGGTTTTCCCCCACGGGTGTTACTGAAGCGACCCCGACGGAAAGCCAGGGTACATGAAGTGAGGTGCAGGCTGCTTGCACACGCCATTGGCTGGGAGAGCCGCACGCTCCCTCTGGCAGCCAATCCCAGCGCTGCTACGGTTCCGTCGGCTCCGCCCACAAATTCTAGAGACGCCAGCGCAGTGAGCAAACCTGCCCTGTCCCGGGAGACCGTGGCCCTCACCAAACCCCTTTGAGCATCGCCAGGCTTGCCACCAGGGGACTCGGCAGGCGTTCGAATACCTCCGCCTGCTCCTTCCAGCAGGGGGTGCTGCTCCCCTCCTCGGAGGACTCACCCATACTCGCGATGATGCTGTGAACAGGCAGCCGGGACGGTCCATCGTACAGCCCTCTCCCTGCAAAGCCTTTCTTCTTCTGCTTCTCCTCCTGCTTGAAGATGAAGGCGGAGTTCTCCTCCTTGGTGATGTTAATGTAGAAGCAGGTGTCGGACGCCGTCATGATGTGCCGCGGGCCAGGGTTCAGCAGGATGCTTTTGTTCTCTTCCCGCCTGATGCCGATCAAGCAGACGCCATACCTACGGCAGGAGAACAGGTCGAACCTCTGTAGTCCGGCACCGTCATGTCCTGACTGGAGCCGAACTAGAGAACCTGCAGACCCATGGGGGGTCAGTATTGTCTAGCTGTTCCACTGTTCCTGGGCACTGAGAAGATGTGGAGGGGCCAATCAGGGCTAAATAACAGCCCAGAGCATCGAGCGCCAGGACTGGTGGCTGTAAACTCACTGTATGGGACTGCGGGAAACTTGGCCGCACCCGTGGGAAGTGGACTCCCGGCTAACTAAAATCATGCCGGACTATGGATGTTGCCGGACTAGAGAGGTTGAACCGGTGCAATGGGCCATTCAAGGCCACGCGCTAGGAAAGACTGTGTTTTCTTGTACAACACCGCAGAGGGGCATCCTCTTTCTTCCAGAAAGGCCTTGAACGAGCCTCAGTGAACGTTTCCCACCAGCGTGGCTGACCCAGCCCGTGGCAAATGGAAGCAAATGCAAACTTTGCAACGCGCCCCGCCCGGATGGGAGGCAACGGAATGACGCCAGTCCCCACGGCCCTGCTATTTACCCAGAGAGAGGAAACGACCACGGTTACCAAATGCCCCCAGGGAACCGCACGCCGGGGATTCAAGGTACCGATCAGGGCGGGGGGGAGAGCGGGGGAGGGGCTCTCACTTTTTGTGGGCATGGAAGGCAGCGTAGGTGAAGCTTTTCCCTTCGTATTCCATGAAGAACTTGCTGTCCCCCATGCGGATGTGGTACACTTCGTTGCCTGAGCAGCGCCCGTACATCCTTTGCCACTGCTCCGGAGACTCCTGGCCTTCTCTGCAACCAGAGGAACAGAGCCAGCGGGGTAAGGGCCTTCGCTGAGCTCCACCCCCACAGTGCTCCCTCACTAGGGCTCTCGCCCATCCCCGTGGTGTCTGGGCACCCGCTGGCCGGCCGGCCCATCGCAAACAGGGGAGCCTTATTCCGGTGAAAGCTATTCTTGTGGGAATGATGGGCCCAGTCCAGGTGGGCCCTTCCAAGGACGTGTCAGTGGGGAAGCTGGCAGCCACGGAGGAGACTGAGGGGGGAAGTGAGGGGCTGAGGCCTTCAAAATCCAGGCCCTCCACAGCGAGAGGTGGCGCTGTGTTTGCCACCGCGGACTAAGCTGCACATCTCTGCTCCCTCACCCCACCGCTCCCTGTGCCGTGCTGACTTTTGACCACAGCCTCCCGGCCTGATGGAAGACCCACGCTGCGCTCTGGTGTCGTCCTGAGCCTTTGAGAAGGGCCTTTGAGTACGGAAATACGCCGCCAGGCCATAGGGCCCACGCTCGGCAAAGCAATGGGGGAGACTCCAGAGGGCAGGTGAGCAGCTACCACAGCTGGTACTGTAATTATTATTGAGCATTGGCATTCTGGTAGCCTTTTTGAGACCCCAGCCACGAGCAGAGAAGCACTGTAGCAACATATAAGTGACAGTCCCGCTGTCTGAATGGAAAAGTGCGGAAGAAAGGCAGCATTGCCGTCCCCATTTGACAAATGGGGTGGGGCTAAGTGACAGCACCATGGTCACAGAGGAAGCAGTGGCAGAGCCCTGAATAGATGACCCTCCCTCCTCCTCTCTGAGCCTCTTTAACACAAGAACATCAGACCGTGCTTTCTCTCCAGACAGATTTACGTTCAGCTAGCTCTGGAGCTAAGCTTTGCAACTCAGCTCCCCCTCCCCCCCCCCACTCTATTTTTAACCCCACGCAAGTGTCAAGAAGCGCCGAATGTGCAAAACCGTTCCCGCCGCAGGCAACAGAAGGGAAAACAACAGCGCTCACTGGCCCCGGGAGGTGTGAACCAGCAGGGTGATGAGCGTGGAGGTTGCTGGGCAGACGCAGTTCAAGGCCAGCATGGCGTATTTGCATTCTTCTTCGCAGACCACGTGATCTGAAATGAAGAGGAGAGGGCCGTTACCCCCCTCTAACCCTGCTGGCATTTCTCTGATGCCCACACCTCCTACAACTGGCCATGGATGATCCAGTAGCTGCACTGGCGGATCGGGGTGGGGGGAGGGGGGTACACAGTGCACACAGCTGTTTGAGGACACGGGAGACGGCTTGTTTTCTGTTCCCGTTCCCGTGAAGTCAGTGCAGATTGATTTAGCTCGGAAGGGGGGCTGCAGGGGAGAGCGTCTTGTTTCCTGTGTGTGCCACAGAGGTTGTCAATTAATCAAAGCCCAGCCTGGGGGAGACACGGGGAGCAATGAAAACTGGAATGAATGCAGGGAGGGAAAATAGGTTCACAGAATGGAAATCTGCCAAGGCACAGTGTGGGGAGAGGGATGAATTTCACATCCCAGTGCCTGGTTCCGATTTGTTCAATGAAGGGCGAGGTATCCCACTGACAGCCTAATGAACGGTATTCAATCTCAAGTGTTCGCTATAGAAAAAATGCATCATGCTCGAAAAAAAAAAATCAAATCTGGTAACCTACTTGAATGTAGGCCCAGTCCTGCCGCTGGTCCCACAAAGGTCGTTTGAGGACAGAGAGAGGGCAGAATTCACGATTCACATTTTGTAAATGCGTCGCGGGGATAAACAAATGCTCCGAAGATAAGAAAAGCCCTCTCACTTTGTTACCATGCCCCTGGTCACAGATTCTAAACTGTTCTGTGGTTTATAAATTTAGAGAACCCACTTGTGGAACTCCTTGCCACAGGATGTTGTGAAGAGCAGGACTTTAACAGGGTTCAAAAAAGAACCAGATGAATTCATGGAGGTTAGGTCCGTCAATGGCTATTAGCCAGGAGGGGTAGGGGTGGTGTCCCCAGCCTCTGGGAATGGGCGAAGAGGGGTGGATCACAAGATAATTTCCTGCTCTGTTCATTCCCTGTGAGGTATCTGGCTTTGGCCACTGTCATCAGACAGGACACGGGGCTAAATGGACCTGGTCTGACCCAGTCTGGCCAATCTTAAGTGAGGTTCAGACTGGTGGCTGGGAGGAACAGGGTGGTGAATAGCAGCGACTACTCAGGCACATCCCGAGACTGGTGGTTGCGTTCAGCATTACGCCTCCCCTCGGGATTCTGGGGGTGAGCCGGGCACCCAGACCTGCTTACAGCAAACTCACCCGCAAACTTGACATGAAACTTGTTTTCAGGCTTTAGAATCTGGACGTAGAGGGGGCAGTTGGGAGCAAAATCCTTCACAGCCCAGGCTCTCAGGATGGTCTGATGGTCCTGAGGGGAGAGAACGGCAAAAGCAGCAGCATCAGCATCCCTCCGGCAGCTCGATACGTCCCCTCACCTCCATGTTGGGGGCTTCCCTCATGGGCACCAGTGTCCTGTGCCCCCAGGGAAACAAGCGCAGGCTGGCTCAGTGGGAAACACCCCACCCTGCTAGGCTGCCCCCCAGAACACATGTAGCATCTGTAAGCGGAAGAGGAAAAACAAACAAAATTCGGGCAAGGACGGGGTGAGGAACCTAAGGCCCAGAGGCCGGATATGACCCCTGGCTTGCCTGGATCCGGACCCTGAAGCTCGGGGCTTCCCCTTCGCATTGGGCAGCCCCCTCCCCCACCCGCAGTCTCCTCCATGGGGCTGGAGCACCAGCAATTTCTCCCCGCTGTGGGGCGGGGGAACCCCAAACCTCACAGGCCAAAGTCGGCAAGTTGGGTCCGGATCCAGCCCACTGGCAGGGGAAGGAAGTGGCTCCTGCACCCCTTTCTGCCCAAACCCGCACGCCCAACCTGCTCTGGCACCCCCCCACACCATCCCGCTCCTGCACCCTCCCTCCTGCCCAGACCCCAAGCCTGCGTCCCAGCAACCCCCCTCCCACACACTGAACCCCTCATTTCCGGCACCACCCTAGAGCCTGGGGCCCTACAAAAATCTAATCACCCTGCCCCCCAGGCTCTGAGGTACGAGGGGAATGTGGGGAGGGTCTGTCTGCTTCTCAGTCGGGGGCCACGGCAGTGAGGTTTTGGCTTCCCCCTGGTGTGCGGCTCCCGACTGGTTTTTCTGTGGCTCAGTGGCTCCTGACCCAAAAGAGATTCCTCACCCCTGGGCTAGGATATTCCCTCCCCCCCCCCCCGCAAGCCGGACCCCCCTCCTGCACACACAGCTCTCCTCCTCGACCCCACGCCAGTCAAATTAAGCTGCGTCGCGGGCACGAAGAGCAGCTGTCCCTGATCTGCTGTATCCACAGAACTTGCTAAAGGCCCCGTGTTGGAATCTGCGTCGCTCCCGGCCAGCTGGGCCGGTTACTCGCCCGCCCCATGGGATCGGATGAGAAAATACGCCAGAAATCTTGGTAAATCGTAATTCAGACTGAACTCTCCTGGGTACGGGGGGAAGGGCCGCCCCACGCTGACCTCGCTCTGTTGCCGCTATTCAAGGGCCGGTTTCTCCCTGGCTAAGAAAACAGACCCTGATTTTCACCCTGTACCCCAGTGAGTCCTTCCCCGGCACCCCTGCTCATTCTCCCAGGCACCATGCCTCTCGATTAGCTGGTTCTCGTGATGTATTCAAACAGGATCGGCATTTCCCTCCCGAGGTTTTTGGAGGATGCTCTTGAATTAGGGCTTGGACAATTGGCCTCTTGCTCTTCCAGCACAAGCCTCTGCGGCCAGCTCTGCGAACAGCCGGCCTGTCAGCTGTGGTGCCACTTTCTTCCGGCAAGGGTTTGAACTGACCCAGTAATCGAGCAGCCTTGAATAAGTGAGTGGATGTACTTTAAGAAGATAAGAACGGCCAGACTGGGTCAGACCAACGGTTCATCCAGCCCAGTATCCTGTCTGCCCACAGTGGCCAATACCAGATGCCCAGAGGGAGGGAACACAACAGGGAATCCTCACGTGATCCCTCTCCTGTCACCCACTTCCAGACAAACAGAGGCTGGGGACACCACCCCTACCCATCTGCCTAATAGCCATTGCTGGGCCTAACCTCCAGGAATCTCTCTCACTGAGAGGCCGGACCAAAGCCACAGTCCTGAACTGACGGCATCATCAACACTTGCATGACTGCAAACCGGCCTGCGACTTGGCCGCAGATCCCAGCGAAAGCCTCTCTCTGGCCCCAGGGGAACATGAAGCCGGTGGGAGTTTGCCGCTGGACCCGGACGTCCTGCTCTCCCCACGGGGGCGTTCTCGCCCGTGCAGGCCGAGAGTGGGAGCAAAGTGTCAGAGCCTACAGTAAGACAGGAGACACGTGTGCCCGCTCCTCGCGGCGCGCTCTGTAATTGAAAAGCGGGGGCTGCTGGGGTTAGCCACCCGCTGGCTCCCCGGCCCGTCTGGAGAATCTGGCAGCTCTGCGGCTTTGTTCCAGTTCTATGCAGCTCAGTAAATTAGCCCCGGCGATGAAAGAACCTGACACACAAGCCGGCATGAAAGGGGCCAGCCGAGCAAATAGGAGCCCGGGAATGGTTTCAGCCACACGGACAAAGCCCCTCGGCTCATGCATGAGCAAGAAAAACCACCGAGGTCTCAGAAAGCCTGTCGCAATGCGGCGTTCTCGGCCCCCATCGCAGACCTGGGCACCCCCCGCCTCAGGACGATCCCTTCCGTCCAGCCAGGGTGCCGCTCTTCTTTAGCCCTAGGGGAGTGCGGAGGGCGGTGGGACCCCCTGGGCGCTGTCCCCACGCCATCCCTGCAGGCTGCGACCCCCTGCGTCGAGAGCCTGTTTTAATGCAGCCCTGTTTGAAGTGTGGGTCGGACTCACTCAGGCCACGGGCGCGTGGGTCTGGCCTCGGCCTCTCTGTTCACCCCACCAAAGTGCTCCCTCCTGCCACACTCCTCAGACTGATCTTCCCAACGGCAGCCTCTTGTGTGGCCGGATCCTGACCTCTTTGGCACCTGACCCTCCTTATGGCATCACCCGCGCCACTCTGACTGCCCACCGACTGTCCTTCCCACCGCTTCCTCAGAGATCCCCGCCTCCGAACGGGAATTCCAAAGCCGCCTCACGACCGTAGCCTTAGGCCTCTCTTCTTGGGGATTTTCTCCCCGCAGGTGGGGGGGGGGGGGAGCGGTGATGTTTTTAGCTCACAAAGCTCAAGGGGCTCCCTCAAATCCCCCACGCGCCGCGTACAGACCGTGAACACAAACGAGCGACGCGGCGGCAAAACGTCAGCACGGCAGGCTTGGCTGGGGAGCGGCCGACAGCCTGCCACTGAACGCCCGGGGTGGCTTTGGCACCTAGGCTGGAAACATTGGAACCATCCGGCCGGCTCACCCGAGGCCTCCCTTAAGTTTAGTTGCTCTGAGTCAGGAGCAGAGGCGTCAACCAGGGCCGGCCTTACCGTGAGGCGAACTGAGGCGGCCGCCTCCGGTGCCAGACTGTGTGGGGCGCGGGCACCACTAGGACCCAGAGTGCAGAAAATTGTGTCTGCTGCTGGTGCCTGTGTATTCTCTCTGCTCTAGATGCACAGAGCTGGGGCAGTGCTGGGCTGGAGGAAGGAGGCAGAATTGAGACCTTTCAAAGTTTGGGCCCAAGCGAGGGGGCGTCATTGGAGCTCCCCGCCTCAGGTGCCAAAATGTTATGGGCCGGCCCTGACTTCAAAGGAAAGTACAAGCAACCCTGTACTAGGACGGGATGGGATCATTTGCCACCGGCCATGTAAATGAGCAATACGTTAACGAGCAGCCATAACCGGAGGTCCACAGATTGAAACTGGACGCTGCTGCCGCCACCTTCTCGGGGAGGGTCTTTGGCCTGGGTTGTGCGCGTCAGACCCGATTATCAAGGTCCCTTGAACAGCTCTGAATCCCCAGCGACCCCAGCCCTGTCTTACCGCGGCCGTGCGGTCCGCCTCGTTTCGGCTGCTGAGAATGAAACAGGCCTCTCCGTTATCCATCCTGCAAACACAAAGGCGTCTGTGAGTCACAGGCAGCTGGTTCGTCCCACATGCACTCAGCAAGAGCATCTCCTGGCCTGCTTTCTGGGGGCTTGTGCAAGACGCCACGCGTGGGCCCTGCTAAGGGGCCGGCAGTCAGGCCGCCGGGCTTTTTTCCCCACCCGTGAGAAGGTTGCTGTTTGCACCTCCGCCGCAAATTCCATTCAGCAGAACGGGAAGGGCGGGGCTGTTATAAAGGGCCATTTTGCCGTGCGTCCTGTGGTGAAGGGCTGGAGACGGCAGGGGAACATCTGCAGGGGGCGGTGTGGGGCTGTCACTCGCCTGCACGGTGGCCCCGTGGACTGCGGCTCGCATCGTGAGGGGCTGTGGGGTTGGGGAGCGGAGCCACGTGCGCACCCCCGAGGCAGGTAGCGGCGAGGTGCCGCACAGCCCTGAGTCTCTCTGGGAGTGACCCGTCCCTGCCCTGCGAGGGAGCCGACAGGCCTGCGAGCAGATGGCTAGCTCTCTGCACTGGCGGTAGCGAGGGCCGCAGAACGCCGGCCGGTATTTCTCCGCCATCTCATTTCAGCCGTGGGAAGACCTGGCAGGCCCCGGCCGTTAAACGAGGGAGCTTCTGGCTCGGGCAGGCGACAGACACAAAACACTTTGTGAGCAGGGGAAAGCAGCTCTCTTGCCAACGGTCACATCTGTCTTATGTAGGGAGAGGGCAACCTCTTCACGGCAGAGCTAACTCGGGCCATAGGCCCCTGGTTTGGTGCAACCGCCAGACTGGAGTGGGCTGTAACATGCTGTTTAATGAGTTAACCGGTTACATGTTATGTTTAACCAGTTAAGTGATTAAATGGGGGCGGGCGAGCTGGAGTGACCTTCCCCAGCTCCATCATGGGTGGGGGTTATCTGGCCGGGCTGGAGCACCCACTGGTTAACCGTAACATAAGAACGGCGAGACGGGGTCAGACCAAAGATCCAGCTCACCCTCTATCCTGTCTTCCGACAGTGGCCAATGCCAGGTGCGCCAGAGAGAATGAACAGAACAGGGAATCCTCACGTGATCCCTCCTCTATCACCCAATCCCAGCTTCTGGCAAACAGCCCTGCCCATCCTGGCTAATAGCCCTCGATGGACTTAACCTCCATGAATTGATCTAGCTCTTTTTTGAACCCGGTCAAAGTTCTGGTCTTCAGAATATCATCTGGCAAGGAGTTCTGCAGATTTTTGCGCCCAAGTCACTTTATCCATAGTGCTGCACTGGAGCAACTTCTCCAACAGATGTCGCACTGGTGCAAAAAGTGACTGAGTGGCTCCCTCTGATTTCTGGCATGTCTACGCTAGCTGCTTGCCCCAGTGCAGCTCCTTTGGGGCAACCTCCTCACCGCCCCCCGCATCAGGGCAAACCTGCAGTCTCCCTGTGAGGCACTGCATGGACTGAGGCGGGGATGAACACACTGGATAGACACACCGGTGCCACTCGGCACACACAGTATCCTGGAAGAGTCAAAGCCCATCCCCAGAAACAGATCCGATCTCACTCGGGTTAAGAAGAAGGGTGCAAGGTGGAAACAATTCTTGGCGAAGAGGGAGCACTTTGCGGGTGGAACATTTTTTAAGGGGCCTGACCCTGAAAAGGGGCCATGTCATTCAACGAGCGAGAAGTGCCTAACTCCCCTAGGCTCCAGCAACAGTCTCAGCCTCAAGATGCCGCACAAGCCTCCCCCGAGTCTTCGCACTTCCCATGAGTGACCAACGACGGGGCTTCGCCGCTCAAGTCTCTCCCTCGGCTGCCTTCGATCGCCCAAAAAAGAAACGTCTCCCAGCTACGTCGCACCTGCCCGGCTCCTGACGCGTGACTGTTACCTTGAAGTGCTGGGCAGGAGAAAGCTTTGCCACAGAAGGCGGCTGCCTGATTGCCTGTATTCTCATTGCCACCTCCCCCGGGACAGCCCCGTGCAGGTGTCATGCCAACAGGCGGAACCGAACCTGCCTCGGGCAGCAGGAGTGTAGGCTGTCGAGCCGAACACTCCCGCCCCCTCCAACATGTTTCCCTTCGGACAACCCCCTGTCCCCAACAGAGACGGTGTCAGCAGAGCCGGCCGAGGGCAGACATGGCATCTCAGCCATCCCCTTGCCCCGTCCCCATGACACTGCTTCACACCCCAGCATCTGGCTCCCGAGGGCGGCACCGAGGGGCCATCGATTGAGGACGAAGCCCAGCGCAGAGGCGGCTGCGACGACGCTAATTGACATGGGGTGAGGTTAATGGATCCCTTCATGCCGGATAAATGCACGAAACAATCACCACAGGGGGTAGGGGTAGCTCAGTGATTTGAGCATTGGCCTGTTAAACCCGGGGTTGTGAGTTTGCTCCTTGAGGGGGCCATCTGGGGCAAATCTATCAGGGATGGTACTTGCTCTTGCCATGAGGGCAGGGGACTGGACTCCATGTCCTCTCAAGGTACCTTCCAGCTCTAAGAGGCCCTAGAGGTTTTTTGCCTTCCTCTGTAGCATGGGGCACAGATCACAGCTGGAGGAGTCTCTGCATCTTGGGGCCTTTAAACTATTTGAAGGCTTCAATATCTGAGATCTAGGAGAGAGGATTATTCCAGGAGTGGGTGGGTGAGATTCTGTGGCTTCCATTGTGCAGGGGGTCAGACTAGATGATCATAATGGTCCCTTCTGACCTTAAAATCTACGGCTACATCTACATTGGCATGATTTTGCGCAAGAGCATCCGTGCCAGTGTAGACGCTCTCTTGTGCAAGAAAGCTCTGAGGCTATTTTAGCCATCGGGCTTTCTTGCGCAAGAAATTCATGGTCCTTGTCTACGCTGGCCTCTTGCACAAGAACAGCTGCACAAGAGGGCTTATTCCTGAGTGTGCACATCCTAGTTCTTGCGCAAGAAGCACTGATTTCACACATTCGAACGTCAGTGTTCTTGCGCAAGAACTCCCCGCCAGTGTAGACAGGCAGCAAGTTTTTGCGCAAAAGCGGCTGCTTTGGCACAAGATCGCGCCAATGTAGACACAACCTATGAGTCTATATTAGGGGACTGGCCTCGATGACCTCTCGAGGTCCCTTCCAGTCCTAGTATTCTATGATACAGGTGTCAGTCTGTAACTTTAAGAACAAGGAGTAGCCCTGTGGCACCTTAGAAACCAACAAAAAATAAAGCCGCCTTCCATACATTGAACATCTCATTTACATCAAATCTAAGTATGGGACACTTCCAGCTCACTCAATTAGCCTCATTAGCACCAGCCCTACAATTGACAAGGACTTTTTTCCCTCCCTCTCTTCCTCCCCCCCACTTCCTTTTTCTGTTATAAATTCTGGGTTCCCATTTTTCCACTCCAGCTCATCTGAGGAAGAGGGTTTTGCCCACAAAAGCTCACAACCCTATCTGTAAGTAGTCTGGTAGCACTTTATAGACTAAGAAAACACGTGGATGGTATCGTGAGCTTTCGTGGGCACCGCCCACTTGTTCAGTCTCTAAGGTGCCACAGGACTGCTTGTTTTTAAAAAAACATTGGTGGCCTGGAACCAAAATGGAGGCACAAGTCACCCCTCCCCCGTCGCAGGGACATGTGAGCCTCCTCAGAGCTAGCGCTGTGGGGATGAGGGATTTTCTCTGCGTATTGTTAGGTACTGCGGGGGGAGGGCATCTATGCGGGAAACGGAAGGAGAGACAGACAGCAAGGAAACACCAGACACGGCCTGAGCACACATCTGTGGGTCTTGCTAGGATTGGCTCTATACTCACTTTGCTCTCATGAGATCCTGATCTTTCAGTGCAGACCCCTGAAGATAGATCACTCGCTGGGACCAGAGAGGAATCTGAAGGACCCGCCGCACTTGGATATCCATCTCAGTGGGACAAAGGATCACTACGTAGTAATCCTGAAAGAGAAAGGCCCGTGTTTGCTTGGAAGCCTGACAGTGCCCGCTCGGTGGAGACCAGTTCCCTCGCTGACTGAGCGTGTAACTCTACGCAGAGTTCGGCATGATGCTACTAACGGCGCGACATCTCTTTGTACCGGTTCTGGGCCGTCACAAGCATATGGAAGCGCGCACGCGCACACACACACACACACACACACACACACACACACACACACACACACACACACACACCCCTATCATGCTTGCACGAGAACTCTAGTGTAGGCACATCCGACACCTGAATTATTAAAGGGCCGAACATTTGGCTCAGAAAAATGGGACTCTGTGTATTTAGAGAAATTAAGACTTAAAAATGAAATCTATACTGAGCCAAGGCTGATAATGACAACAGGGAATGGATTCTTGAATTAAATGCAAGAGGCATGAGAGCTGCTCCTAATAGTGGGGGGGGAGGGGCGACAGTTACACCCAGTCATTGATAAACAGGGCTGATTAGACTGGCTGATTTTATTTGGAGCGGGGTAAATCTATCTGGGTTCAACAACCAAATATTTATTTACATAGTATAAGGCATTCGATTTGGGAAACACCTTCTAACATAAGAAATAGGACATCTGCAGAGGCATTTTCAACATAACATAAGAACGGTCGTACTGGGTCAGACCAAAGTTCCATCTAGCCCAGTGGCCTGTCTGCCGACAGTGGCCAGCACCAGGTGCCCCAGAGAGGGTGGACCGAAGACAATGATCAAGTGATTTGTCTCCTGCCATCCTTCTCCAGCCTCTGACAAACAGAGGCCAGGGACACCAATTATATCCCCTGGCTAATAGCCTTTTATGCACCTAACCTCCATGAAATTATTTAGCTGATTTTCAGTGTGCTTTGATCCTGCACCAACAAGTACTGTGGAAAACCCCAGACGAACCCTGGTAGAGAGGATTGACCATTGCTGTGTATAGAGGTAGGTATATCTCACAGGCGACTGAATCTACCAGGACTACTATAACAGGTATTTCTTCCATGCTGTTTGCATTACCGAGTCATGTATTCTATATTGCAAATTGAAACCAATTACCAGATTATACGGAAGACTAATCTGGTTGAACTGATATTTTTTACCTCAGACGTATTCCTGTCACACATCCTTTGGCTTCCCTCTTCCGTGTGCTCAGTGCTGGGCAGGGTCTCACAGCACCAAGAGCTCAGCAAGGACATTCATTCAACTGCTAACAGTGGCCACCCTGAAAGAGGAGGCCACTGTCCGTACCTGCAGCCGGGGATGAGCGTAGAATTCATTCAGGAAGTCCATGAGGAGGTCGATCTTGAGGGAACTGACACAAAGGACAACGTGTTTCTCTGTCTGCGCTCGGTGGCGGCTGTAATTCCCCCCGGATTTCTGGCGTTCCATCCAGAGGTACACAAGCTCCTCGAACTGCAAATAAAGGCAGACAGCTCATCTCAGACAGTGGGGCAGGCTGGACACACCCAAAGAGCCAGAACGTTTGAACAGCTACACGTTGCGCATCGATAGTGATAAAGTCCTATGACAGCCACAGACACATGGGCAAGGTTAAGGGAGCTCTGGGTAAAGGAAAGCTGAGATTTGCTTCTTCTTATGGCCTTTTATATCCAAATTACTCCACACTGTTGCATGCCAGCAGAACCATTCCTAGGGGGGGATTGTGTTGGAACTGAAAGTTTTATTCTTTTTATATTTTATCTTAGGGTTAGTAATGTAGTCATGTAAGGTAATGTATAATCATATTTAAGATGGTAGTAAGTCAAATCCTTTAGTTAAGTATATATCTCCTATATTTCCTTGTTCTAAAGTTTTAGTAAGTAAAGAGACAGGATCTCATATTGTGTCTGAGTTAATGAAGATTGTAAGAATGTTAAAGGCTGAGACCTTAATTGCTTGATTTACGACACCTCTGTCTTATCAATACAGAAGTTGATGTGCCGCATAGCCTTGGAAGTCCTTGTAACATTGCTTATGTGTGTGTGAAAGGGGAATGAATGTGTTGAGATAAGGTGCAAAGCTATTTTTCAGAACCAGATGGCCAAAAAGGAGGGTGGGCAAGCATGGGTGAAGACGAGACGACCTGGCGGCAGGTAAGCCATCTATAACCATCGATGAGTACCCCGACTCATAAGATGATTGGATATTGGCAGACTGATGAGCCTTGAAGCAAGCGGGCAGCCCCAAAAGACAATTGATTACAGGATGGGCCTTGGAAAATGTTTTGGGAACACTGACATCAAAAAGATAATGTTCCGGTCACAACCTGACGAGCGGAATACATGGATTTCAACAGAGAAAAGGATTATAAAAGCAGGGTACGTTGCTATGGAACTTTGGGTTCGTCTTGCCACCAACTCCAGAGGAGCATCGGCTCAATCGACCAACAAAGGCCCTGCTCCCGTCTGTGTTCAATCTAGCTGGCCACTAGATTGATACAGACTCTGGACTGGTAACTATGACATCGTCTGGCGAGACTTTGGGTGTATGTTGTTTGTGTGTGTGATTGAAAAGCATCTGCAACTGTTGCATTCTCAGTAAATGTGTCATGCTGTCTTTTCCCTTCATTTAAGCAGATAATTACACACTGTGACCATGGGGTTCTTGCTCTCCTGTTAGCATGTGTGCGTGCGCGCGCATGTAATGTCAACAGGCGGAACCGAACCTGGGACCTCGGGAGCTTCGTGGCGTCCAACGCGCCAGCCACTTGGCTGGTTAGTTTGCTACTGAACTGGTTGGACACCACGGCCCTCAGCGTGAGCTAAAAGCCAGCTGGCTCTCGGCTAAGGCCGGAGATCGGGGTGGGGAAACCTTTTTTGGGCTGGGGGCCGCTGACACAGAGAAATCAGTCGGGGGCCGCACACAAGTGAGAAGCAACCCCCCCCCAAAACCAACCCTCACTGACGTGGCCCCCGACTGAGGAGGAGAAAGATGCTCCTTACATTCCCCTCACACACCAAGCCCAGTAGCATGCAGTGTAGTAGGTTTTGTGTGCTCCAGCCCTATGGTGAGGGAAACGGGGGGCCAGAGCGCCAGTGTGGGCTCCCCAATGCTGGGAGGGGCCCTAAGCCTCGAGGGACAGATTCAGGCAAGCCAGGGGCCGCCCCCCGCTCCCCAGGCCTACGTTCCCCACCCATGCCACAGAGTAAACTTATTCTCTCTCTCTGTAAGGGGTCTACATGGACTGTGAACCACACCCAGTAGGGGTGTGGGTTTTACACACACACACACACACACACACACACACACACACACACACACACACACATTCTGCTTGCTCCGTTTAAGGACAGCTGGGAAGGAAGTGCACGGTTGCTCTTCGATCCCAGCAGAATACCTTTTCTAAACGCATTTCCCTCTCCCCTTCTCCCCACGCTGACAGCGACTGACAGTGACAACTTCAGGCAAGGGGCTGTCAGGCTGGCGGCTGGCGGAGAAGGAGTATCGGCTTGTTGGCTCCCAGACGTGAAACATCAAACACCACGGTTCAGTGGCTTGTTGACAGGGCTTCTGAGCAGAAACCAAGCTCCCTCCGTATTTGGGTTGAGCATGCCTCTGTCTCCTCTGGAAATCTCAAATCGTGCTCCGGCTCAACTGGCTCATCAGGTGGAAATTGCCCTCCTTCGGGTGCTTCTCACGCACCACGACCTGTCAGCCACGCTGGCATTTCTATTGGACGCTCGGCCCATCTCTTTCTTCCAATTTAAAAACTGGAATAAATTGCCTAGGGGGGTTGTAGAATCTCCATCACTGGAGATATTTAAGAGCAGGTTGGACAGACGCCTGTCAGGGATGGTCTAGATTAGGGCTACGTAACACGCAGCCCCCGGGTGGGATCCTTTGAACATGGCCTCCACTGGGAACATGCTCCACAACGGCAAGTCAATAGAATGGTCTTCTGTTGAAATGCGTTTTAGGAGTTAAATTCCTGGATTGTCATTGCTCATTAAAAAAATCGGGAAATCAGGTCAATATTGCATTTTATTAATATCAGCAGAACTGACTTAAAAAGGGTCTGCGTGTGGTGTAGTCTTGCCTTAATCTTCGTATTCATGCCCATCAGTGTGAAAGAAACTATTTGCATATATTTCCATCTATATTTGCATGTACATGCGACCACACTTAAATTGCGGCCTTTGGCATGTGCTATGAGTATTATTGTGGCCCCTGGGGCTTCCAAAATTGAGTAGCCCTGGTCTGGATGGTGCTTGGCCCTGCCGTGAGGGCAGGGGACTGGACTCGATGGCCTCTCAAGGTCTCTTCCAGTTCAAGGGTTCTATGTTTCGTCATCGCTGGGTCACCCTTACCTGGAGGGGTAGCACCACGAGGGCCACGCAAATCATTATAACCACCAGGAGCTGCGAGGGCCAGATCTTTGGGGTCACGTCGCCGTAGCCCACGGTGGAGAAGGTGACGATACAGAAGTAGAAGGACTTGAAAAGGGAGAGATTGTCACCGGCTCTTTCTAAATGCTGGATGCCGCAGGTTCTGGAGAAGAGGGGACAAAGGGAGCATGGATCAAAGAGGCATTCACAGGGCGCTCCGTGAACATCAGGTTTCTGATCCTGCAACGTGGAATGCCCTCCACTCCCATTAAGGCCCCTGGGGAAGGAAGGCCCCACGGTGCTAGCGGGAGACTGCCCTCGGAAAAGCCTGGAACTGACCAAATTCATCCTTGTCTCTCACCAGTGTTGTCAGTGGAATAAATCTGTCCAGCCTGACAGCACTTATAGTTGAGAGGTTCAGTTTGGGTCATATAATCCTTCCCCCGAAATGCACATGCTCAGCAGAACATTACCCCAAATGCTAAACGCAGGTACCACGCGCCAGCCACCCCACCCCACTGGTGTAGGCCCCATGTTTCTGCAACCGAGTGTTGCAGAAAGCTGAACAGGAAGCTCAGTCAGTCCTTGACATGACTCACAGGACATTCCGGGCTTCCCGCCTCACTGCTCACGTCCAGGGAGGGATCTTCAGCAAGCAGGATGCTGCTAAAACTTTTCACCCTCACCCCACCACTTTTCTACCTCTCTTCGGAAACACAGACCCTCTGGGAGCAAGTTGCTTGTCTCCTGAGTAGACAATCAATCTAATTTAAGAGGCCTGCCATTTAGGTCATCCCAGCTAGCAGAAATAACCTATAAGTAGTCTTGGGATTCACCTCTAGTGCTTTCGAACTGGCCAGGAAATACATAGGGAGCCACTGAGGACATGAGCTACTAAAGGCAAAGGGTATGGTGGCTTGTTTTCATTTCAAAAGACCTGTCAGGATGGTTGGACCTGTCATGAGCATCAGTTTTACTTTGCGTCCACTGGCAACTGGACTGGTCTGTTACATTCAAAGCCCAGATCTGCGGCCATGTCAGAAAATGCCAGAAGTTGTTAGGCCCTGACTACCTAACACGGAACAAAGTCCATGTTCTTTTAAATGCACAGGGTGAAGGTTCTGTTCATTAGCAGATGCCTCCGTGAGCCATTAGACAAATGGAAATCTAGCAACCATGGTAACCTCCTTTGGATGAGCCGCCCATGTCGGAAGTGAACAGGCCGTAATGCACCAGCCATCATAGCTGAACAAATGTCTCCCCTTGGAAAATCTCCAGGATCGCTCTGAATGTTAGAGCAATTCATGTGCTGCTCTGAGCCCTGCCCGCCTACGTAAGTCAGCCACGATCCTGGCATGCTCCAATTAACAACCGTCTGTTAAAATCGTGTAATTAGAGACGATCGTTGGCTCCCAAAATAGGAACTGATCTGCTGGAAGGGGAATGTTCAGGCAGACCAAGTAAGGCAAGGAGAAGCCGTGAGTCAGAGGAGAGCATCTGAGTCTTTTATCAGCCACCGGCACCTCGGAAGAGCAATAAAAGTTAAAAACAAACCGACCCCAAACGGTTACCAAAAAGTGTTCGCAACATTTAGGGGCACTGCCAGCTGGTGGAAACTGGCATCGTTCCATCAACGCCAGAGGTAGATTTACCCCCGATCTGAGCCTTAATTGCCTACAATGAAATACCAACTCCATTGATACCAAGGTGAAGCTCCCCTGGAGTTGAATGGAGCCAGGATGGGCCCTGTACAATTAATTAGTGCTGGGTGGAGATACACAGGCTTAGGAGCTCAGGACGGTTTGGGTAAACAGCCCTACACCACAAAGCTTTGCTCAGGGGCGACACATGGATCTAGTCCTCTCCAGAACGCTCCAGAACCCCAGCTGGAATCAGACGGGAAAATTCCTGCTGCAGCCCCCGGTAGAATCTCCCGCAAGTTTCCAAATCACCAGATGGTGCACCCCTCCAATGGAAACCAACGGGAGCCAGGCAGTTAAACCTCCCAGCCCCTACTTAGGGGCAGGAGAATTCATCCCTGCCCCACACTCTCTATTCTCCATTGTTCAGGTCTCACATGGGGGGTATAACCAAGATGGGGTGGAAATGCCATTGAATCATTGATGCTTTTAGTAAACAAACTTCTGGGCCCCCCCATAAGAGAAGCCACAGCCGGACTGAATCCAGGGAGCAAATACGTGACAGGTTATCTGGACCTTGATGACTTTGCCACCCACCCACGAATGATATTTCCTCCAACCGTTTAAAGAGGAAACCAATATTATTGCGTGGAGAGAGGAAAAAACAATCAACAAATCATCCCATCTGACTTTGTGCAGTGCAGCCGCATGATACTCTAACTACTGACAAGAGCTCTTGGCCTCCGATCATATCCGCAGGGAAGAGCGGTGTAATTGGTCGAGCTTGTATCTTGCCACAAGTAATCATCTGAAGGGCTGTACTTCAAAGAGCGATTGTTTTTCAATCTCCTGGGCTGACTTGGTTGTGTAACAGTGAAAACAAACCACCCCAACACATCACGCCTCTCACAGATTTTCTTTATTTTCTTAAAGACACGCTCACTCCATTCTCTACAGAAGGAGAAAGAATGGGACCTTGAAGGGCTGATGTTCTGTCTACATAGATGGAGGAGGTATGCCAATTTGGGCAGGTAGCATGGCCCCATCTCTCACCTCGCCACGGTCACATATGGAATAAAAGCTCAGAAAAGGAGCTATAGAAAAGTCATTGTACTTGAAACAAGTATGGGAGGAAGTGTCTAATGCGTGCGTGCAATTCTCTTAAGTGAGCATGTGTAACCAGGCGAATTTGAACCTGGGACCTCTGAAGCAGAGTAGAAGAGAGTCTACCCTCTGAGCTAAAAGCCAGCTGGCTCCCAGCCCATGCTGTAGAGGTCTCTTGGTCTTAACTGTTGCTGTGGTCTAGGTGCCACTTGCATTGTTCAGTAGCCACACTAGGGCTGTGTCTACACTCGTGGCTTCTTGTGCAAGTCATATGCAAATGAGGCGAAGCATGGAATATCACCAAGCCTCATTTGCATATCTAATGAACCACCATTTTTTTCAGAAGAGGCTCTTGCGCAAGAAGAAGAATCTACACTGCCCCTTGTGCAAGAAAACCCCTCTTGCGCAATGCTGTTACACCTATGACTTTTCAGGAAGAACGGCATTGCTCAAAAGGGTTTTTCTTGCGCAAGAAGGGACAGTGTAGACGCTTCTTCTTGCGCAAGAGCCTCTTCTCAAAAAATGGTGGCTTATTAGGTATGCAAATGAGGCTCGGCGATATTCCACGCTTAGCCTCCTTTGCATATAACTCGCGCGAGAAGCCGTGAATGTAGACATAGCCTAGGTATGTGGGTTACATGTGCAATTCTCTAAACTGTGCGTGCAATTCTCAAAACTGTGCGTGCAATTCTCAAAACTGTGCGTGCAATTCTCAAAACTGTGCGTGCAATTTATATGCAGATATTTTCTCACGCAAGTCTGGAAATCGGGCTCTGACCTGTGTTGCTAACCAACAACATATAACCAACAACATATTTGTATATGGTGCTCTCATGCCTACTAACTCAATGCAATAGTCATGGGATTGCTGCTAAAAATGTTCATGGAACTGGGGGAAAAAATGCTAGCACAAGTTACCGGTGAACTTCCAAAGGTTGGGAGCCCAGTTTACATTCAGAGGAGCTACAATAGTCTGGCTTCGATGAGTTTCTGGGCTGGAAATCTTGAAAGAACATGAAAGGAACCGATGAGATTCAAGATGGAAACGCTGCAAGCGGCAGCTCTTTAAAGCCCGTCATAAACGGGTGGGTCTCTCCGCTGCTCATTTGAGCTAATTCCTTAGCAATTTTGCTCTCTCTTGTGATTTGGGCCCTTCCAGAGTCACAGCATCGGGCAGCAACCCAAAGCTGTTGTCTGTGGCCCTAGGATGGTGAGGATCGGTGCCCGGGGTCCAAAGCCGTTCTAGGATCTCTGTGCTCTTCCGGCCTAGGCTGTGGTGGAGTTTGTCTCCTTGTGCTCTGGGCTGGAGAGTGTCACATCCAATAAATGAGACACTCCCAGTCTGCTAGGCCGCCTCCCTCCCTGGCTTTCTGCTCCAGAAAGCTGGGCAAGCTGTAGCCAAAACAGACTCTCCTGTGTCTTCCTCAGCAGGACAGACGTAAGTGACACTCCCAGGGGCCCACCGCAGAAGTAAGCTCTGCCTGTCGCATTTCAGAGCAGTACAGCCCACCACGCGCTTTTAGGGCCCAACCTTGCAAAGGCCATGCGCATGCACGCAACTCCTTGCGGAGCAAAATGCTAAGCCCGTGCAGGAACGGGGCCTTAGCTTTTCCTTTCATCCACTGCCTCATTTTACATTAAGCCAGCCTTCCCGAGGGTTACCAGACACTTTCACAAAAAATCCCAAACACGGCAGGGAAAAAAATTGGGGGACCAAAGTTGTTCAG
Source organism: Pelodiscus sinensis (assembly GCF_049634645.1). NCBI lineage: Eukaryota > Metazoa > Chordata > Testudines > Trionychidae > Pelodiscus > Pelodiscus sinensis. The sequence goes on along the minus strand of NC_134732.1, from coordinate 22,004,472 downwards.
TCAAAAAAAAAAAAAAAAAAGGGCGCTGCGCCTTTAAATCCCCACGCTTCGCTGGATGTGGTAGGGGAAGAATGTCTCCACCGGCCTTCCATCCAAGGAAAAACAGAAAATACATTATACATGTCTGGTATTCTCTGGGGTTTTTTTTTTTACCGGTCAGAGGCCACAAATACCAGACTGTCCAGGCAAAAACCGGACACCTGGCAACCCTACCCTTCCCTGCACTGAACACCTCATTTACACCCAAAGTAAAGTATGGGACACTTCCAGCTCACTCGTTAGCCTCGTTAGCACCGATCCTACAATTGGCAGGCACCTTCCCCCGCTTCGTTTTCTATTATAAATTCTGGGTTCCTGTTATTTTCACTCCAGCTCCTCTGAAGAGTTGGGTTGTGCCCCAAAAAGCTCATGATCCTGCATATATTTTTGTACATCTCTAAGGTGCCACCGGATTATTTATTATTTTACATTGTTTATTGCAGGAACGAATGTGCCCCGCAGCCTAGTCAAGGGTTTAGAAACACCAAGCAAAACTCCTTACCCTGTGAAAACAAGACACAGCAGGGTACAAATCAGAATCAGCACCTGATTGAACATGGCGGATTGCGTCCTCTGGATCGCACGGTGCAGGTCATTCTGGAAAAAAGGAGACGTCTCACTGGGTGGGCGATGAGGATAAGCACATGGACGCGACACACACACACGCGCGCCCGCACGCAGGCACGGGGAAGCTTGCTGATTTCCAAAGGGTTGCCTAGGAAGCAAGTCAGGCAAGAACCTGTGCCTTTTCAAACAGATGTATTTCTGTAAGGCAGGGGGGTTCAAACGAGGGCTCATGGGCCAGGACTGAGCCATGCAATGTCAGGAACTGGGTCCCGTTACTGCAGGGGGATCAGGTGAGCAGTGGTGGGGGGTTAAAGCAACTACTTGCCTGTCCTGGTGCTGCAGACTGCGCTGCGCCCCAGAAGCGGTCGGCAGCCCGCCCGGTTCCTAGCTGGAGGGGAGCACACAGGGCTCCGTATACTGCCCCTGCCCTGAGCACTAGCCTCACACTCCTATTGGCTGGGAACCTGCTGCCGGCTGTTTCTGGGGTGCAGCATGGTGCCAGGAGAGGCAAGAAGCTGCCATAGGCTCCTCCCGCCCCCGCTGCACCACTGACCAGGAGGCGCTCAAGGTCAGCCGCTTCTGCCCTAGCTCTGACACCCCCAAAGCCGGAGCCCCCTCCTTCACCCCAAAGCCCTCATCCTCCGCCCCCAGCCCACACTCTGTTGTCACATTCTGTTGGGTCGCGGTATTGATTTTCTTCAACTGGGTCATGGTCTGAAGACCAGTGACCTAAGGAATAAGCATTGCCTATTCTGTTCCCACCCTGCAGAGAGCAGCTCTGAAAACGGCATCGGGAGCCACCGTGGTCATCACTTCCGAATGCAGCTGAGTGGAAGGAGAGGGCCCAGTCACGCCCCAGGGCAGTCGTGCAAGGGATTAGTGCGGAAGAGACTGATGAGGAAGTGGGTCTAGTGACAGGAGAGATCCCGTGTGTGGAAGGTGAGAAGGAGGCAGTGAAGGCCTGGAGGACTGAGGTGAAACCAGGAATAACACACACAGCACAAAGAACTGTGCCACATGGCTCGGAGCCAGATGCAAAGGACCAATCAGCACGCAGCTTGGAAGCATTCTGGGAACACAGGTCTTCAAGCATTCGTCCTCAGGGGCAGAGCTTTCAGGACTCAGATCGGCAATGGAACTCAGTCTGCATTTGGGCACCACGTAAATGGCCTGGCCAGATTTTCAGAAAAGCTTCTAAATCTGGCACGACAGGTCAGAATGCGAGCTGCTGGGAGCTGGGGGCTTTTAAGAATTTGGCCTCAATTGTGGGGCCTTGAAAACCTGGTCCTAAGTTTACATGTAAGTAACCCTCTTGTGTCATAGAGCACATCAGAGCCTGTTACCTCTTGACGTAAGGTGGAAACTGGAGAGCATTGGAGAGCACAAATGGGGCAGAGTTAAGGACGTCTGATAGTTAAGGACATCTGATATTTTCAGATTCTCTCTCAATATTAGGGTGAAACAAGCATCCAGAAAGCAATGGGAAGGAGACTGCCAGGCTGCTCTTCTAGCTACGGGAGAAGGGAGCGAATGACCTTTGGCTACTCACTATCATGTTTTCCAGGGCGTACTTGGCCAGCCAGCAGTTCAGAAAAACTGGAATAAACAGATTCCGTAAAGGGGACCAGAATATCTAGAAAAAAATAGTTATTTGCAAGTTTATTTGAAGAACCACAATGATCAATGATGCTTTATTTAATAAGTTATAAAAAATTAATTATTAGCCCTGCTCCTTAGAAACCATTGGCTTCCCTTACTCCTGGCAAGAGCAAAAGTCCCAGCTGCCAGTGGGGACACCCTCTGAGTTTGATTTAGCGAGTCTTAACTAGACTCGCTAAATCGAACTCCGGAAGATCAATTGCGGAGTGAAGAGGTGGCCTTAGACTATACTAGCCAACTGCATGGTTATAATTCAGCGCCACTGCACTCCAGGTTAGATGAAAACACCCTGAAACCTGCCCATGATACGTCTCCCAAAGTTGCTGCCTCTGCTGGAGCGAAATTATGGTTACAATGTTGGTCTGAGTGGGTCACAATCAAGGCTGCGGAGCATCTTCCATACTATCCAAGAGTAATGCAAAACGTTCACAACCTGCCATGGAACCATGACAAAATGCAGCCAGTCTGCCTTAGGTGCGGAGGTGGAACTGAAACCAGCTGATTTCCATGAAAAGCATTTTTAAACCCATCCACAAACTGGACAATTTAAATAAAAACGAAAAATTTCCCACACAAAGTCATTTGTTACTGGGGGAAAAAAAAAAGTTTTGTGGGAGGGGGAGAGGAGTGAACCTTCCGTGAAGACTTCCCGTCGTTGGAGAGACACCCACCAATCATGGTTTCATAATGAAAATGTGCTGAATGTCGATTGGTTAAAAAATATCCAGAGCAACACACACTTACTGTGATGATAAAGGGCACCGTGTTGATCATTTCAAGGATGAATGAAATGCGAAAAATCTGCTCCCAGATGTTTCCCTGCAGAATGGGGACAAAAATCATCAAATTAAATACTGTTCCTTTCCTCTGGGGCATCTGGTATTGGCCACTGAGGGCAAACGGGACACTGGGCTAGATGGACCTTTGGTCTGACCCAGGGTGGCCGTTCTCATGTTCTTATGCTAGATCAAATCCACATCACTCAGCCCCATGCAGGATCAATCCTGTGCAGACGGGACTCAGCACCAGCGCTGTCCGGAGGAGTCAGGAACCACCTGCCGGTAAGCGACATTTTATTTGCTGCATGAAACAAATGGACTTTTCTCCTCTTGCAGAAACATGCTCCCCCACCCCCTTAGGGAAGAGCTCTGGGTTCAGCTCAGAGAGCTCGGGGATGAGCAAGACCTGGGAGACTTTCCTCCGCATTAGAGGTGAGAGTGATGCGGCAGGATTCAGATCCAGGCTTTTCACAGGCGGCTAGCCAGGGGCTGCTGGAATCTGTGATTGGTTCGGCTTATTAAAAAAAAAGAGACGACGAGACAGGCCGCTTGCAACATCCTGGCCGGGTTTGAGTTTCGAGGGCTGGCCGTGAAGCTGCGTGGGGAGTGATTTGAGCAGGGTAGCTGCTCCAGCGGGAGCGGGAAGGAGAAGGGAGAGGCTGCTGTTGCTTTCACGGATGGGGCCTTCAGCTCTCCATCCAGGTCCGCCGTGCGCGGAGGGCTCTTACCTTGTAGCTGAGATAGATGAGAAGCATGGTCTCGAGGAAGCTGATTAAAGCGACGCTCACCTGGGAAACAAACACACGCACATCAAGGAATTTGAATCGTCTTGGGTTTGAGTTGATGCATCATCGACGAGCTCGGAGGCTCCCCAGCCGCTCGGACGGCGCAATCCCCGCTGGCTTGTAAACAACGGACCAGAAAGCTGCCCAGGGCGGAGGCTGGACCTTTATGGAACCCCAGGACGATACCAGAGTGGCATGGATTGGGGGCAACCATGGGAAACCCTCTCTGTCCACGTCCCGGTTCCTTTGTCAAGCTGCCAGCCTGTTCTAGATGGTTCTTGTACTGGTGCTGATATGCTAGTCGGGGGGCGGGGGGTGATTTTAATGTAAAAATAAGGATTATGCTGAAACACTCCTGAGCAGGGAGGCAATGAAAGTACCTTATGCCGATATCGCTCATTCTCTTTATGTCAAGTGGTCTATGACTAGTGGTCTATGACCATCTTATAGGACCACGAGCTTGGGGCTCACCCCACTCCCTGCTGCTGGGAGCCCTGTGCCACCCCAAGAGGATGGAGCGCCAGCACCAGCTTCCTGCTGTGGGAGGGGAGAGCCTCATGGGCCGGATCCAGCTCGTGAGGGTAGGAAGTGGATCTGTGTGCTGCCGCTTCCCTTCCCCCTGGCTGGGGAAACAGCAGCACAAGAAAACTCTCGCCTGGAGGCTTTCTTGCTGCTCCTATTGGCTGGAGTTGTGGCCAATGGGAGCAGCAGGGGCGGTGCCTGGGACTGAGAGGAGGCTCAGAGCCAGGAAGCACCCCCCCATACTCCTCACCAACACCCCGCTTCTGCACCCATCCTCCCACCCAGATCCCCCCACCCTCGGCCTGCTTCTGCACCCATCCTCCCACCCATATCATCAGGGGAGGTTGGCTGGTGGTTCGCAGAACGGCCTAAATTGAGCCAAAAAGTTTGAGAACCTCTGCTTTATGCTCATATGACTGCCCCCATGCTAGGGCCCGTGCCGTTGAACCACACTGGTACAGCTAAACAGTGCCACACTTGGGTTAGACAAATCTTTCGGGGGCAGCCTGGCTCTGCTGGTGACAAGAGGAGTTGGACTGCTGAGTTGAATGGAGATGGGATTTAAAAAAAAAACATTCCTGGGAAATGTTTCACCCCTAAAAGAATTCAGAGAATAAAAATGGCCAAACCTGTTGGATCCAAGACTCCATCCCACCCTGAGAACAACTAAAGATCAGAGACAAAATAGACGGGGGTAGTATTGTAGGGGAGGGGGAGGGAATGAATCTTCCTAGAGAGCCTGGACCCCTAAACTTATTTGGCTCCACTGTAGACCCCCATTCTCCCAGGCTCTATTAAGAACAGAGCTGTGGGAAACCCACACAGCTTAATCTTCGTAAGTATTTGCATAAACAGACTGGTCTCTTTCCCATCCGCATTGGTAAGTTTCCTTGCTCCTCACCATCTATTGCCCAGGAAAATCTGTGTCCTTTTGTTGTCAAGGATTTGTCCCAGGAAGAAAAGTGCTCAGAGCAACCCTGGCGACACAGAACAAACCTTATGCAAACTAACGACGGTTGATGGATCTTTGTGTGACAATGCCTCCTGGTCAGCTACTTACTTGTATTGCCCATAATGGCATTTTCCTGTCCACCCATAAGATTGGAGCCCTGTAAGGAAAATTCAAAATGATCCTGAATTGGAATCTGTTTCCAACAAGCCATTCGATGTTTTACCCGGCAAGTGTGATGTCCACGTTTAGGGCACGTCTACACAACAGAGTGAAAGCTGAAATAAGCTTCGCAACACGAGCGACGTCAATTGTGTAGCATAAGTGGAAAAAGCTTAGTTTGACTTTTGGCACCATCTACACAGCTGGAAGTCCGAGGTAGAGCACTCTTCCTCCGACTTCCCTTATTCCTTGTAAAATTAGGGTTACAAGAGTCGGAGCAAGACGTCTTCCAGCTTGACATTATTTCGACATTACGTTGTAATAGCTGCTTGCACTGTAGACACACACGATGTTATTTCCGAATAACACTGCTGTGTGGACGTACCCTTTAGTGATCTTTATCTTCCTGAAACTCATTATTACTATTCAAAACTGCTAAGTCTGCCTCCAGATCTGAGGGTGTGTCTAAACTAAATGGCTCCATCGATGGAGCCATGTAGATTAGGCTGATCGGCAAAGGGAAATGAAGCCGCGATTTAAATAATCGCAGCTTCATTTAAATTTAAATGGCTGCCGCGCTGAGCCGACAAACAGCTAATCAGTTGTTTGTCAACTCAGCGCACTAGTCTAGATGCTCCCGCACCGACCTGAAAGCCCTTTATCGACCTCCCCGTTATGCCTCGTAGGATGAGGTTTACTGGGGAGGTCGATAAAGGGCTTTCATGTCGACAGGGGAGCGTCCAGACTGCCCCGATCTGCCAACAAACAGCTGATCGGCAGAGCGGGGCAGCCATTTAAATGTAAATGAAGCCGCGATTATTTGTTTGCCGAACAAACAAATCTACATGGCTCCGTCGACAGAGCCATGTAGTTTAGACGTACCCTGAGTTTCCTCAAAGTCTTTAAGACCTCGAGCTCGGTTCAGGCCCAAATAATTCTGAGTCGTTCCCTTTTGCAAAACGTCGGGAACAAAACTGTGAACCTAACGAAACTCCATTTGAAATCCCACACTGGGGCCAGATGTGTGAATCTGGGATGAGCTTTTGGCACACCTGAAGCAACAGACAGAGTCAGGTGAACACCTCTGAGGACTAAGCAGTTTGGGAGGGAGTCAAGGTTCTGAATGAGTTGAACAAGCAACTCTCAGGGCGCAGGAGGAATCAAACTGGAGAGGGCTCCGAACCCTCAACGATGTCTTGACAGTCGCAAAGCTCCCGAACAGAATGTCTGGGGAACTACAATTAAACTCAGGCACCTGAAACGCTACATGCGCCAGTGGGAGAAACTGACCGTTGGCTGGAACCATCAATTGGTCTCACTCCACGACAACTTTGTCCATTACACTTGGGTAGCAGAAACTAGACTGAATTTGAACCTCAAATCTGCCTACGAAACCTCTCACAGGCTATGGGCTGGATCTCACCCTAGACGACACAAACCCACTGGAGGTGAAATTAATTTCCTATGCACATCCAGTCCTACCCAGCAAGCAAGAGCAAGTGTGCTGAACTGTATTGGAGTGTGTTTAACAGATTATCGAGACTGCTCTCTGCATGGAGAATGACTCATTTCCAAAAGCAGAACAGTGGATGCTTTTCTAGCTGTGCATCTCAATTCCTCAAATTCTCTCCCTTATTTTGACAGCTGCATCTCAATGGACAACCTGTGGTTACGGGCAGTCACAAGCATCAGAAATTTACATTCCAGGTTTCCCCAACTCCGGGTTTGAGTGGAGCAGGATTTAAGCATTAATAGCAACTTACCAGTTTATTTCTGTGGATGACTGGTTGAAGGTTGAGTAACTCTGCTTTTCGCAACCCCAGCTAAGACAAGAGAAACAGAAACAGAGAGAGAATCGGTATGGTACAACAGACCAGCCCAAGGGGTTAGGGAGACATAAAGATAGTGCAAGTCACAGCCTGACGCTTAACTTCTTGAAACTGCTCCCAACCCATTGTTCTGAAAAGGAAAAAAAGTCTGGAAGCTGCAGAAACTAACGTGGCTGGTGGGTGTAGCTATGATTACATCTGATGAATGCAGCATTGGCTAATAATAACTATAATACCCAGGAGTGAGAGTGGTTTTAATCCAGGGGAGCAGAACCCATTGACTTCACTTAGGGCATGTCTATACTTACCATGCTGGAGATCGATCTTCTGGCATTCGATTTAGAGGGTCTAGTTAAGTCCCGCTAAATCAAGCGCTAGGGAGGCTCCAGCCAACCCAGCACCAGTACTGCTGGCAGTCGTGAGGCGTAAGGGAAGCGTTTGCTTCCATCTGCCTCCCTCTGTGAAGATAGCACCAAGCATGGCTTAAGGTAAGCTGACTCCAGCTACGTATGTTATGTATTTTATGTAGCCGGAGCTGCGTTCTTCAACCTGACCTTCCCGGTCTAGTGTGGACCACACCTTAGAGTTCCAGACACTGTACACCTATAAAAACGACCCCTGCCTCAAGTCTGGCTAACGCTGGCAATTTTGCTACACCACTCTGGCAAAATAAAATAAAATAAAATGCCAACCCACCCAGTTTGTCCCTGCTCTATCTGTGGAGATTGGGGCCAGAATGTGAGGAATGGGCCAACCTTGCCCAGCACCAGCATGGGACCCTTACCACCATCTCTGCCCTCTTCTTCCACAATTGGATTAGAGCTGCCTGGCCCCATCTCTGGCCCTTTGCTGCCCCCTCTGGTCATTACGCAGTATAACTGTCCCTGCTAGCAGCCCCCTCCCTTTCCATGTTATGAAAAACAATCACATTCTAGGCACATCCCATTGTGCTGTCACAACCAAACCCTGGCCTTGCTTTCGGCTATTCTAAGAGGAAGATGCACACCCAATTTGGTTGTTCTTGCTCTTACTGTTTGAACAAACAGATGGACAGACAGACTCACTCACTCACAAACTCTCTCAAATAAATAGTAGATTTCAAAAGGCCTCATTTTTGTTCCAATGAGAAATGAAAACATATTTCTAAACCTCCATTTTTTTTTGCAAAATGGAACATTGCTCTCCAGCCAGCCCTAGAAAACACCGCCCAAATGCCATTGTCTAGCAACACCATAGAAATGAATCTAGATCAGTAGCCTCCTGTGGCATGTTCACATCTCTGAATATAAAAGCCCTTCATCTCCAACTCTGCCGTGGCCTCAGCTCTGGAAACACACATCAAACCAACGATGAAGCAACTACATCGAAAGAAACATCAAGCCAGCATCGATCCATCATTACCCTCTACCTCTGGTCATGCCTCATAGCTGGTCGTGCCTCATCTAAAACCAACCATCGCCTTCCTGGGACATTCCTCCCCCTGGCCTTAAAAGCCAGACAATAATATTTTCAACCAGCTATGCTGAAGGCCTCTGAAACAGACACATTTTGATGGATCCTCCGTGGATGTAAATGGTCATAATTCTATGAGCAGTAGCGAAGCTACAAGTAGCACAAGCTGAAATGCTGTCTCTCTCTCTCTATACAAAGCTCTTTAAACGTCTCCCTGTTGCAGAGGAACAGAGTTGTTAGCCAGTGGAATGCATTCTAGGGGGTCCTAAGAATTATGAAGGGCCAGGGACTCTTTTATAGGAATTCATTTGATTGATAATACAGTAGATGGGTCCAGATTGACTCTGCAAGAATAAAAGAGACTCTGGGGTATTCGGTAGTCTTGTGTGTTCTAGGGCATCATTAGAATCATCATTGAGTGGCAGGGGTGAATTCCTATCTGGACTCATGTGGGATCAACTCTGGACTCGTGCGATCGTCTCTGATATACACGGTCAAGGCTGCTTCCCCACTCTGGCACAATGAATGCAGAAGTGGGGCCCCGCAAAAGTACCCCAAAACCTGCTCTCTCCAGGCTTTGGTATAAAACTCCCCCCCCCCCATCCTAAAAACCTAGTTTTGGGGAATAAAAAAAATCCGCCGCCACCATCAAGGGCTTTTGAACCCACAAACAAGGGTGGACACTTGAAACCAACCCCAGGGCACCCCAAGCTTTCCCCCTCCCCAAAGAGCTTGAAAAAGAAAAGAGAAAATACAAACTGCAGTTTGTGGTTGCTGTCCCCTAGTCAGTGGCCTGCAGATCCCACAGGCAGATTTCCCAGGACACAGAACTGAATTAATACCAGGTTATTTAAAAAGGAAAGAACTTTTAGTATCACAACACTTCTGTTACAGGCATAGTTAGATTGGTAAGAGCCACCAATTAATAAACTCATGGAGAATTTTCCCATGGGAACAAAACTTAGTTCCAAAAGAGAGGAAGCCCCATTTCTAAATGCACGGACATCAGATTCCCATTTGCCAGACCATACAACAATAAAAGGGATTTGCCCTACTTACCGATGGAGAAGAGTCTTTTCTTGGAGAAGGACATATTGTCTGTCCCCCTCGGTATCTGGAGCAAACTGGCCAGGGACAAAGGAGGGAAAAACCAAAACTTCCTTTGTCCCAGTTTGAAATTCCTGCCTGCATTTCTATTGGCTAACTGCTACCTAGCTAGGTACCGTTAACCCCTTAATCCCCAGGCTGCTGGCCATCCCGCATGACCATGACATACACGTATTAGAAGATTTACCCAGCGTTGCACGGGTGCTTAACTCAATGAATTTTGGGAGGGGGGGAGGGGTTGGAAAATAAAATGAAAATGACCAGGCTTCATTGTAGTCATTGCTCTGGGGTGGGGCCGGGGAGGAGGGGTTCGGTCTGTAGGCTGCTCCAGGGAGAGAGGACAGCCCCAGCCTGCTGTCACCATTGCAACTTAGGGCCACTTGAGACGCACTTTTCTGTGGCCACTGCAGCTCCAGCGAGCAGAGCTGGGGGAGGGGTGCATGTCCCTGGCTGGGGCAGGTCGAGGTTCGTCTGCCCCCTGCGCTCCCCAGCCAGGGGGAGGAATGCAGCAAACTGGGCACGTTCCCCTCGCTCCCTGACGAAGGGGAACAGCTAGCAATGTCCCCATACAAATTGGGGAGGGGGAGCTTCAGCCTCATTGCCCTCCCTAACGGGAACCTGGGGGTGGCAGGCTTGGAGCTGGGGCAGTCCCAGGTAGGGGAGGTGCCCCCAGCCAGCCCCTTTCACCTGAACATAAGAACATAAGAACATAAGAACGGCCGTACTGGGTCAGACCAAAAGTCCATCTAGCCCAGTAGCCTGTCTGCCCACAGTGGCCAGCACCAGGTACCCCAGAGAGGGCGGACCGAAACCATGATCAAGCAATTTGTCTCCTGCCCTCCTTCTCCAGCCTCTGACAAACAGAGGCCAGGGACACCATTTTATCCCCTGGCTAATAGCCTTTTATGGACCTGACCTCCATGAAATTATCTAGCTTCTCTTTAAATTCTGTTCTAGTCCTGGCCTTCACAGCCTCCTCTGGCAAGGAGTTCCACAGGTTGACTACACGCTGTGTGAAGAAGAACTTTCTTTTATTAGTTTTAAACTTGCTACCCATTAATTTCATTTGGTGTCCTCTAGTTCTTCTATTATGGGAACTAATAAATAACTTTTCTTTATCCGCCCTCTCCACACCACTCATGATTGTATAGACCTCTATCATATCCCCCCTCAGTCTCCTCTTTTCTAAACTGAAAAGTCCCAGTCGCTTTAACCTCTCTTCATATGGGACCCATTCCAAACCCCTAATCATTTTAGCTGCCCTTTTCTGAACCCTTTCCAAGGCCAAAATATATTTTTAAGGTGAGGAGACCACATCTGTACACAGTATTCAAGATGTGGGCGAACCATAGTTTTATACAGGGGCAGTAAGATATTCTAGGTCTTATTTTCTAATCACATGCCTGGTGATTCTGTCTCTTTTCTGTAGGGTTTTAGAGAACCAATCCCATTCCAGGCACATCCCATTTTACTGGCACAGCCAAACCCAATCTTGCTTTTAACTTAAGATAGGGGGAAGCTGCCTACCAAATTTGGTGGTCCCAGTTGTTTCCGTTTAGGAGTTCTGGAGCAAACAGACAAACAGTCAGGCAGACTGACAGACTCTCTAAAACAGAGGTTCCCAAACTTTTCAGCATCACGCCCCCTTTTCTTATTTTTGAAAAACCCTCCCCCCCCCCCAAAAAAACTTGTTGAGCAAAAAAAAAAAAAAAACTGAGCAGGGCAGCAAAACTTGATGGGGAGGGGGGGCTGAGTCACCTCGTGCCCCCCCTGGAGTTTTTTCACACCCCCAGTTTGGGAACCCAAGCTCTAAAATATATAGTAGAAGTCGAGGAATGTCATCATGAGATAAAACTTTCAGCAGTGCCTAAGTCACACTGATGCTTAAATTCCACTGAAAGTCAGAGGCACTTTGGGGTCCAAGTCACAAAAGTATTTTTGGAATTTTTACCTGGGATGACTAAGGGAAGAATCAGAAAATCATTCGTGTGGACCCTGGAAAACAAACTCACAGACCTATTCTCCACTGGCACTGAACCCAAATCAGATGGCAGAGCAATGGAGAGCTAGCAGCTTCCAAATTATGGCTGTTGTCACGGTAAAACGCAGCATAGCAGAAGCTGCCTCTGAATGCATAAGCAGAGGAGACGGCAATAGAATCATAGAATCATAGGACTGGAAGGGACCTCGAGAGGTCATCAAGTCCAGCCCCCCGCCCTCAAGGCAGGACCAAGCTCCGTCTACACCATCCCTGACAGATGTCTATCTAACCTGTTCTTAAATATCTCCAGAGAGGGAGATTCCACCACCTCCCTTGGCAATTTTTTCCAATATTTGACCACCCTGACAGTTAGGAATTTTTTCCTAATGTCCAATCTAAACCTCCCCTGCTGCACTTTAAGCCCATTACTCCTTGTCCTGTCCTCAGAAACCAAGAGGAACAAATTTTCTCCTTCCTCCTTGTGACACCCTTTTAGATATTTGAAAACCGCTATCATGTCCCCCCTTAATCTTCTTTTTTCCAAACTAAACAAGCCCAGTTCATGAAGCCTGGCTTCATAGGTCATGTTCTCTAAACCTTTAATCATTCTTGTCGCTCTTCTCTGTACCCTTTCCAATTTCTCCACATCTTTCTTGAAATGTGGTGCCCAGAACTGGACACAGTACTCCAGCTGAGGCCTAACTAGTGCAGAGTAGAGCGGCAGAATGACTTCACGAGTTTTGCTTACAACACACCTGTTGATACAACCTAGCATCACACTGTTGACTCATATTCAACTTGTGGTCCACTATGACCCCTAGATCCCTTTCCGCCATGCTCCTTCCTAGACAGTCGCTTCCCATCTTGTATGTATGGAACTGATTGTTCCTTCCTAAGTGGAGCACTTTGCATTTCTCTTTATTAAACCTCATCCTGTTTACCTCTGACCATTTCTCTAACTTGCTAAGGTCATTTTGAATTATGTCCCTATCCTCCAAAGAAGTTGCAACCCCACCCAGTTTGGTATCATCTGCAAACTTAGAACCCAAGCAATTGAGTTTTCATTTCTAGCACAAACCAGCTGCTCCCCAGAACAATTAGCCAGGTAAGCAGCAGCGAAAGGCACACTGAAGTCCAGACCTCATCATGCCCTGTTACCATGGGAGGAGGCAGCCATGCTGACCACACACCACATCCCACCTACCCAAGGCTGAAGACTATGTCCAGAGAGGAAAGGGAGTTTTGCTCCAAGCAGTCTGGGCAATTGAACACAAGAATTCAGCCTCTTTCACTGAGCTTTGCTTGGTTAAGCCTCACCCGGTTAATAGACTTCGATTGTGTCGCTCTTTGAGCCAACAAAACGGTGTGACGATGCCCTTGGATAATGCAAATACACCCGACAAGAAAATATCTCTTAAAAAAAATCACATTTCGAAGGAACTGCATCCACCTAGTGTCTTAACAAGACGGAGCTCTCCAACTGGTTGGCCTTTCTCCTTCCAAGAGCCAGCTGATTTGCCAGCTTCCTAAGAGAACTGGCCCGATATCAACCTCCCTCAGCAACCCAGATGGTGAAATGCTGTCAAAAATAAGAGGCCTGGTTCAAACAGAAGATGTGAATCTGGAAGCTTCAGAGCTCTAGTTCTGGCTCCGACACCGACTCCGTGGTCACTTCACTGTTTGCCTTGGTTAAAAGATAGCATGGATAGCAGGGCAGGGACTGGACTCGCTCTCTCGAAGTCCCTTCCAGCTCTCGTGTTCTAGGATTCTATACTCACCTCCTTCACACGGCTTGGGAGGGATGGGACAGAAGACGGGAAAGTTCTGCATTAGAATCCTAGAACTGGAAGGGACCTCGAAAGGGTATCGAGTCCAGTCCCCGTCCTCATGGCACGGCCAAGCACTGTCTAGAGTCCCTGACAGGTGTCTGTCCATCCTGCTCTTAAATATCCCCAGTGATGGAGATTCCACAACCTCTCTGAGCAATTATTCCAGTGTTTAACCACCTTGACAGGAAGGAAGTTTTTCCTAATGTCCAACCTAAACCTCCCTTGCTGCAATTTAAGCCCATTGCTTCTTGTCCTGTCATCAGAGGCCAAGGAGAACAATTTTCCCCTCGTCGTAACACCCTTTTAGATACTTGAAAGCTGCTAACCCGTCCCCTCTCAGTCTTCTCTTTTCCAAACTAAACAAGCCCCGTTCTTTCAGTTTTCCCTCATAGGTCATGGTTTTCTAGACCTTTAGTCATTTTTGTTGCACTTCTGTGTGCTGTGACAGATGTTTCTCCTTTCCCTGCCTTCACACCCAAATAAGTAGCCTGCAGCCGTGGCAAACAAAAGAATCAAAATGGAACTGAGTTGCTTTCTATGTTGGGAGAAATCACACATGGATAAAAGAGGCAAAAAAGAAAAAAAAAGATACTCACCAATAAGACACATATTCAAATCCCGAGCAAACACTCAGACCTATTTAATCATAGGTCAGTTCAGCTCTGGAAACGAGAATGCCAGTTTCCTCCCAATGGGCTTAAACAGGATTTAGGGTCAGAGCCTTGAAGGATGTCACCATACAGGCTACCCAGAAGGCCTGAGCATTTGTCCCATGTCTGAGGGCAATGGGATCGGTGCGTCTTCAGCCAGGTGGTAGAGTAACGTTTCAAGCTACAGACGAAAGGAGTCTACACTTAGAATACTGTCATCGGCACTGAGAAACTAAACCGGCCAGGAAACGGTCACAGAGCACTGCCCACGCCATCTTCCCACACATGAAGCAGCATCACTCAAGAGCTGGTCAGAAAATGGAGAGAAGCCCCTGGAAAATTCCGAGGTGTGCATGAATAAATGGAAATCAGACTATTTTGATTCTGAGGTGCCAGTATGGAGCCGTAGGAGCTCACTCTCCTCTCTAAGTTGGGTTCCTTGGTCAACATATCTCTCCCATGATGCACCATGGTCTCCTCTTTTGGGGAGGGCAGAAAGTGCATCACAAGAGTCATGTGAACACAGTGCGCCATGGAAGTCCTTCACATTCGAAGGTGACCATCACTGCTTGGTTTGGTTTCTGTGAACACATGAGTGGCTGATGAGGCCAATTTGAGTTTGCTGTGGCACACTCAATGGGAGATGTCATCATGCGTTACTTGATGAACATTGGACATGGCTCTGAAACGAACCGATTTTTTTCACTCCACGTGGACGCCACGAAATATGTCCCTTGAGTGCCAGGATGCATCATTTCTCCATTTGTATAAGCGGAACAGCTGTCAGGGCCTCACAGGGTGTGTCTAGACTACAGAGTTTTGTCGACAAAAGTGGACTTTTGTCGACAAAACTATACCTGCGTCCACACTGCCTTTGAGTTATGTCGACATAATGTAGACAAAACTCAGCAGTTTTGTCGACGTATGTAAACCTCATTCTACGAGGAATAACGCCTTTTGTTGACAGAGTTCTGTTGATAGAAGGCATTATTGCATCTACACTGTCCTTTGCGTCCACACTGTTATGTCGACAAAGTGGCTTGCTTTGTCGACAGAACTGAATGTAGTCTAGACGCTCTTTGTCGACAGAAGCTTTGTCGACAGTATCTGTCAACAAAACTTCTGTCAACAAAACCCTGTAGTCTAGACATATCCTCATTGTCAATCGCTGGAATTCTCGCTAGAATTCTGCTGAATTGTCTTGTGCAACACTTTGAACAATCGCTGCCGCGGCAAGATTTATGCTGTTGGTATTTCTGCTCTGCCCCAGCAGTTCGCTTCTGCTCACAGACTGTGGCTCCAGCGGGGATGAGGCTCATGAGCGAGAGCTTCCCCAAACTCTGGGTCAGTATTGAATCATTCCCAGGATAATGTAAGGAACTCCTGAAAACGTTTCCTTTGGCCTCCCTGAGACCACTTTCCCTGCTTTAGCTCAACGTAAAAGATCTTTGGCAGTCGCTCATCTGACATTCTGGTGCCACGGCTGCCCATTTCATCCATGATTTCATCGGGAGAGCATGAATGTTTGGCATGCCCGCCAGCATGAGAATCTCAGTATCCGGAGCCAAGTCCCACCATCTTGTCCTCATGCGGCTCCTCGCATAGCCCATCTGAAACGGATCCAACTTCACAGTGTGGCCCGTGCGTACATCAGAGTTGGCAACACGATGGCTTTGTAGCCCGTCAGTTTTGTTTCTTGTCTAATGCCTCTACGCTCCCCCGGGTTTGCCCGTTGTCTGCCAAAGGGCACTGTGAGGGAATGAGAGGAGGGTCTGGCAGGGCAGGGGTTAAACAAAGCCTCTTTGCCCAACTAGCCCCGCCATGTTTTCCCTACAGCCAATGCCAGGCCTGGAGGGAGGATATAAGGGAGGAGCCTGGCTTACAGGAGCTGGTTCTGCAGCCTGCAGGACCTAAGCCATCTACTGGGTCAGCCGCAGGAGCACGTAAGCCTCCAACCCCTCCTCTTGCTGCAAAGTAGGAGAACCTACAAGGATCACTCACCAAGCAGGGAGAAATTGGACTCTTGGGGCCATACCCCACACGTAAGAACCAGACTTAGATAACAGGCCAGAATTCCTACACCCAGGGCCCCAGTGGCTAGGGCCTACATTCCTTTGCTGCCAGCTAACTCCAGGACCTAACCACTAGGCCACCCTGCTGCCCAAGAGACCCGGCCACAGGCATACTCGCGGTGGGGCATTCCGGCGTAGGTTTCGTCATCGGTGTGAACGGCACATGACCGTGGCCAAGGTCAGTGAACTTGTTCATTGGGTGGAGGGTTTGGCCAGTCGCTGTGACAGGGCAAGATTTTCCTAGTGTGGGCTGGTACATCGCTTCTGTCGTCTTGCTGTTAATTGTAAGACCAACATCATCCCAAGCTGAAGAGAAATAGTCCACACTCAGTTGCACGTCAGACTCACATGTAGCATTCAGGCAACAGTCATCTGCAAACAGACGATCACGAACAGTCTCCTTCTGTACCGTCTTAGCCGATAGTCTCCTCAAATTGAAGGGCTCGCCATCATTCCGGTTTCTAAGGCCTATCCCAATGTCACAGTCACAAAAGGCATTGGTAAGCATGTCAGCATCACACACAGCCATGCTGGACTCCATAGGGGACAGCGAGTGGTTCGGATGACTCATCCTCATCCACAATGTGAGCCAGCACGCCGCCGTGGAATTGCCAGACTATTGCCATCAATTTCTCCAAGCAGCCACATTTTGCCAGGATCCTCCCAGACTGACAGCATCCCGTGGTTTTGCCAGTTCAATGAAGGTCATACTCAGGTTAGAATATTGTTCCTGGCATGTCTCCTGAGGTTGACGAGCTGCCAACACCTGTAATCCTTACCTGACACCGCACTGACCCTCGGGCAGGAGCTTTTGTTCAACGTGTCGCACGAGACAATTCAGCCGAATTCTAGCGAGAAAATTCTAGTTTCTAAACTTCCCCATCCAGTTTTATTTTCCAGCGTGTTATACCGGGATAGTGAATATACAGATTATTATATTGCAGAGTTTCAAACAAGGAAGCAAGGAAAGACCTCCGGAAGCATCCACCCTGCATCTCTGCTGTAGAACAAACACAGTTTTCACTCATGTGTCTTCTAGGACCCATTTGCCAGGATGGCGACTTGAGAGCTAATTGATGAAGTGACACAATACACAGCTATCCATCAACACGCACAAGAGCTATTTCCCACTGCACAGAGCTCTGATGAAGGCAGGGATTTTGCTCTGGCTGTAAAGCTCACTGCTTTATTTTTTCATCATAGCGCATCACTTGACATTTCAGCAAGTCGGATCAGAGGAAGAAGAGATGGGCTGTTTCCCCTACATCAAAAGTGTCTGAATGGAATCCAGAACTTCTAGAGGCTGTGGGAAATCAACAGAGCATCTGAGACGCTGTTTGAAGTGTTGGCTTGCTAAAAAGGCCCCTGGGATGAGGAATAGCAGCGCAAAATAACATTTAGGCTAATTGTTCTGCGTTAGTTCACTTAGACTAACATCAGCTTCCGAACCAGAGCCCCCATGCCCAGCCTAGCCCTCCAAAACAACACCCACCAGCCCCCTCTAAACCTTCTGCTCCCCCCAAAGGTCTTTGGGACCCATCACTGTCAGCTGTTTAAGGACAACAAATGTACATAAAAAAATTAATGCCGCAACTTCTGCGAGTTCCAGCAATCTCAATGCCAGCAGAAGTAACCCCACAAGAGGCCGAAACATAAGAACAGCCAGACCGGGTCAGACCAAAGGTCCATCTAGTCCAGTATTCTGTCTGCCGACAGTGGCCAATACCAGATGCCCCAGAGAGAGGGAACACAACAGGTAATTATCACATGATCCCTCTCCTGTCATCCATTTCCAGACAAACAGAGGCTAGGGACACCATTCCTACCCATCCTGGCTAATAGCCATTGATGGACCTAACCTCCAGGAATCTATCCAGCTCTTTTTTGAACCCTGTTAAAGTCCTGGTCTTCACCACATCCTCTGGCGAGGAGTTCCACAGGTTGACTATGCGCTGAGCGAAGAAAAACTTCCTTTTGTTTGCTTTAAACCTGCTGCCTATTCATTTCATTTGGTGACCCCTAGTTCTTATATTGTGAGAATAAGTAAATAAGTTTTCCTCATTCACTTTTTCCACACCAGTCATGATTTTATAGACCTCTCTCATATCCCCCTTAGCCTTCTCTTTTCTAAGCTGAAAATCCCCAGTCTTTTTAATCTCTCTTCATTTGGGACCTGCTCCAAACCCCTCATCATTTTTGTTGCCCTTCTCTGAAACTTTTCCAATGACAGTTTAACAAACAAAATACCCTGCTTTGTTGCCTCCGCAGCTTATGCTAATAACAACAATAATAATCCTGGCTGCATTCAGAGCAGAATAACTCAATGAGATCTCCAGCGCCCCCTTACAGCTGTAAGCAGATGAATAAATAAGACGGAAGAAACTCTGGAGCTGGGAGGCGCAGGCATAGGCTATGTCTAGACTGCCGCTTTTTATTGCGAAAAGGTACACAACTTGCATTCTGCAACTTGTGTGCCTTTTTCTGCTAGTTTTGTCGGAAGGGGCATTTCTAAAATTTGGCCCGTCTACAATGGGCCAAATTTTGGAAAAACCTCCTCATAGACTCATAGACTTTAAGGTCAGAAGGGACCATTATGATCATCTAGTCTGACCCCCTGCACAGTGCAGGCCACAAAATCTCACCCACCCCTCCTAGAATAATCCTCTCACCTAGATCTCAGATATTGAAGCCTTCAAATACTTTGAAGACCCCAAGATGCAGAGAATCCTCCAGCTGTGATCTGTGCCCCATGCTACAGAGGAAGGCGAAAAACCTCCAGGGCCTCTGCCAATCTACCCTGGAGGAAAATTCCTTCCCGACCCCAAATATGGCGATCAGCTAAACCCTGAGCGTGTGGGCAAGACTCATCAGCCAGACACCCAGAAAGTTCTCTATAGTAACTCCTATCATCCCTCCAGTGACCTATTTCCCACTGATAATGAATGGTCAATTCCATGTGGCACGAGGAAGACGGGGCTTCCGAAAGAACGTGTATACTCTTCTGCAAAAAATGTCGGAAGAGCAGATACGTTCCCTGGACGTGATGGAGTTTTTCCGGGATACCTCTAGTCTAGACATACCAGACTGGTAGACTGTAATTTGTTTTGGTTCTAGGAATTCTCAGGTCTATCAAAGGTGTTAAATCAACTGAGGGATTAAAAAAAAAGCAAAAACAGAGCATGGAGAATGAGCCACGTTGTATAATATAGATTGTATCTGCCTGAACTGGGATTCCCTGGCCTGGCAACAACCGTGATCCAGCAGGACTACGGATGCTCCTGGACCACAGAGCCCAGGAACAGGGAGGTCTGGCAGGGGGGCAGGAGCGCTGTAGGGGGCACTGGCAACTCAGTGGGGAGCCCAGTGTGGGGGGCTGAGGGGGGTGGACGGGCAGCACAGTGGGGAGTTCCGGCCCCGGCAGAACTCCCTGGCTCCAGCGGCTGTGGAGCTCTGACCCCAGTGGTGGGCTGGAAGCTCTGGCCCCGGCCATGGGACCCCGGCCCTCCACACCAGGCATGGAGCCAGGCGGCTGCAGAACTCTATGGAGCCGTAGCACTCCAGCCCTGGCAGCAGCAGGGCCGGCGGCCTCTAGAGAGCCCCGGGGAGCGAGGGCAGCAGCGGGGGCAGGCTGGAGCAGCCAGATGGCAGCATGGGTCCCGAGAGGAGGGACCGTCCCCCGTCCGGCAAATCCGCTAGCGTCCCGAGGGTGCCAGCCCAGCGAGGTCCAACCTGTCCCAACGCCGACAACAGGCAGGGAAACCACAAGAGGCGAGACAGAGCCGCTGTGGGGCTCAATCGGGGTGGAGGAATGGGGAGAGGTTTCCGTTTCTGTTCTCTCCTGCCCACTTGCGGCCACGGCGTGACTTGCTTACTGACAGGACCCGCAGGTTGCCTTTCCTCCACAAGCCGGGGGAGCGCGGAAGGCCTGTCATTTTGGTGTGGGGCACAAGCTCAGGTTTCCCCACATCGCTAGCTGGTGATTGCGCTCCACTATCCCCGCGCCTCACACGGAAGGTAGCGCGCACACAGCCAAACGGGAAAGGCACAAACGACGTCATCGGAGAAGGGGAATAGCCACTCAGGGTGTGTCTAGATTACAGGGTTTTTCCGAAAAAACGTCCCCTGCGTCTAGACTGCCTCCGCGTTCTTTCGAAAGTAAATTGAAAGAACGCGGCAGTTTTTTCGACCGCAGAAAACCTCGTTTTACGAGGAAGAACGCCTTTTTACGAAAGTGCGCTTTTGAAAAAAGGCGCTATGTCATGCAAACTGTGCTTTTTCGGAAGAGAGCATCTAGACTGTCTGGGTGCTCTCTTTGGAAAAGGCAGCTTGCTTTTTCGAAAGTACTGCTTGTAGTCTAGACGCTCTTTTTCGAAAGAGGCTTGTAGTCTAGGCGTAGTCTCAGAGGAGAACGCCCAACCGCGCTGGAGAAGCAGCACTGCCCTCAGAAATCTCCTCCCCTCTGGACACAAACCACTCTGTAAGTGGGGTAGTTGGTTGGCTCTGTACTATTCCCCATGGGTATGTCTACATTGCATTCCTCCTTCGAGACAGGAATGCAAATTCAGACACGTGAAATTGCAAATGAAGAGTGGATTTGAATTTACTGTGCTTCATTTGCAAAATCGCAGCCGGCCACTTTTCCGAAATAGCATATTTCGAGAAAACAAACGCGGTCCCTGCGGGGTTATTTAAAAAATAAGCCCTTCCTTTGAAATAACCCTTACTCCTTAGAAAATGAAGTTTAAGGGTTCTTTCGAAGGAAGGGTTTCTTTTCGAAATAACCCCGCAGGGACCACATTTGTTTTCTCGAAATACGCTATTTTGGAAAAGCGGCCGGCCGCGATTATGGAAATGAAGCGTGGGAAATTCAAATCCGTGCTTCATTTGCAATTTCACGTGTCTGCATTTGCATTCCTCTCTCGAAGGAGGCATGCAGTGCAGACATACCCCATCGCACCAGCTACCCAGACGCAGCTCTGTGGTGAGGCGGAAAGAACAAGGGAGCCCTTTATCTGGGAGAGGTTCTCAGGCACTGGTGCGTGGGCGGCGGCGGAGTTTCCGCGGGCATCGTCACACCCACAGCCACCTAACAGCTTGCATGCCGGCTCTGGGCACCAGGAAGTGCTGTCTGGTGAGCAGTACCACCGAGAGCCCATCACAACGGGAGCCAGACGGGTACCCGGGGATGGATCAGACCCACCGCTCAAATCCGCCTTCCTGTGCCCAACAGAGACTCACCAGCCTATTCCCTTGGCGGGGTTGTCAAGCAGGACACGGACAATATAGAGGAGGCAGGTGAGGAGCTTCAGGGAGAAGTTGAAGAGCCGTATCCTTAGGCCTGCAAGAGAGAAGACAACGGGATGAGAAGCAAATTGAAACAACCCTCCCCTTCTGCCTGCGTCAAAGAGCGGCTTCTGGCGGGCGGCAGGCACACACCAAGAGGTACGCTTGGCCAGAGCAAAGGGGGAGGGGCCGTAAGGAAGCTGGACTCGGAGGGAAGAGTAAGAAACCCTCCCACAATATAACGAGCAGCCCTGTGGCGCCTTAAGGTGCGTCTCCACGGCAGCGTTAGTTCGGAATAACGGCCGTTACGCCAACATGCCGCAATGCGCGTCTGCACTCACGCCAGTAAGGCGACCTAATGCCGAAATGATGGCGAACTGGAGGAGTGCTTCTGCCGACTCCTGTCATGCTCCTCAACTTGCATGGTGGGCCAGATCCAGCCGTTTTCCCCACCCCTAACTTAGGTTGACGGCCCACAGTAATATGGACAATACTTCAGTTGCCCAAGGGACTCGATCACACAAAGACTTGACTCTGTGCCTACCCTCACCCGACCGTTGTGGCATCTCCATGACCGGAGATATTGAAAAGTGGGTTAGACAGACACCTGTCAGGGATGAGCTAGACCATGGGTTCCCAAAATAGGGGGCATGAAGAAATTCCAGGGGGGGCACGAGGCAACCCAGCCCACCCATTAATTCCCCCCCCCCCCCAGTTGTGCTGCTATTTTTGTTTTTTGTCCCTGGTCAGTTCCTTTTTTTTTTACTCAACAAGTTTCGTTGCTATTTGAGGGGGGGACGTGAGGGTTTCTCAAAAATCAAAAAGGGGGGCGTGATGCCGAAAAGTTTAGGAACCACTGATGTAGACAGTACTGGGTCCTGCCGTGAGGGCAGGGGACTGGATGCGATGATCTCTCGAGATTCCTTCCCATTCTAGGATTCTACTGAGCCCCAAGCTACCCTCTAACCACTAGACCACGCTTCCAGAAAGGCAGCGGCTTTTCTGCTTGTGTTGACGGCATAGCGCCACATTCCAGCTGGCTCAACAGACGCCTGCATTCCATCCAGGTGACTGCGCCAGGAACCAGTGATGGGCACAAAATTAGAGGATACCAGGTGGCCCCCAATCTCTAGAAAACAGGCTGCCCATAATGGGGAGAAGGAGAAATCCTGTGACTGCCACTGCATTCTTGGAACAGCTGTTTCAATCGTATTTCAACACCTACTGTCCTTTAAGCCGGAGAATGAACGAACACAGCAATTTATGCGGCTGATTATAGCCCGGGTGGTAGGACGGGTAATGATTGCTTTTCCGGCTATTAGTGCAGCTTGCAGGCGACCGGGAAAGCTGTACGAACTTCGCTCGTGGCTTGGATGGTGCACGCCACTTCCTACGCCGTGTCAAAGGGAAGGCCCTAAATAAATCGGCCTTGTTTAGTTTGGAAAAAAGAAGATTAAGGGGGGACATGATAGCGGTTTTCAAATATCTAAAAGGGTGTCACAGGGAGGAAGGAGAAAATTTGTTCCTCTTGGTTTCTGAGGACAGGACAAGGAGTAATGGGCTTAAAGTGCAGCAGGGGAGGTTTAGATTGGACATTAGGAAAAAATTCCTAACTGTCAGGGTGGTCAAATATTGGAATAAATTGCCAAGGGAGGTGGTGGAATCTCCCTCTCTGGAGTATTTAAGAACAGGTTAGATAGACATCTGTCAGGGATGGTGTAGACGGAGCTTGGTCCTGCCTTGAGGGCGGGGGGCTGGACTCGATGACCTCTCGAGGTCCCTTCCAGTCCTATGATTCTATGAAATCAATACATGAAAACCGGCTGCTCGCTGGAACAACCCTCCTCCCTCCCCCCAGTATGGAAGAGAGGGATGGGGGGCTGTGGAGGTGTTTATCCTCAGAACGTGCCAGCATCCATTTCACAAGACTCGTCCAGCTAAGCTGGGCTCCTGCCTTGGCTCCCCAGGTGCTCGGTGGCTTGGAGGAGGAGGCAGAGAACATTAAAAGAGCCACGTTCGCCACTCCCTCCTCTTCCCAGCCAGTTTATCAGGCCATTACTCAAATTACAAGCACATTTCCATTAAACCTCTCCTCCCCAGGCCCCCGCTCTCATGCCACGCACCAGCTACGTGCACGTGTACGACCCACGAGGAACAAAAAGAAAATGTGGAATTAGAAATTAGTTCCAAGAGTCCCGTAGATTTCCCTCGGACGGAAAACGAAAAGGCATCGTTCTTCCAGTGGAATGAATCGGGGGAGTCCAAGGAAAGAGGGGATAGGTTTGAGGCCGACTAAAGCAGTGGGTCTCAAATATCTTTCCGCAGCCCACCAGTCATGATGGCAGAACAAGTGCAGGAAAATGTGACGGGGGCAGTCACAACAGACCTCCTTGAGAGTCTTCCGGGTGTGCTGGTAACTGGCCGCTTTGCTCTCTGGGGCTTCTTGCCTCCCTGTCCTGCTGGGCCAGATGGTCTGGTCTCCCGCAGGCAAGACACGGAGCTGAGATCACTGTGACCGAGGAGCAATACAGACACAGAAACTCTCCAGGGTCCGAGGACAATGCAGTTTGGGGCCCAGGGAAACCCCTCCCCTGATGGGATCAGAGCTGCAAATGAATTGTTCAGATAAGCCCCCTTTAACGGTGAAAGGAGGATGTAGACCCTGATTGCTCCTCCAGTTAAGAATTATCTTCACAGTGGGGGTGGGGGCTGGGTGGGAGGTAGGGTGCAGGAGGCAGGCTGGGAGTGGGGGGTGTGTGAAGGAAGGAGGCTGCAGGAGCAGGGTGGGGCTGTGGGGTATGGGAGGGAGGGAGGGAGCAGGAGGAGGATGGGGTGCAGGGTCTGGATCAAAAGGAGGATGGGAGGCGCTTACCTGGCTCTGTGCTTCCCACCGCTCCCAGGCACCGCCCCCCACTGCTCCCATTGGCCGTGATTCCAGCCAATGGGAGCAGTGAGGAAAAAACGGTTTCCTGTACTGCCATTCCCCCAGCTGGGGGACGGAGGGGGAGTAGCAGCACACGGAGCCACATCCTTCCCCTGCAAGCCGGAACCGGCCCGTGAGGCTCGCCCCCTGCAGTGGGAAGCCGGTGCTGGAATTTCAACCTCGCCAGGAGGGGGCCACGGGGCTGAAACGTCAGCCCGGGCAGCAGCCTGGAGGTTCCTGGCCCTAGACTAGAAATTTCAGGAGGTGGCGGCCATGAAGAATTCCACCACTGCTGAAAGTTCAGTGAGGGGGCCCCAGCCCTCTAAACACGCCGCAGCTTGCAACAAAAAGAAATCCAGCGTCACGCCGGATGCGAGGGGAATTTACGGCAAGTCCGCTCATTCTCTTCCCCCAAGACGTCCATTGCCAGAACGTCCCGGGAGCAATCCGTTACGTTATCTTTGTCCCGTTGGGGAACCTTGCCCAGACCTCACTGGGGCGTGGCGAGCAGCAGCCATAACTGTTCGTCTCTTGTGAGGGGAGACGTCTTTACTGTTCGCGCCAAGTTCACGACCGGGTGAAAGAGGGCACATGGCCCCCTTCCACCAGAGGCCCCGCCCCTTCTAGGAGTGAGGCACCAAGCCCCGCCTCCCTTGCACAGGGGCCTGGCGTGGCTGCCGGCTCCTCTGGTGGACGCATTGTTTATTTTTATGCAACGCTCCATGACAAGGGCAGGGTAGACACAATCCGGAGAATTAAGAGCCTCATAATGGCTTTCAAGGAGGCAAACGTATTGCACCATCGTAATGATCCACTCAGCACATGCATTTCACAGCACTGGGACTTGGCTGTGTCCCGGGTGCTGCATATTGATTTGCGGTTCTCATCATGAGTGATTATTAAGTGATGTAATTATGAGGCTCTTGGACATCTGGCTGCTCGCGTCACCCTCTTCATCCCTGCTACCTGATTTCTACAAGTGGTCAGTTCTCACAGTAACTAATTATCAGTGAATCTCCTCCTTTGCTGCCCACATGAAGGCTTCAGTTATAATGGGGCAGATGTGGTTGCCCTAAACAGCTGGAGTAAGCAGTTACTAATAGTAAACAGAGATGGCGGACATGCGGCTGTCCCTAGGAGGGTATGGAGGTCTATGATGAGACAGTGCCATGGAACTGACAAACCGGCTCCCATGTATATTGTGCCTGCTGACAGGAAGCCAGATCTGTCATTAGATCCAGGAAAGGTATTAGAGTGTCAGGGCTAAATACAAGTTCAAAGAGACAGAATATCTGCTGACTACTTAGGTAAACTAAGGGACCATTCAAGGTGATGTGGACAATTAACACCCGGTAGACATAGGACAGACAGGGTTAATGGGTTACAGACTGTTGGAATAAGCCGTAAATTCAGCGTACCAAAAATATAGAAGGAATCATGAGCTTTCGTGGGTAAGACCCACTTCATCCGATGAGTTGGAGAGCAATATGACACTGATACCCTGGGCTTGAATAAAGACATGAAGGGTGAGTCTAAACTACACCCCTCTGCCGACAGAGGGATGTAGATTAGGCACATCTCTATTGCAAATGAAGCGGGGATTTAAATATCCCGCGCTTCGTTTGAATAGAAATAGCTACCGCGGCACTTTGCAGGCAAAAAGTGGCAGTCTAGACGGGGATCGGTCAACAAGGAAAACCTTTTCCGATCGATCCTTTATGCCTTATGCAATGAGGTTTACAGGATCGGTCGGAAAAGGCTTTCCTTGTTCACCGATCCCCGTCTAGACTACTGCTTTTTGTCGGCAAAGGGCCGTGGCAGCCATTTCTATTCAAATGAAGGGCGGGATATTTAAATCCCCGCTTCATTTGCAATAGCGATGTGCCTAATCTACATCCTCTGTCGGCAGAGGGGTGTAGTTTAGACACACCCTAACTGGTTAATGCACTACAAAGCCAGTTTCCCCTGCCTTTGATATTCACATTTTCACATCAAAAGCTCTGAATGGGACACGGCCAGCCCACTTAATTAGCTTCATCAACACAAAGCCTACAATTGACAGATACTTCTTTTGCTGTTCTATATATCTTGTGTTCTGTTATTTCCTCTCCATCTCATCCAAAGAAGTGGGTCTCACCCACAAAAGCTCATGATCCTATAGATTTTGGCTAGTCTCTAAGGTGCTGCAGGACTCCTTGTTGTGAATTTAAACTCTCAGGCTCGTTGTCACAGACTGTGCGGGCGTCACGGGGTCCTGCACCTGCATCCACAGCCAGATGTGGATCTCAGCCGGTGAGTAGAACAGAAGGGTTATTGGTTCACAGGGACACAGCATAGCACAGACTTGTTGCTCTAGGAACCAGGAGCAGCCAGCACCATCCATCTTGGGGGTCTGGGCCCCTGCCCGCCCCCCCCCAAGCTAGCTCGACTCCCTTCTCCCTAAGCCAGCCGAAAAATTAACTCATACACCCAGGCACTGGCCTCAGCCTGGAAGCAGCCCCGCCGCCTTCTTTGTCCTGCAAAATTCAACCTGATTGAATCCTCCACCTAACTCGGGTGACAGGAGGCCTGGGTCATTTCCCACGTGCCCTCCCTTAGGAATACTCACCCAAAGATCCCAGCCCTTGTTGGGCACTGCACGTGCGCATGCGCACACAGCCACAGAACAGCACGGGACAGTAGAATCACATACAACACAACACAGCACCCAGAGTGAATACAAAACAGTGACTTCTGGGACTACAAGAGTCAATATAATCCCCACTACGTCACCCTCTGAGGGTACGTCTAGACTACAGGGTTTTGTCGACAGAAGTTTTGTCGACAGATACTGTCGACAAAGCTTCTGTCGACAAAAAGCGTCTAGACGACAGCCAGTTCTGTCGACAAAGCAAGCTGCTTTGTCGACATAACAGTGTGGACGCAAAGGACAGTGTAGATGCAATAACGCCTTCTGTCGACAGAACGCTATCGATAAAAGGCGTTATTCCTCGCAGAATGAGGTTTACATACGTCGACAAAACTCCTGAGTTTTGTCGACGTTATGTCGACAGAACTCAAAGGCAGTGTGGATGCAGGGATAGTTTTGTCAACAAAAGTCCACTTTTGTCAACAAAACCCTGTAGTCTAGATACACCCTAAAGGTGTTGCGCAGGCTTCCTTTGAGGATTAGGACTGGCAGGTCGGCTAGAATCACGGGTTCCCAAACTGGGGGGGGGGGCATGCCTCCCTGGGGGGAGTGAAGAAATTCCAGTGGGGTGTGAGGCAACCCAGCGCCCCCATCAAGTTTTCCTGCTCCGGTCAGTTCCCTTCTTTTTTTTGCTCAACAAGTTTTGCTGTTGGGGGGAGGGGGAGGGTTTTTCAAAAATGAAAGTGGGCGTGATGCTGCTCCGTGAGACGCGAGACCCCCAGGTGATGGGCTGTTTGTGTCTTTACCATTTTCCTGTGAGTTCATGCACTGAACGCCTGGTTTCACTCATCCCATGGGGGCGTTTCGGGCACCGGGCAAGGTCCGCCGTACGTTGGGATAGGCATGGGTAGGAGCCAAGGCCCTTGAAAGTTGGGTTGCGGGGGGTGTTGCTCATTGTAGCAGCGGGGAGACGCTGCGGGTTTGGCACCTGTGGCTCGGACAGAGTCTGGTGCCGCTTTGAATGGGTGTGTCCTGCCTGTGAGTTTATTCCCGATGAGCTTGGAGAGGCTGGGGGGGGGGGGGGGCGGGTTGTTCAGATCAGAGAAGAAGAAGAGCCTGAACGTTGTGTAACTTAAGAATGTCTCTCCCTCCACCGCAGAAGATGGGGCAGTAAAAGATACGACCTCACCCATCTGGTCTCGAGTATCCTGGGACCAAGATGACCACAACAATACTGCATCCCACTTGGGTCAAGGGCAGTGGCCCCAGGGCTCAGCGACTCGAAAGGGCCAGGAGAAGTGGTGGCAGGAGCCCGTGGCCCTTTAAAATCACCGCTGGAGCCCTGCGTGGCGCCGTCAGAGTGGCTGTGAGGGCTGGCTGGGGGTGGGAGGCTGGCACGGTGCACTCCAGGCTGGCTGCCCAATCCCCGCCCTTTCCCCCCAAAGCCACGCCCCTGCCAGGAGCACAGAGTGGGCCCCTCCCCACCTCATTCAGGGGCCTGGCAAACCTGCCAGCCCCCTTGTCTGGGGCAGTCATTTGGCTAGTACATGGATGCTCTGAGCATCGCTGGCACTAGCCGGCTACGCCACGCGATTTGGCCCCTTTGCAAAGTGCAGCCAGGTGCCATGGTGGTGAACATCCTGTCACCGCCTGGGGTGCTGACAACAGAGACAGATGAGCCTGCTTTCCCATCCTCCCGGTGGAAGCATGTTCTTCCAAAGAAAGGAAACCCCCTCCCACACCAATCTGCCATCCCAGAGGAAACACACGGACCCAGCCTCTGCTCCCTCTCGGGCTCCCAGGCACAAGGAGAGTTCACACCGCCAGGGAACAGCGCTTGGAACCGTCACATCAGAACGCACCATCCTGAGGGCTGCCTTGCCCCGGGCATGATGCCGCCACGCTGAAACGTTCCAGCCACTAGGTGGCAACTGCTTCCCATTCCAGGGCTGACAGGGAATGGCCAATGCGAACAGCGATTTACAGCTCGATTTAATAAGCGTGCAGAAAACCGGAATTGTTCTTCCCACTGTTATCCATCAGCTTTGTAAAAATATTGCTCCGACAGCTTTGCTGTGGGTAATAGATCCACCGAGAGAGATTCTTTACACTTTGTAGCCAGTGCGATTTTTCTTCCTCTCTTTCCCCTCCTTCCCCGATTGCTTTCATTGCAGACAACCCGGTCATCATTGTCATTAGCTGGCAAATCAAACGGCCACGAGTATCTCGGCACAAAGACTTACTTGATCTTTGGTTTTTGATGAAGAACAGCTTGAGTCGTTCTTTAAAGGTGTTTTCGTTCACGTAGAACTCCACCTGCACCCTGCGAGCAGAAAGGAAAGAGAACTGGATTACGCGGGGATGCCGGGAAGAAAGCTTTCATCCCCAAAAGCTTCCCACCTCTAGGTACACTCCAGCCCCACCAGGCGCCGCTTGTGTATTTCTCCGCCGGCTTTTCTGAACAATGCAGCCTGCAGACAAGATTTGAAGAGGAAACCGTTAGACGGCTGCACGGAGCAGTACCCAGCCGTGACCCTGGAGTTCAATCCAATGCTGGATTCTCATCAGGTTGTGCTGCTCCGAAAGCACAAAGGGGCTGGGAGGCAGACCAGCCTCCTCCGCTAACATGGACTGACTAGAGCGAGAAGAGGAGCCAGGTGTGCCAGGGTGGGAACAGCGTCCCTAGCTTCAGTTTGTCTGGAGGTGGGAGCCGGGGAGGGATCACGTGAGGATTCCATGTTGTGTCCCCTCCCCTCTGGGGCACCTGGACCTGGCCACTGTCAGCAGGACCTTTGGTCTGACCCAGTGTGGCCGTTCTGATGGAAGGCCTGGCTACTTAAACTAGGCCCCAGGACCGGGAAGCCAGCGACGGCCCTTCTGCTCCAACCAGCTCCCGGAAACGAGACCTCGGCGAGACAAAATGGGGCCGTGACCACGACCCGAGTGCACAGGCGTCCCAAAGCCATAGAAAAGCAGGGACCTGCGTCGTCACAGACAGGCCTCTGGGACGGTGAATCCGGTCACTCCGCATGGGCACGTGCCCGACAGAGTCCAGGTCCTCTATGCAAATTCCAAATCGACACGGTTCTCCGGCGAGAACGCTCCGATTCCCCTCCCTCAATCCACGGGCGGCGGGTACGCTAGGCAGGGGGAGGCTTTGCCTTCCCAAACTGCCAACCTGACCCCACCCAAGCTCCGCCCCCACTGGAGGCGTTTCTGGGGGCGGAGTGTTGCAGCCCACGAGCTCCCGCCCTCCTCACGCTCCCGGGCCAGGGAGGCTCGGGCCACGTGCCACCTCCCATCCCCGTGATGGGGGCGTGGCCTAGGCAGAGGGGGCAGGGCTGGGGGTGGGGTGGGAGGCTTGCCTCTCCCAGCCCTACCTTCATCCATCGCCCATGCCCCAATCTAGAGGGCAGGACGTGGGATGAAAGGAAGCGTCTCAGCAAGTCAGGATCAAACCGGGAAGCTGCACGTTAACACCAGGCGCGGTTCCTAGGAAGCTGCTACGTTCAGCAAATTGGAGCGGCCAGCTCCTTACGGCCCTCCTGTCACAACAAGCGAGCGGCAGGTTCTGCACTGGGTGGCAGCTTCCGTGTGGTCCAGGGGAGCTCCGGAGGCCAGGCTGCAATGGCCTATTCTGCCGGTCACACAGACGTGGCTAGCCCAGGTGGGAGATGCTCCCTGGGGGACACAGCCTGAGAGTCCCTGAGCAGGGAGATCAGCGGGGGCAGGTCGGAGCAGTCTCGGCGATGCGCAGTGGCTGAGGATCGGGCTCGCGGTGTTTATAACGACAAAGGCTTTAGGGAACCGGAGAGCAAAGGCAGAGCTCTCTGCTGTGGCTGGGGCCTGACGGGCCCAAAGGCACAGCCCTTTCCCACCGCCCCTGGCAAAGGCAGTGACCCCGCATCCTTCACTCCTTGGCAACCCCTTCGGGACCTGCACCATGTCCCAGAGGGCTTGGGCACGGCACAGAGAAACAACCGCGGTGCCCTGACAATGGGCAAAGGTAACCAAAAGGGATGCCATTGTCAGCCCAAGCCACCTGGGGATCCAGGACCAAGCCATCTGGGGATCCAGATCCAAGCCACCTGGGGATCCAGAATCAATCCACCTCAGGATCCAGATCCAAGCCACCTGGGTATCCAGAATCAATCCACCTCAGGATCCAGATCCAAGCCACCTGGGGATCCAGAACCAAGCCACTGGGGGATCCAGAACCAAGCCATGTGGGGATCCAGAACCAAGCCACCTCTGGATCCAGATCCAAGACACCGCAGGATCCAGAACCAAGCCACCTGGGGATCCAGAACCAAGCCACTGGGGGATCCAGAACCAAGCCATAGGCGGATCCAGAACCAAGCCACGTGGGGATCCAGATCCAAGACACCGCAGGATCCAGATCCAAGACACCGCAGGATCCAGAATCAAGCCACTGGGGGATCCAGATCCAAGCCACCTGGGGATCCAGATCCAAGCCACCTGGGGATCCAGAACCAAGCCACCTCTGGATCCAGATCCAAGACACCGCAGGATCCAGAATCAAGCCACCTGGGGATCCAGATCCAAGCCACCGGGGGATCCAGAACCAAGCCACCTGGGAAGACACAAACTCCCCTAAACGCTGAACTTCTTGGGCAAAGGATAGATTGTCCCACTCAGAGGAGGCGCCCCCATTCCTGCCTGGCCCACCCACTGCCTCTCTCTTCTCTGGAGCAAACGCCAAGTGCCTTCCTCTTGACCAGACCCTTCCCACACTCTTATCTGCAGCCCGGCACAATAAATCTCCCGGGGAAGTCAGGCCCACCACCGAGGGAGCTGCCGCGGCATCAGTGGGTGAGAAGAACGTGAGGGAGAAGCTACAGACCCAGCCCTGCGGGTTTCACTGGAGGACTTGCCTACGGGAGGACTGCTGCCCACACCTTGAGTTCTAAAAAGAAACACGCTCGCCATCGTCCAATTCCTAAGAAGATACCCACCCGAGAGCTGAAACTGTTTAAAAAGGCCCTTGCCCACGATCCTTTGGGACTTCCGAGGGACAACGTTTTACGGAAAATTGCACCGTTCCCCAAACTAAGTAGAGTAGCCGCCACTTTTGCTGGCCGTTTTCAGGGTCATTCGCTACACGTTCACTTCATTATGGAACCACAGTTAATGTTGACCCTGATGAGATTGCTGAGCCCACGAATGGTATGTAAATGGCCAATGAGACTGCTGGAGCTTTTATGAAGCGAGATTAAAAAGACTGGGACTTTCAGCTCGGAAAAGAGGAGGCAAAGGAGGATATGACAAAGGTCTATAAAATCATGGCAGGTGCAGAGACAGTGAATAAGGAAAAGTTATTGATTTGGTCCCATAACTTAAGAACTAGGGGTCACCACATGAAATGAATAAGTAGCAGGTTTAAAACAAACAAAAGGAAGTTTTTTTTCATGCAGTGCACAGTCAACCTGTGGAACTCCTTGCCTGAGGATGTTGTGAAGGCCAGGACTTTAATAGGACTCAAAAAAGAGCTAGATACATTCATGGAGGATAGATCCCTTAGTGGCTATTAGCCAGGATGGGCAGGGATGGTGTCTCTTGCCTCTGTTTGCCAGAAGCTGGGAATAGGTGACAGAGGAGGGATCACTTAATGATTCCCTGTTCTGTTCCCTCCCTCTGGGGCATCGGGTATTGGCCACTGTCAGAAGACAGGATACTGGGCTGGATGGACATTTGGTCTGACCCAGTCTGGCCGTTCATATGTCCTTATGATCCTGAATTGTTGTTTGTTCATTGTATTGGTTATTTTATCTACTATTCAGTCCACTAGGAAGTGATTAACTCACTGTATGCTGTGTTTTTACAGTGGATCTATTAGTTAAAAGCCACCAATCACTTGTTTTCTGTAACAAAATACAGGACTATGTAGCACTTTAAAGACTAACAAGATGGTTTATTAGATGATGAGCTTTCATGGGCCAGACCCACTTCCTCAGATCAAATAGTGGAAGAAAATAGTCACAACCATATATACCAAAGGATACAATTAATTTTTTTCATTTTTTTTTAATTGTATCCTTTGGTATATATGGCTGTGACTATTTTCTTCCACTATTTGATCTGAGGAAGCGGGTCTGGCCCACGAAAGCTCATCATCTAATAAACCATCTTGTTAGTCTTTAAAGTGCTACATAGTCCTGTCGTTTGTTTCAGCTACACCAGACTAACACGGCTACATTTCTATCATTGTTTTCTGGGTGATGTTCCAGGGAAAATCCTTCCAAAATTCCTGACCAGAGCTTTGGAGCAACCAACGAGACACTGCTTCTCTTGAGAATCCACCCCGGGTTTTACATTGAGCCCAGTACAAGCTGGGAAAAGAGTTTAGGAATTGAGTGGCTGCTATGCCAATAGCCAGCCAGGATCTGAAGAGCTTCCCGGAACGCGAGAGTCTACAAGAAATACCAGACCGCACGCCAAACATTTGGAGCACTGATACCACTGATGTCCAAAGTATCCCCTCTAAAATATGAATGTCTTTCTATTTTGGGGAGAGGGTGCTGCCTGCTTTTGCGTCATGACTTTCACCGGGGTAAAACTGGATGGGCCTTCCTTTTCACTCCCTCCACATCCTGCAAAAGCAGCGAGGAGTCCTGGGGCACCTTATAGACTAACTGAAGTGCTGGAGCATAAGCTTTCGTGGGCAAAGATGCATCTGACGAAGTGGGTCTTTGCCCACGAAATGAATAGGTAGCAGATTTAAAACAAACAAAAGGAAGTTTTTCTTCATGCAGCGCACAGTCAACCTGTGGAACTCCTTGCCAGAGGATGTTGTGAAGGCCAGGACTTTAATAGGACTCAAAAAAGAGCTAGATACATTCATGGAGGATAGATCCCTCAATGGCTATTAGCCAGGATAGGCAGGGATGGTGTCCCTAGCCTCTGTTTGCCAGAAGCTGGGAATGGGTGACAGAGGAGGGATCACTTAATGATTGCCTGTTCTGTTCCCTCCCTCTGGGGCATCTGGTATTGGCCACTGTCAGAAGACAGGATACTGAGCTGGGTGGATACTGAGCTGGATGGATACTGAGCTGGATGGATACTGAGCTCCAACGCTTCAGTTAGTCTATAAGGTGCCACAAGACTCCTCGCCACTTTTGCAGATTCAGACTAACACGGCGACCCCTCTGACACGCCACATCCTGCAATATTCAAATCGGCCCCCCAAACAGCTTCGATTCCATGACAACCTCCCCCACCCAGACCTCCTCGGTCCTAAGCACCCTGCCTCGCCCTGCAGTCTTCTCCTGTCCACTCGACACTGGAATGATTTGAGGGGTCCTTAGCCTTATGGCTGTTGCCACAGGACACGAGCGGCCGTGAGGCATCGGAGATTCAAAGGAACATCCTCGTAAGCTGGAAGGCCGGGCTTGCCCCTGGCAGCAGCCACGTTCAGCAGGACCGAAGCTATTAAAAAACAAATCCTGTCTACAGAAAGGAATACATTACCTCTGTTGCTAAGATACCTTATTTGGCCACGGCAGCCAAACCTCCAACTGCTGCCAATTGCCTCTGAGTTTTACTCGGCATTCGGGTGTGTTGACTCGGGAGTAATGCTCGACAGGCAGGGAGTTCCGGAGGGCCTTCCATCACGCAAAAAATGGTGCTCCAAGGCTCCCCAGGGGAAGGAGAAGCAAGTAACGTTAAATAAGGCCCAGATCCATCCCAACTGCTACTGTTCTATCCACAAAACCTTGGACTCTCTTCCTCTCAGGCCACCTTCTTCTCTCCTGCCCCTGACAGACGCTTCCTCCAAATCTTAACTCTCACCCCCACCTACAGACTCGCTTCTTTTTCACCTGGTTCACCCCAGCTCACTTGGGCCAGGCTCAACAGCCTCAATTCCTAAGTCTTACGGAGGGAACTCAGGGGATGTGTCTGCCTCATGACCAAGAGAGATAGAAGCCTATGGGCATCAAACGCCAAGATCAAAATCAGGCGGGTCAATCGCTCAGTGCCCAAAAGACATGGGAAGGAAAGTTTCTCTTCAGCTACACGTATTATTTCAGAATGAATAAGGCCAAAGTCTAACCCAAAGCCAAGGCCATGTCTACATTGTGGGGGGGAAGGCTGACTTAAAGGACACAACTCCAGCTATGTGAATAACGTAACTGGAGTCGACATACCTTAAGCCGAGCTTGGTGCTAGCTCCACAGCAGAAGGTCGACGGGAGTAAATACTCCCATCGGCTTCCCTTACTGCTTGTGAGGAATCAGAGTTCTGGCACCAACCAGAGCTGCGCTCGGCGTTTGATTCAGCAGGTCCTTACTAGACCTACTCAATCAAACACCAGAAGATCGATCTTCTGTGCGGCAAGTGGAGACATGGCCAA
Organism: Pelodiscus sinensis; assembly: GCF_049634645.1. Classification (NCBI taxonomy): domain Eukaryota; kingdom Metazoa; phylum Chordata; order Testudines; family Trionychidae; genus Pelodiscus; species Pelodiscus sinensis. The sequence continues at coordinate 21,968,884 of NC_134732.1, read as the reverse complement.
AGGCTCAAGCAAGGTCTGAATTTTATCCCAATTCCACTGCCTGGAGATTGTTGCATTTGGGAATCCACTTCTCTGGTACTCGGGATATGCACCCAAGGGCAGTCCCCTCCCTCGTTCCCCCTCACGCTGCAATGCCTGCACGGCAGCTTCATCTGTTTCCCTTTCTGTCTGTGATTCGTGGCGCTCCGAAGGTGCTGGGAGGAAGGGGGAGGAGTAGGAAGTGTGGGGCTCCCGCACCACATCAGGCCTGTACACAGGGCGGGTGCAAATATGATCCTTCATGGTCCACCATGGGACTGATTCTGGCCGTCGGGGAAAGGCAGGGGTGGTGTATTGCCCCAGCCTCTCTCCCCTGTGCTCCAGCCGGCTGGGGGAAGGCAGAGGCGCTCGCTACAGAAGCCTCCCTCCCCCATGCCCTGGCTGGCCAGGGAAGGCTCGGGCTGATTTCCCCACCAGCTCCTCCCACAGCTTACCCCCCTCCCCCGTACCTGACAGAAATTCCTGCATAAGAACAGCCAGACTAAGTCAGACCAATGGTCCATCCAGCCCAGTATCCTGTCTGCTGACAGTGGCCAATACCAGCTGCCCCAGAGGGAGGAAACAAAACAGGGAATCCTCATGTGATCCTTCCCCTGTCGCTTATTTCGAGAGAAACAGAGGCTAGGGACACCATTCCTACCCATCCTGGCTAAGAGCCATTGAGGGATCTATCCTCCAGGAACCTATGTAGCTCTTTTTTGAACCCTGTTAAAGACCTAGCCTTCACCATATCCTCTGGCAAGGAGTTCCACAGGTTGGCTGAGTGACGAAAAACTTCCTTTTGTTTGCTTTAAATCTGCTGCCTATTCATTTCATTTGGTGACCCCTTATTTCTTGTGTTATGGGACCAAGTCAATAACTTTTCCTTATTCACTTTTTCCACACCAGTCATGATTTTATAGACCTCTCTCATCTCCCCCCGTAGTCTCCTCTTTTCTAAGCTGAAAAGGTCCAGTCTTTTTAATTTCTCTTTTTCGTTCCAAACCCCTCATCATTTTTGTTGCCCTTTTCTGAACCTTTTCCAATGCCATTATATCTTTTTTCAGATGAGGCAACCACATCGGTACGCAGTATTCAAGACGTGGGCGTACCATGGTTTATACAGCGGCAATAAGATGTTCTCTGTTTTATTCTCAATCCCCTTTTTTTCTTTTGACAGGCCTGCCAGTGCACGAGAGGTGCATGGGGGCGGGGGGCAGACAGGAGCCGCAGGGCCCACTGAGACGAAGAAGAGCCACACGTGGCCGTTTTATGTCCTAAGATGCCCAAGGTGTGTGCGAAGCCGAGTGCAGCTGCAGCAAGAGTATGAACCGGCCTTTCGGGACACTCTCAACACACCTCTCTTTGGCAGGCCTGTCACGTCCACGGGTGTAAATCACAGCCCCACTTGCTCATCAGAGCACTGAAGAGGGTTCCGAAAATGACCGATGGCTCAGTGATTTAGATTCCAAGCAAGCAAGAGCCCATTACTTTCTATTAAACCTAGCAAAGCAGACAGGGCCACTGTCTCCATGCATCACCGCGACTACTCTTAAAAAAAGACCCAATTACCGGACAGCATCAACATATGATTGGGGCTAAGGAAAGAACTGACCCGGGCATGAAAGCGGATCACTGCAGTTGTCGTACAATCCTCCGCTAGCCCATTCCTTTGCACCTAGGCAATCACCTGGACATATGAGGTTATCTCTTGCCAAACATTCAAGGCTTTGCACACCCAGGGCAGGAAGGAAAGAAAAGAAAAGCAAAACAATGTGACCTGGCTCCCGATGGAATGGCGTTTTTGAGATGATGAACAGAGCAGCACTCAGAAAACCATAGGCCGGTAAGCAACGTGCACACCGAAAACCAGCCGGGGAACAAATATCTGCAAAGTTTTGGAAAGTCTCGACATCAGCACTGTCAAAACGAGGTTCTCGGTTCCAAGCAGAAATAACCAAGAACGCACCAGCATGTGACGATGAAGCATGTCTAACGCCAGCCCCACAAAACAATGGGCTTGTGTTTCCAAGCACCTGTTTTACAAATAAATCAGACAGCTGGAGCTGCTCGCTACACCGTGTGAGCCTACAGCTCTCTGTCTTTGTTAAATGTGTCATACAGCGCAGCAAGCCAACAGCCCCCCAGCGACGATACCGACCGGTGTATGTTAATTCATCAGAGCCCCAGAGAATTAAGCACATCGGTACAAAAATGACACTTTCCCAAAACATGGCCTGTCCTACCAATACAGTTGCGTTGGTAATGAAGAAACAAACAGCAATATCAATCTTAGGGTTCCACCAGATGGCTAGCTGATCGATGGCCGCGTTAGTCACTTAGAATTATTCCTAGAAACGCCGATGGATGAACGAACGGAATGGTTATAGAAGCTATTTCTCTTTGTGACAAGCGGCGGCCTGGGTTCATCAGTTATAACTGCAACCCTACAAGGAAATGCGCTGACGGCGAGTTAAAACGGCAAGGTCTCCGTAAGATCTTCCTTTTGTCTCTTTATAAAAGGATAAATAAATAAAGAGACGAGTCTAGACAGAAATCTCAAGGTCTATATTGTCTCATTTTTGGGGTCTGGCCCAGATATCACAGCTGGCTCTGTAACGCTCCAAAATGCCTGAATCAAAACTCCAAGTGCCCTGGGAAATCAGCAAGGACAGTTCAAGCGCCTCTCCACTCTGACATGAAGAGACTCATTCAACGGTCTCATGCCACTGCTGAATTATTTGGAAATCTCACCCAGCTGCCCTTCCCCTTCTATGGCTGCACTAGAAGTGGTGAATTTAGAAGTGGGCTAATCACCAGAACGTTATGGGGGATGAGAGGCAGCGGCCAGCCCCGGCCAAAGAGTTTGCAGGGGCCCAAGGCAGCACGTGGTGTCTGGCTGGGCCGCACGGCTCCCAGTCAGGGCAGGGAGTGAGCGGCCGGGTGGGCGGTGCCCTGAATGCATGGGGCCTAAGGCAATCGCCTCGCTCGTCTTGCCCAAAGCCAGGGCTGACAGCAGCGGCGGAAAGCCTAGCACCCCAAGAGGACGAGATCATTCCAGCAGCCCACAAAACCTGGGTGCTGGAATCAGGCGGCAGCGAGCCTATTAGACTAGATTAGGTGGAATGAAAGGGATGAGGTGAAAGGACCTGTGGCAGGAGACCTGGGGTGCTGCCTGAGACTGTGTCCCCTTAACTCTGCCCTTGGCTGTCTCTCACTGTGCTTTGCTAGTGACACGCAGCAAACCCCTCCAGGTGCCGCTAGCGCTCACCACAGCCGCCCCCAGGTAGTTTGCCCGCATGCGCTCAGGAATCGCACAGAGAAAGGCATCAGCCCCCTTCCCCCAACCTCCAGCACCGGTGCTCAGGACTCTCCTGGCTTCAAGAGGAGCAGCGTGGCATTGCTGAACCGGTTCACCGCGTCACCAGTAGAAAGGGGCTCTATAGCAGCCTTTGCAAAGCTGAGCAATTCACCGGGCACTTCAGACAAACTCACTGGGGAAGACCAGCAGGGACGCGAGCTCACTGGCAACAAAAGACGCGTGATAAGAGTGTATAAGCAATAGGAAAAAGTCAGAGTAGTTACCAAAATAAAATACGAGCGAAACTCTCAACGCCAGGAGACTGGGCGACACTGGTCATTAGCACAGAACCATAGAACACTCGACTTGGAAGGGCCCTCTGTCCTCGTCTTCCCTGTTCTCAGAGAGCAGTTATTAACGGTTCACAGTCATGCTGGAAGGGCATAACAAGTGGGGTTCTGCAGGGGTCTGTTTTGGGACTGGTTCTGTTCAATATTTTCATCAATGATTTAGATGATGGCATCGAGAGTATGATGATTAAGTTTGCAGATGATACCAAGCTGGGAGGGGTTGCGACTGCTCTGGAGGAGAGGGTCATAATTCAAAATGATCTGGACAAACTGGAGAAATGGACTCAGGTAAACAGGATGAAGTTTAATAAGGACAAATGCAAAGGACTCCACTTAGGAAGGAACAATCCGTGTCACACATACAGAATGGGAAGTGACGGTCTCGGAAGGAGTCCTGCAGAAAGGGATCTAGGGGTCATAGTGGAGCACAAGCTAAATATGAGTCAACAGAGTGACCTGTTGCAAACAAAGCAAACCTGATTCTAGGATGCATTAACTGGTGTGTTGTGAGCAAGACAGGAGAAGTCATTCTTCCGCTCTACTCTGCGCTGGCTAGGCCTCAGTTGGAGTATTGTGTCCAGTTCTGGGCACCGCATTTCAAGAAAGATGTGGAGAAATTGGAGAGGGTCCAGAGAAGAGCAATAAAAACGATTAAAGGTTCAGAGAACATGAGGCACGACTGAAGGAATTGGGCTTGTTCAGTTTGGAAAGGAGAAGATTGAAAGGGGACAGGTTAGCGGTTTGCAGGTATCTAAAAGGGCGTCACAGAGAGGAAGCAGAAAAATTGTTCTCCTTGTCCGCTGATGAGAGGGAAAGGGGCGGGGCTGGGCGGAAGGGGCGGGGCTTGGAACTAGCCTCCCCCCAGAGTTGTCTGGGGCCAGAGGCTTTGAATGAAAAACACAGCAAAGGTCTTGTGGCTCATGGCCCCACCGCTACCACATTGCCTGGCAGCCGCCCAGGATTGCTGCGGCTACTTACAGGGCTACCGGTCACGGCGCTACCCCGGCAGGACCCAGAATCACAAGCACGACTGCCAGTACAGAAGCAGCAGGGCTGTGAGCCCCTTAAATTCCTGCTATTTAAAGGGTTGGCGGCTGCAGCCCCTGCCGGGATAGCACCACAACTGGGAGCCAGGAGCCATTTAAATAGGATCCGGCTGCCTGAGCCACGGCCTGGAAATGGGGTGGCCCAGGCAGCAGGATATAAATAGAAAGCAGCCAGATGCTGTCGATGGGCTCGATCAAAGTGTTAGGTGAGTCGCACCCGGCCCCTGGGCTGCATCCGGCCCAGCCTTGCCTCAGCATGTCCCACGTATAACAGCGAGCAATGAGAAGCGACAAAGGCCCTCAGGAACGTACCCCACCAAACCAGGCGGATTAAGTGCCCTGACTCGTCCCTCAGTGATTTAAACAACAGGGCAGCTGGATCCTTAAGACTAAAAAGGTCTCCTTACACTGAGCTAGCCACAGGACTTGGCACCAACCCCCCCTAAAAACCCTCAGCCCTGCAACCATCGCTGCAGCCTTTTTTAAAGCCCATGGCCGGGGCTTTGAAAGGTTCTCCTGGCAAACAAAAGCCCTGGGACGCAAGGAGAGGACATTGGGGTACTTATGGGACAATATTGGCCCCTTGGAGCAGGGATTCAGCGACATGGCTCCATTCCGGTCGGCCAATGGGGGGCAGGCAGTTGCCCCGAGGCCCAGTGATTCAAAGGGTCTGGCTCTTAGGGTTAGGGGGGACACACACTGTGGTCTGGGCAGCACCAGGGACCAGCGTGGTGCACTCCGGGTGGTGCTCCATGCTGGCTGGTCCGGCCCCGCCCTTTCTGCCCGAGGCTCCGCCCCTTCCCCGGGGCACGGAGTTGGTTCCCCCCCGCACCTTGCTCAGGGGTCTGCGGAGGCTCTCGGCTCCCCAGACTCCACAGTACAGTGGCATTGTGCTCGCTTGTACCAGGATCGGGTTTGACCCTGGGACTCGCCTATCCATCTTTGCTATTTATCAGAGGCTCGTAGACAGGCATTTAATTCGGACTTAAATCAGGGTCTGACATCATCAACTTGAGCTGAGCATCACATGGCCAAACCACCCTCCCCCACCACAGACCTACCAAGGAAGCTCAAACTAGCCAGACCTTCCCCTGCACTAGCCACCCCGAGTTCTACCCATGCTCTGGCTTTTGGATGTAGATGCCTCTAAAGCCCTGGACACGCACGTCTAGACTGCCCGTGGCTTTTGAAAGAAGATATGCAAATTTGTGCCAAATTTGCATATCTGCTTCTGATCCCATTTTCGGAAGAGTTTTTTCGAAAGAAAAAAGCAGTCTAGACGCAGTTCTTTCAGAAAAAAAACCCTTTTTCGAAAGAACTCTTCTTCCTAAAAAAAATGAGGTGTACAGGGGTCTTTCGAAAAAGGGTTTTTTCCCCAAAAGAAACGCATCTAGCCTGTTTTGTTTTTTAAAAAAATTCTTCTGTGAACAGGATTGCCAAATTTGCATATCTTCTTTCGAAAGCCACGGGCAGTCTAGACCAATTTGAGTTTGAAACGGTCAAGGAAAAATCTGGCTGCTCTTCCCTCACAGTCTTTCCAGCCTAGATCTATCCTAGCTGGAGATGTTTTGTGCCATTCTAATAATCATCAAAACAAGCCTAGTTAAAAGCCGATTGTGCGGAAGTACTGTAATTACAGCCATAATGCACTTCATAATGCCTGAGCAATTTCATTTTCATAGTACAGGGTTGTTGGGGAGGGGTTGTTTTTTTGTATTTTAGTAACCTAGGATTACAGGCAATTTGTTGCAAGAAGATGAGCTTCCAACAAAGACTTTTACTTATCCTAACCAGTACAGAATGGAAGATTAAAATGAGCCCAACTCCTATCTCAGGAATAAAAAAGGAAGTATTTGGATAGCCAGGAAGAATAACCAGTTGCATATCTCTGAGTTAGAACAGTATCATTGGGACCAGGTGAAACAAAAACAAAAAACAAACAAAAAACAAAAAAATCTAGCCCTCTTTTTAACAAAAACGGGGCTGAAAAGTTAACACAAATGAATATGCAACACGAACAATAGGACAACACAGCACACAAAGCTAAACAGCAGTGCTCCCCCAGGGGAGAAATGGACTAGCTAGGAGAGAGAGGGTTAAAAAGGAGACACACTGTTCAGGTAAAAACATGGGCTCCGGAATTTTTTTTATTTCCGTGAGACTTACATGGGTAGCTCAGACTGGAAAAATCTCCCTGCAAATTCGGCCCACCTCAGGCCCTGCTCTACGACCGACTGGCAGATCCGCCCAGCACAACCCTCCTCCGATGCCTGTACTATAGTGACAGCTGGGGATGTTTTGAAAATCTAGAAGGCTCCAAAAAAAAAAAAAAAAAAAACCCCAACTCCTGACGCATCAAAAGAGTGGGGTTAATATGATGCCACTTCTCCTTGGATACTGCTGCTATCCAGATGCTTTTTAAATGGACCGGGGGAAATTCATCCCCGGAAGCCCAGTGAAGCTGTAAAGGCTGTAAAGAGGTTCATTTAATCACTAGTTTATGATGTTTACAATATTTATAGTACTCTCAGAGGAAGAAAGAGAGTGTTGAGTGTAAAAACACAGGACTGGAACTCAGGAGAGCTGGCTCTGCCACTAAACCCTGTGGTGCCTTGGGCATGTCACTTAATCCCCATTTTACAGACAGAATTTGTCCCTGGGGCCTTGTGAGGCTTAATCATTAAGTAAAAGCTGAGTTATCCAGCATTTTACCAACCGGAAAGCTCTATTACCCAGCATTTCTGATATCTCACAATACCTGTGGGCAGGGTCGGCAGCCAGTGCACTCCAGCCCCACTCCCTGCCACTCCATGCTGCTGCCTTTGTATCAGGGGCAGCAGCACCGGGTGCCAGGCAGGAGCTGGTCTATGAGGGGAGCTAGGTTAAAAACCAGCTTCCCTCACAGACCAGCTGCCTGTCACCACACACTGCTGCCTCTGATATTCCTGGTCTGAGCTCCTGGACTGGGCTGCCTGCCTGCCTGCCTGCCTGGCTCCGAATACATTTTAAATGCAGAGCCGCAGCAGAGGTAGGTTCTGGACCCTTTTCAAGCCAGGACTGGCCGGCTTGCTAAAAAATATACTGGTAGGGGGCAGGGGTTTAGAGCATTAACCAATCAGTTTTTTCTCGTCAGTTCATCAGTTAATCGACTACACTGTTACATCCCTAGCTCCATCGCCCCAAGGAGCGCCGTGTGGACACACAATAGCCGTTTGTCTGCAGCGCTCCGGGAGCAATGACCTACCTACCAGCATTTTACATCTGGCAGTGCAGACATACCCGGACTCACTGCTCCATGACGTCTGATCCTGTCACTGCTAAGCGGTGGGTTCGTCATCTCAGTTTAACAACAAGCGGCATGGGGGGGGTGGGCAACGAAAAATAGAAACCTCAGTCATCTCAACTGGGATCAGATTCTTCCAACCATAGCAGGTGTGTTCCCCTCACCCGGACAGCCTAATTCACAGGAGAGAAACACAAAAGAATCTGAGAACTGTCACGTGGCTTTTGGCTCGGGAAAGGTTCTCAAGTTGGGGCCTGTCCCCTGAAGTCCGCTGGTCCTCCAAGTATCCAGCCCTGTCCCGCCACAACAGTCTACAGAGACGCTTGCCTTGATCCTCTCTGAGGGGAGACGATCGTCTCCAATGCCTAGTCATTATTTGGCTTCCATGGAGACAGACATGGAAAATGCCACAGAGAACGAGAGTCAACTACAGTCGTGGGTTGTGGGGTGCAGGTACCAGGCCATGACACCGAAGTGAAGCCAAGATTATATATATGTGGATGTTCCTCTTCTCGATATTTTTTAGCAGGTTTTATGTCCCTCTGGGGTCTTGTATTTTAATTTTTTAATACATATTTATATTTCGGTTACAAAATTTTGTAAGCCACCTCGAATATTTTAAATAGAAAAATGGGGTAAAAATATTTAAATAAATACATAAATAATAAAATTAATATTGCATAAACCCCGAACCAGACCCCTGGAGACAGTTATCCTCATGATACAGCCCCTAGACAAATACATTCTCCCGGAGAAGGGTTGCTAATTTTGGTCGGGTGGCTGCCACAAGGTTTCATCACATGACATCATCATTAATGAAAGGTTCATCTTTAATTCCAGGAAGACACTCCAGGAAGGCCGGTAAGGCCCCCCCGAGCCATGCAGGACCCCCATTGCTTCGACTTGGTGACTGCATAGATTCGTGGAGGCCAAGGCCAGAAGTGACCACTGTGATCATCCAGTCTGCCCTTCTGCATGCAGCAGGACACAGCTGCCTCGCCGACCCGCGCCTGTCACAGACCCCCAACCTCTGGCCGAGTAAAGAAGCCCTGTGGTGCTTTGGGGTGTGTCTGCACTGCACCCTTAGCTCGCAATACGCTACGCAGTTTGTGCTATGCCACGTGCATCGCTTATTTCAAGGTTATTTCAAGATAGCTTATTTCAAAATTTGGCCCTGTTCACACAACACCAAATTTCGAACTGACGCGCTATTCTGACAAATCCCTTAAGCCTTGTGGAATGAGGATTACAGGGATGCCGGAATAGCACGCCCGTTATTTCAAAACGTATTTTGAAATAACGGGCTCATTTAAAGACACAGAATAGCTATTTCGGGACACCAGAGGAATCCCGATATAGCTCCGCAGTGTCGATGTACCCTTAGAGACCAACAAGTGTTTTAGGTCATGAGATTTCATGGGTAAAGCTCATTTCATCAGATGAGTTAGAGTAGAAATTACAGAATCCAGGGTATATACAACAGCAGCAGAAGTACCTGTCAATTGTAGGACCAGTGTTAATTAAGCTAATTCATTTAGTCTGGATGTGTCCCATTCATAGTGTTTGATGTGGAAATGTGACTAACAAATGCAGGGAAATTGCCTTTGTAGTGCGTTAACCAGTTACGGTCTTTATTCAAGCCTAAGTTGTTAGCATTGAGCTTGTAAAGGACGTAAAGTTCAGATGACGTAAAGACGTCAAGTTACGGAGAATCCATCTTTTACACAGTTTAAATGTGAAAATGACCCTGGTCCTCCCAGGACCCTTCCCCCAGATTCTCTGCTAATCTGACCCAGGGAGAAAATCCCTCCTGATCCTACACATGGTGCTGAGTTGAACCCTGAGCACGTGGTCAAGATCGACCAGCCAAACACCTGGGAAGGAATCCTCTGTCATCTACCAGAGCCTTCCCCATCTAGCGCTCTACCACCAGCCACTGGAGATATTTGCTGCTACGTCACAAAGCAGCTATTTGCCACCGTACGCAGTCTCACCAGACCATGCCGGATCAGACTGGGCAGCAGAGAGTGAAGGGAGAAAAAAAATAGAGAGAGAGAGAAAGGAGAAAAAGCAGGAGGTGAGACACCAGACGCAAGCTGAAACATTCAGAACCCACAAGGGCAGGGGTGGGCAATAATTGTCACAGGGGGCCCTTAATGAATTTTAGAACATGGGCACAGGCTAGCTCTACCCCCTGAAGGGGCGGGGCTAGAGAAGGAAGGGGCGGAGCTGGGAACTAGCCTCCCTCCAGCATCGACTTTGAATTTAAAACACAGCAAAGGGCTCCCAGCTCCCAGCCGCTACTGCATTGCCTGGCAGCTGGCTAGAGTTGCTGTGGCTATTTAAAGGGCTTGCAGCTCCTGCGCCTGCCAGGTAGCACCGCAACCAGGAACCGGGAGCCATTTAAATAGGATCCTGCTGCCTGAGCCATCGCCTGGAAATTCGGTCGCATGGGCAGCCGGATATAAATAGGAAGCAGCCAGATGCCGTCTGCAGGCCGGATCAAAATGTTAGGAGGGCCGGCTCTGGCCCCTGGGCCGCATCTTGCCCAGCCCTGCACAAGGGGGCTACCAGGGACATAGCCAACTAAGCCAAATTGTAAGCCAAGATTTACGGTGGGAGGAGGACAAGCTGAGAAATGGAGCACAAGAGACATTCACACAGAGGGAATGGAGCGAAAGGGGGAAGACAGACAGACAGACGCACAAGCCCACACAAACCCTCCTTCAGGGTCTTTTGTTAAGCAACCCTTTCCAAATCCACATGTTAAAACTTAAAAGGAAGAAAAAAAACGCCTTCGAAGCTGGGAGCGTGTCAAAACTTGAAACCCTGTTGCGGGCTGCCCACACTTTAAATAAGCAGTAATTGAACAATTATGCAAATAAAGGAGGCCATGTGCTTCAATGAAATGACAGCAGCTCGCTCTGGCACAGCGTTAGAGAGAGAGAGGCAGTGAGAAAAAAATATTTAAAAGGACAAACTGACAGCAGCCGAGGGACGGAGGGGATGTTTCTATTAGATGTCTCACAGAAGCACCGAGCGGACCTATGGGTCCCTCTGTGCTTGGAGCTGTACAGTTCTGTAATCAGAGACAGCCTCTGAACCCAACAAGTTTACAGTTTAAATACCCAAGGGTTGGGAGAGGAATGGTTCCCAGTGAGGTGAAGCGACTTGCTTAGGTCTACACTAAGGAGCAAAGTCAAACTAAGGTATGCAACTCCAGCTACACAACTAGCACAGCTGGAGTTGATGTACCTTCTTTCAACTTACTGGGGCATGCCCAGTAACTCTCCTGTTGACTCCCCTTACTCCTCCTGACCTGGAGGAGTACCGGAGTGGATGGGAATGCAATCAGCAGTCCATTTAGTGTGTCTCGACTAGACCTGATAAATCAACCCCTGGGAGATTGATCTCCACCGTGTCGATATGCCAGTAAGTGTAGAAGGGGCCTTGCTGTCATGCAGGGGTTACCTCACTGGCAAAGTGGGGAATAGAACCCATCTCTGAGCCCAGCCCTGCACCCCACACAGCTGCCTTCTCCCCCTCGCCCATGCCAGGAATACATTCAGCCTTGGTGTCCGGAGACACCAGAATGCTGTCTTACCTGCCTTGAAGGTCATAGGAGCCAACATGGAGAAATGCAGGGGTCTGCCCTGTACACTAATTCCCATGAGCAGCCCTTGCTCCAGCCCCCAAACAGCCCCACTGACATCACTGCAATGAAATCCCTGGGCTTACTTCCAGGAAGGGTTTGCAGATCAGGCCTATTGCCATTGCCAATGGCCCACCCAGGTGCAGTCAGAAAGGCCAGTTGTGCGACCACAGATTCAGTGGGGCTTGGGGGCATGCGGGAAGAGCTCGCAATTACTCCACGTCTCCCAAACGCTGCAGCCCTCTAGCCAGGACCCGCACGCAGCCCCTCAGCAAAGGCAGCAGAGTGCAGAGCTAGGGAGCGCAGGACCGGCGGTGGTTCAGGTATGGCAGAGCCGGCTGCTCTGCTAGATCAGTCCCTTGGTGCAAGGCCAGGGTTGGGTTGTGCCAGGACAATGGGATGCGCCTGGAATGGGACTGGTTCCCATCAAGCCACACAGAAAAGAGACACAATCACCAGGCAGGAGAAAGGGACTGGCTGGAGGTGCCCTCCTCCGGGACTGCCCCAGCCCTGAGCCTTCCACCTCCCAGGCGCTTCCCCTCCCCTCCACCCCATTCGTACAGGGACACTGCTGGCTGTTCCCCTTCACCAGGGAGCCAGGGGAAAGTGCCCCGTTTGCTGCATTCCCACCTGGCTGCGGATGCAGGGGGTAGACGAACCTGGACCTGCCCTAGTTAAGGGACAAGCACCCCCTCCCCCAGCTGTGCTCACTGGAACTGCAGCGGCCATGGACAGACACGTCTCACCTGGCCCCAAGCTGCTTCAGTGACAGAGGGCTGGAGTTGCCCTTGCTCCCCAGGCCAGCCTGCAGACGGAACCCCGCCTCCCAGAGCCACGATTTCAATGAAGCCTCTCCATTCGCATGTAATTTTCCAAAAAACCAAAAATGAATCGCGTTAAGGACCCGAGCCACGCCGGGTAAATCTTCTAGCCCTTAATACTGAGCATCAATGAATCATACTGAAAAGCAGCTGGGGTGCACGGGATTTCTCTGCTCACCAGGGCAAGGATAGATAGTCTGGAGATGATCTCTGAACCTCCAGCTGTTTCCTGTCTCTCAAGGAACCATTTTACCCAGCAAATGGACTGATGGACGTTTCCAAGACGAAAGCCCTTCGCGTCAGCTCTGAAAGTCGTGACACCTAGATGCTTGCCAGGAAGAGGCTGTAACATTACTCACGGCAGCAGCCTCCCCATTGAATCTTTGGGGTGCACCGAAGCAGACCCACACGGTGCAAACTGAACGGAGACTTGAATCACAGACCAGAACACTGGAACTGGAAGGGACCTTGCGAAGTCACCAAGTCCAGTTCCCTGCCCTCACGGCAGGACCAAACACCATCTAGATCATCCTGACAGGAGTCTGTCCAACCTGCTCGTACATATCTCCAGTGATGGAGATTCCACAACCTCCTTAGGCAACTTATTCCAGTGTTTAGCCCCCCCGGACAGGTAGGAAGTTTTTCCTACTGTCCAACCTCAACCTCCCTTGTTGGAATTCAAGCCCAACTTTGAAGCTGATACGAGTATCCAAGCCGGAACCAGCTTGCTCAGCCCACAGATCGCACCTCCCCACGACTACTGACACCCAACATTTAACTGGTTAACCGATTATGTGGGATCTCGGATGGGTAACCACTCCAGCTTGCTGGAGCTGCCCCCAGTCCTGCTCCTAGCCCTGTACTGGGGCTGGCTGCTGGCTCCCAGCCCCCAAATGGGTCCAGAGGTGGCTGCTGGCTCCTAGCTCCCAGCCCCCACCAATTACCAGTTAAACAGAGCCAGGAAGCATCACCCATTAAAGGTGATGCTCACCGGTGAACCGGTTAACTGTTCACATTCCTACCAATAACCCCCTTCCATCGTTCACTAATTTACCGAATATCTATCTAGGAATATCTCAGGAATATCTCTCTGTATCTAAGGAAAGAGTTCCACTGTCAGCCACTTTGCAGTAATTCAAAGCATCCGAACTCTCGCATGCTGATGGGCGATCCCTCGTTGCTGAGTCGGATCATCTTCCGTGGGGGCTGTGGACCCTCTGGTGGCTGGTAAGGCCGATCCTTGAACCACAAGTTCTATCACAGTGAGGACAGATGTTTCCAGATTCAACAAGAGGCTGCTGGCCATGACTCGAAGCCAGTCTCCCCTGCCTCTTCTCCTCCCCCGCTTGTTGGTGGGTCTATTCAAAATGCAGGGAGCCGCCGCATAAGACTTGTCTCCATTTTAAGCCGTCCTGGTGAGCGTCTCTCAAGTGTCAGCATCCATGTTAAAACAATGGGAAGTTCTGTGGCACCTTATAGACTATGATTTATTGGAGCATACGCTTTCGTGGGCAAAGACCCACTTCATCAGATGCATCTGTTCACATCCCTACCAGATGCATCTGACGAAGTGGGTCTTTGCCCACGAAAGCGTATGCTCCAATAAATCTGATTGGGTACATCTACTCTAGCCCCCTAGATCGATCTAGAGAGGCTAATGAGGGTGACCGGAATTGCAAATCAAGCCCGGGATTTAAATATCCCACGCTTGATTTGCATGTTCCCGGCCGGTCGCCATTTTAGAAATTGACTAGCCCGAAGTAACTGCCCGCGTCTACATGCAGCAGTGAAACGGGATTCCGATTTAAAGCCCCTAATTCGAATTAGGTGGTAAACCTCATTGCAGGAGGAATACCACCTAATTCGAGTTAGGGCTTTAAATCGGAAGCCCGTTTCACTGCTGCATGTAGACGCGGGCAGTTACTTCGGGCTAGTCAATTTCTAAAATGGCGACCGGCCGGGAACATGCAAATCAAGCGTGGGATATTTAAATCCTGGGCTTGATTTGCAATTCCGGCCGCCCTCATTAGCATCCCTAGATCGATCTAGGGGGCTAGTGTAGACGTACCCTTAGACTATAAGGTGCCACAGGACTTCTCGTTGTTTATGCAGATGCAGACTAACAAGGCTACCCCTCTGATACTTAGCATCCATGTTGCACTTCAAGTGATCCTTCAGCAAGTCCTTCGAACGCCTCCGCTGTCTTCCCATGGGACGGTGTCCTTCTTCCAGCTGAGAAAACAGGACCTGCTGACGGAGGCGATGGTCTGGCCTCCGAACAATGTAACCAGACCAGCAAAGTTGCTGACGGGTGCTCCTTGCCTCAATACCGGTGGTCTTTGCCTCTTCCAGAACATTGTTGTGAGGGCGCCTGGCTTCCCATTGGATCTTCAAGATCAAGCGGAGGCAGCTTTGGTGATACCACTCAAAGACTTTCAAGGGGTTCCCCTTTTTGCCACACATGACACCCTGCAATTTCTGAAGGGCATGGGTGGAGTCTCCAGGTGCTAGGCAGCTCCAAAGCTACAATACTTACTACTAATGCTTAGTCCTGCCATGCGTGTCCTGTCCTGGAGTAGATGATCTCTCTGTGTTCTTTCCAGTCCTATGATTCTCTGATTCTCATACTGAAAGGACTGGGCAAAATTACTAGCACAAGCTAGCGATGGTAGGAATAAGAGAACCGTTCCATTTAAATTCAGGGTTGTTTTTTAAAAATCTATATTAGTCGAAAAAAATGCTGCAATTACGCCTCTTGTTCTTTATATGAAAGACAGGCTGGATCGTGTTTTGTAATCGTTTATCGGCAATCACTGCCTATTGTTCATTGCTCACATGAAGTCCCCACCCCTCGTGTCCTTCTGTGTGGCTGCTACCTAGCTCT
This sequence comes from Pelodiscus sinensis, assembly GCF_049634645.1. NCBI lineage: Eukaryota > Metazoa > Chordata > Testudines > Trionychidae > Pelodiscus > Pelodiscus sinensis. The sequence goes on along the minus strand of NC_134732.1, from coordinate 21,953,529 downwards.
CTGCGAAGCAACGAAGGGTTATAGACCTTCGGGTGGAAAATAGCCAAGTGCCGCGGGGGATCCCTTAAAACAGCCTGGAAATGCCCCTCGCATAAAGAAACAAAAGGGACGTGAGAGACACAAGAGGGTGGAATTGAAAAGAATTAGAGGGGGAGGGGGGAAGTCTGCCGTGTTAAGAAGCTGGCAGCCCAGTGGTGGTTCCCCTGGGGCTCTAGGCCAGGCCTGGGCAAAACACCCTTCGGGAGCTGGATCGGGCCCGGCAAGCCACTGGATCCAGCCCGCGGACGCAGCAAGGAGCCGCTGGAAGACTCCTTTGCTTGCCCCGCCCCCACACACCGGCAGCCAGGCCAGTTGTGTTTCAAAATTGTGAGCAGGGGAAAGGGGGGTGGTGCTTCATGGCTGCTCCCGCCCCCAGCACAATCCCATTGGCCAGGAGCTGCCAGTTTGAAAACCAGGCAGCATGCAAAGTACCAGTCCCCCCTCCCCTCTGGCTTTTATTCACAGAGCACATGGCCCTGCAGCTTGTGGGGGGGTGGGGCGGGCTCTTGGTGGAGAACCCTGCAGGGCTGCTGGCCGGACGTCTCACTGGTAAGTCTCCTGGCCAGAGCCTGCCGCTGGCAACCAGTCCCCCCTCCCCCCAGCCATTGCCACCCCTCCCCCCACTCCTGCCCTCTACCCCACATAAACAAAACCCTCTGCCCCCTCCCAGACCCAGACCCTGCCCCAGGTCACAACCCAAACCCCTACACCCCAATCCCATGCCCCAGGTCGCAACCGCCTCCTTCACCCAAACTCCCTCCCAGACCTCACAGGGCCTCCTGCACCCGAGACACTCACCCCAGGGTGGGCAAGACAGCCTCTGCGGGTCGGATCCAGCCCACCAAGCTTGCTGATCTGACCCGCGGCCTCCCTGCCACTCTCGCGCCCCTAGGCCAATCAGGGTCTGTGGGCAGGGAAGCATCCTAGCCCCACCTCTTCCACCCGAGGCCTCACCCCTTCTGGGGCAGCCCGTGACCACTTCTGAAATTTGTGAAGTGACCCCCCTTCAAAAATGATTGCCCCACCCCTGTTCTAGGCTGTGGGTTCCGTTCCCTGCCCCATCTATGACCTGAGGCAAGTCACTGAGCTTAAGAAACACCCATGAGCCTAAGTCGCATTTTAAAAAGCGACATCGGGCATTTAGGAGCCCAAGTCTGACTGGAAATCAATGGGCATTTGGCTCTTGAATCCCTCCGTGCCTTGTGGAAATAGGGCTGAGGTTCATAAATCATTCAGGTGCTTTTGAAAACATTACCCATAATCCCTCTGGGCCTCCTCTCCCTCTCCGTACAAGAGGGCTAACAGCACTTCCCTGCCCCACAGGGCTTTGTGAGGAGAAATACACTAAAGGTGGTGAGACGCTCAGACACTCCAATAACCATTGAAGTCCTATAGCTACCTCCCAGGCATCACATAGCAAAGGAGAAATTAGCATGGGGAGTGCTTAGTTTGCCACGGGAGTCAGGCTAGATCAAAGAAACAATCCCAACAGCTTGACTTCTCAAGAAGTTCAAATATAGAGGCAAACGTTGCCGTTCCAAACCGGGCTTAAGCCAAAGTCCCTAACTGGGCTGTGAGTCTGCAATCTGCAGCCAGGTCTTAATTCTCAGCTTTCTTCCCTCACTAGTGTTATTTGTATTGTAAGTTCTTATGGAGTTGGGACATTCTTTTTTATTTTGTGTTTGTACAGCACTTAGCATAGTGAAGTTTTGGTCTACGACGGCGGCTCCTAGGGTACGTCTAGATTACAGGGTTTTGTTGACAAAAGTGGACTTTTGTCGATAAAACTATTCCTACGTCTACACTACTGCCGAGTTCTGTCGACATAACGTCAACAGAACTCGGCAGTTTTGTCGACGGCAGTGAACCTCATTCTTCGAGGAATAATGCCTTTTGTCGACAGAGTTCTGTCGACAGAAGGCATTATTGCATCTACGCTCGCCTTTGCGTCTACACTCTCATGTCAACACAGCGGCTTGCTTTGTCGACAGAACTTGATGCAGTCTAGATGCTCTTTGTCGACAGAAGCTTTGTTGACAGTATCTGTCGACAAAGACGCTGTCGACAAAAGCTTATAGTCTAGACGTACGTATTAGTGCAAAACAAATGAATAAACATAATAAATCCATCCCTAAGTTTTATAGGGTGAAAACCTATCAAAATGCCCATGGGCCTCAATAGGATTTCACCCATAGGCTAATAGTTGGCAAAAGTGCCGCCCTTTACTAATCAGTTGCAATTGGTACTTGCTCTGCTTCTGCGCAAGCGAAAAGATTTCAAATATTAAATCCAGTTCATTTAAAGAAACAACACTACCCGTCTCACACTGCCTGAGCCTCCTAACTGACAGCTTTGGTCCAGCTCTGTTTGAAGAGTTTGAAAGCAGTGTTCCTTTCATTTCCCCAGCTAACTCCCTTTGGATTTGGGGGGTGGGGTGGGATCTAACGCTAGCTCCAGCCATCCAGCACGAGGCATAATTAGGTTCTGGAAAACGCCCGGGAGTTCTGTAGAACTTCAGAGGAAAGAGCAAATCTCTGCGAACCAAGAGATCAAAGGCTACTTACACAAATCAAATACATGTAAACCAGGGTACTAAGCAAAAGATTTTTACGCACCTGTGCTCAGTATCCCAAAGCGTTTACAAAGTAGCAAGGCATTTATAGGATGCGCACTGGCTGAGGGCCATGAATACGTACATTCGAATACATTCACAAATGCATTACACATTACTTTGGCTATTGCATACGGTTTAGTACGGGAAAAGAACGTTTGCCATCATTCAGGGTTACTTTTCTTGAAGAAAAAAAAAACCCGTAGGAGGGTGTGATGGAGTGGATTAAGCCCCGGTGCCCCCTATAAGAGGCAGAGGCCTTGCCCCACTCCATCCCAGCGAGAGGAGCAGAAGAGAGGTCCTCCACGCAGGATAGAGTGGCTGTCTCTGCGGTGGCCAATCAGGGCCCAGCAGACCAGTATAAAAGGAGCTGCTGGGCTCGGGCCTGGCACTTCCTCACAGGAGCTTGACCCAGGAGAACAGCAGCACTGCAGACAGCTCCGAGTGTAAGCAGGGCGGGCGTAGGGTGGGAGGAGGCTTGTGCACTCCCCCCGCCCCCCCCCCCGCCAATTAGAGTCTGGGGGTGGGGGAGCTGCATGAAGCTTCCTTCACCCTGCCCCAGCCCTGCAAGGAGCACGGCACTTCAAAGTGCCACGAGCTCCTTGCTGGGTGGGAGGAGGCTTTGTGTGCTCCCCCACCCCCAGGCCTTGATTGGCCTGGAGGTGGGGGAATGTGTAAAGCCTCTTCCCACCCTGCCAGGGGAATGGGTGCCTAGTGGGAAGGGGGGGCAAAGTGGTCTGGGGGTGGGGTAGCCCAGAAGCATCCTGGCCCCGCCCCTTCTGGTTTAGGCCCCACCCCTTCTTGGGTGGCTTGGGGCCACTTCAAACATTTTTGAAGTGGCCCCCGGCCAAAAATTATTGCCCAGCCCTGTCCTAGCCTCAGAACCTTGTGGCCCCAGAGAGGGCAGAATCTGGGGGAAGTGACCCAGGGAGCAAGGAAGTACCAGACGGCCAGGCAAAGAGCTTACCCGATCCCCCTCGGGCACAGAGGGGCGCTCACAAAGGGGTGGGATGTGTTGTTTCCACCTAGAAAGGCAAAAGGGACTTTACTTCAAGGTCTCACTGGACCCTCACACGACAACCCATCTATCTACGTTTTTATAAAGACACTTACCACCATGAAATCTGAGCATCTTCTGCACAAATTACAACATATGGGCCAGAGCGATTTAATGAAATCCAGAGAGGAAGTTTGACAATGAGAAATCCTACACAGTTAACGCCCACTATAGACGGTGATAACCAACTGTCTATTCATTTCCTGTTTCCTAGAGCAAAGGAAAAGCTATCGATTTGGATTTAGGCTTTGTGGAGGATAGAACTTGTTACTCTGAAAGTACACCCGATGCATAATGAAGATAAAGGCTTAGATTGTAAGCTTTTGGGGTCTAGGGACCATCTTTTTGTCCAATTTGTGCAGTGCCTAGCACAATAGGATGCTGGATCCTAGGTATTCCTGCAATATCAACAATTAATAGTAAAGGAATCCATGTCACTCCAAATGCAAATGGCACTGTGGAATCGGTACGTGTGGAATGCAGAGAGTCGGGATTTTATCGTGTGGGGTGGTCCATAAATAATGCAGCCTAGAAGTGAACTTGGAGACAGGTGTGTCTGATGGTCCCTGGATCGCCTTACCAGAGTTTCAACAAAAGAGCCACAGTCATCAGCAATCCCACCTTTGCCCAGTAAAAAGGCACAGAAGCCAGACAGAATTCTTGTGACCTGACGTTGACTTCATTGCGAGTTGTGGATCCTCAGCAAAGGACTTGAGCCAAACTACAATCGTGTGTTGACTTTTTGCCCATGGGTAAGTTTCAGCACTAAGCAGGATCTGGCCCCTCGTGTTGATTGAGTTGGGGTTGATCCTGCTTTGGGCAGGGGGCTGGATTTGGTGACTCCTGAGGTCTCAGTCAGCCCTGGGATTCTAGGATTCTATTACATACAATGTCTCTTTAAGCTCACTTGAAATACTTGAACAGATTCACTCGGGGGAGCGCAGCAGCTCACAAAGGAAACAGCTTTTAAGGAAGGTAAATGACATTTGGAGTGTTTGATATTTTCTGTTAGTGGAGATGAATTTTCCTTCTGATGAGAATGGCAAAATGGTTCCATTAACACAAGGCCCTCTGTTCCCAAACAGCTCACACCGATCTTAAAAAAATACTGCCACCTATTTAAATATTGAAGACATTTAGACAACTGTACTAACCGGCTCCAGCCATGTTTTACTATCTGCTATAGTCCCTTTAAAAAAAAAAATCAGCCGGACATCATGCAATCACATTTCTGCATCCTTCAAAGCATTTCACAGGCAGCTTCCATGAAAAAAGAGTGACTCGATTTCTTATCAAAATCACCTCTATGCCAGAACATTCGTTTCCTTAGCGGTACATTAATATCAGGTCACCAATATTGTGCTATTTCTCTTGAAGCACTTCCCTGGGCCAGCTACTTTACAACACATAACAGTAGTTCCAGACAGGAAGGCTGTGTCTAGACTGCATCCCTTTTCCGTAAAAAGGATGCAAATTAGACACAATGCAATTGCAAATGAAGCGGGGATTTAAATCCCCCCCCCGCTTCATTTGCATAAACATGGCTGCCGCTTTTTTCCGGCTCGGAGCTTTGCCAAAACAAGCGCCAGTCTAGACGCGGATCTTTCAGAAAATAAAGCCTTTTCCGAAAGATCCCTTATTCCTTATTTTAAGAGGCAACCGGGGCATTTCTTCCCTGGCCGATCTCCCTTGAAAATACTGATCTGGCCAGACAGTGCTTAGGGTGCGTGAACTGACATTATAGCATCATGGCTGCCACTCAGTCCAGGTCTACAGTAGGCCTGGCAGGTTGGTTTAAGGTACACAACTCCGGTGACGTCAAATACGCAGCTGGAGTTGACTTATCTTAGTCTTGGTGTCACCCTCGCTGCGGGAGGCCCATGGGAGCAAACGCTCCCATCAGCTTCCCTTCCTCCTCACGGCTGGCCAGAGCTGCCCTCAGCATTCGATTTAGTGGGTCTTTACTAGACTCGCTAAATGGAACGCCAAAACGTTGTTCTCCAGCGTGATGAGTGAAGATGTGCCTGCAGAATACATCCTGTGTAGTCCTGCACAATAAACTAGTCTATAGATGGAGAAAAAAAAGTCTTCATATACTACAAAACAGCAATAAAACCCAAGATAAGGCCAACTGTGGTTACTTCACAGGATCAGTTTTGAAGTAAGAGTTTCAACTTTTACCAAAAAAAACCCAAGTGGGATTGGATGACAATCAATAAAGGGTTAAAGTAGCGTGGCTACAAAGCAAATCTGTTTTGCAGTGTGTGTAAAGCGCAAATACTCAGTTGCATAGTATTATATGGGTATGATCATTCTTTAGAGCCTGGTCTAAACTAGACCAGGAAGGTTGGCTTAACATACGCAACTCCAGCTATGTAAAATTCATAGCTGAAGTCGGCTTACTTTATGCTGAACTCGGCACCATCTTCACAGACAGAGGCTGACAGAGCAAACACCATCAGCTTCCCTTACTCGTCACAAAAAGAGGAGTACCAGCCCCCAACGGGGGCTGCCCTCAGCATTCGATTTAGCAGGTCTATATTAGACCTGCTAAATCGAATGCCATAAGATCAACCTCTGGAGTGTCGATCTGGTAAGTACAGACATGTCCTAGGTGCTTATGTCAGGGTCGAAGCAGCTGTATATATACCCGCCTTTGGATTGAACAAAAAAAGGAACCTGCAGTTAAACTTGTACTATGGTGGTATCTTGCATTATTATTTATTATTATTTTATTAATCTATCCTAACTGTCAGCATGGTTAACGACTGGAATAAAATTGCATAGAAAGTTTGTGGAATCTCCATCACTGGAGTTTTTTAAGACAGGTTAGACACACATTTGCCAGAGATGGTCTAGACTAAAAAAAGTCCTGCCATGAGGGCAAGGGATTGGATTGGATGACATCTTGAGGTCCCTTTCAGTCCTATGATGATTATTAATAATAATTCCAATGCCTATGAGCAAGCAGCAGTAAGTGTGATTCACAATATTGATTTTATTTTACTTACTGCTCGGGAGTTGAATAATTTATTTGCAATAAAAAAGCAGGAAGAAGAGAAATGAGTGGAGAATATGTTGTGGGGTTTTTTGATTATTTGTTTTGAAACATTAAAGATTGGCACTTAGGAGCTTGCTCTTATAATTGCTAGTGCAAATGAATCCAGATTGTGTAATTAAAGTCTGAGTGCTGCTCCATTCCCTTACAGATAATCACCAATTTGTTCCAAAGATGCTACTTTTTTGCCCCTAAGACGACACTCAAAATATCCTTGGGCCCAAAGACTCACCACCCACCATCGTGGGAAGTACTTTGACTTCAATTTCTTTATTGCCGAGTAATTATCAGGAATAAATTAAGTCTTTCAACTCAATTAAAAGCAGAATAATTCATTGCAAGCTGTTAAAATTAAAACTGACCATTGTGCCTTGCACTTGATTACCATAAGCACTTGATTGAGCAAAGAATATGCAGCCAGGAGTCACAAGGAAAACCACACCATCCGTTTCTTTTCTCTTTGTACGTTTTCTTGATCTGAAATGGCCCAGGTTCAGTTGTGTGGGACCAAAAAGCACTGGCAACGGAGGACTAAGACAAGTTTTATTTTGGATTTTATTTAGTGTCCTGTCAACATTCATGTCAAATTCCTAGTAATATAAATAGGCATAAGGACACATATGAAAAGCCCCTGGGTTTCTTAAACGCAACTCCTGCATGGCCAAGAAATTCATGCAATTTGTGCAGCTGTAAACTTACTGTGAAAGTGAGGAATCCACACTGAAATCTTCTGCAGGGGGCCTACAGACACAGAGCAAAAGCATCATAACACTGAGACAAACATCAACTACACCGTAAGAGTTAGCGGCAGGAAAGGACAGGCGGAGAGCGACAGACCTGTTCAAGGAAACTAACATAACACAAAGAAAACCAGTCATTACAATGAACCAAATTCAATGCTGCGCCATCAGGATCAACGGAACTGCATGCAATTATCTGGGACAGAAGTTGGGTACGAGCCTGTTGCTATGCTCTTTAACATACTAGCTAGTGTGGACTGGATGTTAGGCACCGCACAATATTAGGTAACAGATTTTGGCGGGGGGATTAATTTTTTTTTAAGGCTCCGCTATATTGTTTCTCTACAGATGAAAAAAAATAGAAGTTTTGTTTTTTTGCAAAGTGTATTGCTGCCCTATTTTAACGCCACGGCCTATCCGTTGGAAATCACTTTGCCCTTTTTGGCATTGCTCCTGGGTTCCGCACTGGGTTTATCCTGAACGCGTCTGCTGTTGTTTGACACTTGCTGTGCATTAGACAAAAGGGAGACAGATAAGAAGCCGAACAAAGCAGCACACCGAGGGCGGCATTAATGGCACTAATGATGGGAAGAGGCGATGGAGTAAGAACACAAGGAGCACAAAAGAGAGAGTGGGAGGCAAAGGAAACATTGTGTTCCAAACAGCCCTCCTGGAATGCTCATGTACTGTATTAGCAAATCACACCTCTGACAGGTACCCCTCTGTCTTCCCCTAGTTTGTTAAGTGGCTTGATTCTGCTCCGAAGCCAGCTCCATCACAAACTCCTCTTCCTCAGCACGGCAGGACTCTATCATAGAATCATAGAGCACTAGGACTGGAAGGGACTTCGAGAGGTCATCGAGTCCAGTCCCCTGCCCTCATGGCAGGACCAAATACTGTCTAGACCATCCCTGATAGACATTTATCTAACCTGCTCTTAAATATCTCCAGAGATGGGGATTCCACAACCTCCCTGGGCAATTTATTCCAGTGTTTGACTACCCTGACAGTTAGGAACTTTTTCCTAATGTCCAACCTAAACCTCCCTTGCTGCAGTTTAAGCCCATTGCTTCTTGTCCTATCCTCAGAGGCCAAGATGAACAAGTTTTCTCCCTCCTCCTTATGACACCCTTTTAGATACCTGTAAACGGCTATCATGTCCCCCCTCACTCTTCTCTTTTCTAAACTAAACAAACCCAATTCCTTCAGCCTTCCCTCATAGGTCATGATCTCTAGACCTTTCTTCATTCTTGTTGCTCTTCTCTGGACCAGAGTCACAGACCAGAAGACTCTGCTACGCTCACACTATTTTTAAGGTGTAATCAGATCCACACAACTGCCTCTTCAGTTGCCTGGTACAGCCACTCCCCGACTTACGAACACACCGACTTACGACCATCCGTACTTACGACCAACCTCCCATTAACCCCATTATAATATTTTCGAGTTGAGAACCATGTACGCCAAGTTTTTCGAACAGTGAGGGTAGCACGTTTTAGGGTATTTCCGACTTGCGACCAAATCGAGTTACGATCAGGTGTTCGGAGTGTAACCTGTCTTAAGTCGGGGACTGCCTGTACTTTAAAAAAAAAATACCGAACATGGCGGGGAAAAATTGGTTGAGCAAAACAAACGGGACCAAAGTTGTTGAGGAAAAGAAGAAAAAAAATGGCACAAAAGAAAGAGACACTGTGCCTTTAAATCCCCACGTTCACGGCTGGTATTTTCTGTTCTTTTTACCGGACAGAGGCTGCAAATACCAGGCCAATCCCTGGTGTTCAGCGGGAAAGCCAGCAGCCCACTCGTGAGATGACTTAGGCTACAATACCGCAGACTCCCCTGGCCTGCAGACCCTGCCATCCCCGACGCCTTTACGGCCACACCAGCCCAGTTCCTGCACAACACCCAGAGTCAAGCTGGATCTGACCTCAGCTGGCATTCAGGTCATTGTGCGGCAGGTGAAGGCCAGCTGGGGAAGACGGCTGAAGCCCCGCCCCTTCTGCCCAAAGCCACATCCCTCCCCTGAGAACATGCCCCTTGCCACGTTCCCCCTCCTTGACAGCTGGGCAGTGGAGGCAATTTTGGGAAGGCAATGCCTTCCCTTGCCTGCCTGACCCACCGCCCAGAGTGCTGTCTCCACGCTGTCGGAGCTGCCCTCCCTTGGCCATTAATCAAGATTCTGCTTGGGACGATCAGGAAGAGGTGCTGGAACAGTTTTCGGAGTGGGGGTGCCAAGCTGCACCCCTCCTTACGCCTGTCCACTCCCCTCACTGCTCCCTAGACCTACGGACAGCAGCAAGGACCCGGCATGGTGTCCGGGTGGGACGCCGCATACGGAGCCAACAGCTGGGTGGGATCCTGGGGCCGAGAGTGAGGTCCCCCAGGCCAAGCAGGGAAGCTCCAGGCAGAAGTGGAGCCCACGGTAGGGGCATGGGGCCAGCAGCAGGGATCTCCGGTGGCAGGGGCACAGGGCTGGCAGGTGGGCCGCTGACTGCAAAACCTGCCCCTCTCCACATGCCTCCTTCCCACGCCTGTGGCAGGAAGGGTGAGACCGGACCAGCCTCCCAAAGCATTTGGGAAGCAAAACGCTGTGGCCCAGTGTGACGGCGCATGGGGGGTCTCCCGTCTCCTGCACCCCGAAATGGCACAAACAGACTGCAGCAGCCGGTGGAATAGAGGAAGTTTATTGCCTCTCCAGGATACAGCACAGCACAGATGTAGTCTGGTCACAGAGCTGGGCTAGGATGCCTCAGGCCCCCTTGAGGTGGGGGGAGACTGGGCCCCTAAACTCCAGCCCCTTTCCCTAGGCTGTCTCCTCCATGCTCCAGACCGAAACTCACTAACCCTCTTCCAGCCCTGCCCCCCAGCCAGGGCAGCATTCCACCTTCCTTTGTTCCTCTCCATGGGGGGTGTCTGGCCACTGGTTTGCATAGTGACTCATCCTGTTTTGCTGGGTCGTGGTACCCACGGCAGCCAGTGGGGGTTACCCCAGAGCCAGCAGCATAGAAACCAGCCAGGTACCCCCACTACGTCACACCCAGCAGTTCCCACGAGGACCTAAACATCGCTCTGCCTTTGTTTAATGAATAGCCCCCAGGAAAAGCTGAGGACGTTTAGCCCCGACGCGCAGTCCGACGGTGCGGAGCCTTTCCCCCGCGTCGCAGAGACCACGCTTGCTGCAGCTGGGGCTGACGTTAGTTTTCCACACAACCCCGGCCAGATTCCGCTCCCCGGAAGCCGTGGGCCACGGTCCCGCCGAACACACGCTACTGCGTGTAGAGCATTAACTTAGAAGCTTTTGCGTATCGGTAAATCAGTTCATTGACTACACTATTACATCCCTGCTACCGACGCAAACTCCCTCCAGGAGGGGAGTCCAAATTCCAAGAGCCGTCACTTTCGGTGTGAACGTAAGAATGGCCAGACTGGGTCAGACCAAAGGTCTGCCGACAGGGGCCAACGCCAGGTGCCCCAGAGGGAAGGAATAGAACAGGGAACCCTCACAGTGCTCCCTTCCGTCACCCGTTTGCAGACAAACAGAGGCTAGAGACTGGGCTAGGTGTGTCTGGATGAACAGTTAGTGTGGGGCCAGCTGGAGTATAAGTCTACCTCACGCCAGCCCGCCACACACACACAGATCCCTAGTGCACCAGGAGGGTCTCCATTTCTAAGTGCCCTATGAGACTGTGTGTGAGAAGCAGCAGAACCTCCCCAAGAATGAATGTTTGGCAGGCTGGCGTGAGGTAGGTTTACACCTCCTCAGTTTGCCCCACATTGTTAGAGACAAGTCCTTCACCTCTCTGTGCTCCGGTTCCCCATCTGTGAAATGGACACAACAACCCCTCCCCGGGGAGCTGAGAACAGCAATCCATTCAGGGTTGTGAGGTGCTCCGCACGCGAATGGGGGGCTGGATGAGTCTCGGGGGGAGAGAATGAAGAAAGTCTTGAGTAAGCAGAGCTGAGACCTCTGGGATTGTTGTCAGAGGTTACAGACCCGACTGGGTTGGCGCTACCAGTCCAGTCACAGGAGCTGGCTAGAAAAACACCAACATTTCTGCTGAAGTTTCAAAGTATTTCCGCTGCCCTGCATGCTGGCAAAAAACCTGCCAGTTTGTTTTCATGACCGTTTCTCAGGATAAAATTTCCAAACACACCGTGAGAACGAGCTCTTCCTGTCATGCAACAGGGGCCCGGAGCGTCCCACGACACCCAGACACTGCACTGAAGCGCCGTGTGAGTCGTGGACGCAGTCACATTGGGGTACGTAGCACACGGCGCTTTGAGCACCGGCATCGCTCTGTTCAGCTCCAGCCTGTGTCTTAAATGGACCAGCGCCCCTCAGGAGACTGCGAGTCCGCGTGCCAAATGCCCAAACCCCACATGGATCGATACTCAAATCACACGAGGATTGTTTGTGGATGAAGGAGTCAGCACCTCAGAGCCTGCATGTTCCCAGAAGCCACTGGGCCTCTGGCTTCGGCTACCCTACCGACACATGTCGGTAGAGCGGCGTTGCTAAGGGGCGTGGGTTGGCGCTGTAGTTCAACCCACCTGACCCCCAGTGGAGACAGAACTATGCTGACAGGAGGCCTTCTCTCACAGACACAGCCGCCACCCTGCGGGGAGGCAGATAAACTACACCCATGGGAGAAGCTCTCCCATCAGTGCAGGTAGAGTCGTCACTAAGCACGGCAAAGCTGTACGCACTGACAAGTCCTCTCTTAGGCAGAGACGCCATTGTTGGTCGAACGATCCATCTGTTGGTCGATTCGTTCCTTCCTTAGGATACACCGCACGAGCCCTCAGCTGCCTTGCATGGAAACTGGTTTTTCCTGTAGGCTTACACGAGCAAAATGGCACAAAACAACAGACAGCTGGATCTGGCAACCAGCTCTGAGGTGACCACGTATACAAAGCGCTGGACATGGTCTCTAGCCTGGTCCCAGCCCGGAGAGGAACTCTGGAAAGTGTCTCTCTCTCGCCAACAGAAATGGGTCCAATTCAAGAGATAACCTCCCTCACCTCAACTCTCGTGGAGGGCTTGAAATAGCTGCTTGTGGGTTGGCACCCTGCCGCTTTGTAAGACGAGTGCCGTGCAAAACGCCACAGAGGAGAACTATTTATAACTTACGTGCGGTCGCCGGCAAGGGCCAGCATTTCTCCTGCCCGTGCACAAGCTGCCACATCTGTTAGAAATGAGGTCTCGCAAGGACTCAAGTTACTTTACAGATAGCCTCGTGTGTGTGCTGTGCCAGCAAAAGAACGGACAGTCCATTGGACTCAGCGTGGCGGGTCAAGAAACTGGCTCCGAAAGGCCAAAGAGAAAGTCACCCGTGCAAAGAACATGCAAGGATGATGCCTAGTAAAAGATATTTGCATAGCCTAGTCTCTGATCTTTGCATTCTTCCATTCTTGCCAACTTAACCTTGTCGCTTCCCCCCAGTAACACAGGACGCTGATTACAATTCCAGCTAAGAAGATTATAAACCATTTATCATCTAGAGCTCTAAGAAACATGAGCTATGAGGGAAGACAAAGAACTGGGCTTGTTTAGTTTAAAAAAGTGAAGACAGAGAGGGGACAGGATAGCGACTTTCAAGTATCTAAAAGGGTGTTACAAGGAAGAGGGAGAAAAATGGCTCTTTGGCCTCTGAGGACAGGACAAGAAGCAGTGGGCTTAAATTGCAGCGAGGGAGGCTGAGGTTGGACATTAGGAAAAACTGCCTACCTGTCAGGACGGTTAAACACTGGAATCAATTGTTCAGGGGGGTTGTGGAATCTCCGTCACGGGAGATATTTCAGAGCAGCTTGGACGGACATCGATCAGGGATGCTCTAGATGGTGCTTGGTCCTGCTGTGAGGGCAGGGGACTGGACTTGATGATCCCTTCCAGTTCTAGTGTTCTAGGCGTCTGTGATTTATGGCCTCTGCTCCGCTTCTGAAAACCTTCTACATCACTTCCCTCCAGCATCACAGGCTCACTCGACCACCGGGAGCCTTTTATCTTATGCCCAAACAGCTCCTGTTCCACTGAGCCCAATGTGACTGCAACTCACTAGATCAGGGGTTTTCACACGGCGGGTCATGACCCAGTGCTGGGGTGCAGAATGTCAGGGGCTGGGTCTTGTTGTTGCTGGGGGATCAGGTGAGCAGTGAGGGCGCTAAGGCAGCTCCCTGCCTGTCCTGGCACCGCAGACTGTGTTGCTCCCCAGAAGCAGCCGGCAGCAGCCCCAGCTCCTGTGTGTTTGTGGGGGAGGGGGGGGGAGTGCACACGGTTCAGTGCACTTCCCCGGCTTGAGGCAAGCCCCACACACCCATTGGCTGGGAACCTGTTGCTGGCTGCTTCTGGGGCCAGCATGGTCTGCAGGGCCAGGAGAGGCAGGAAGCTGCCTTAGCCCCCTTCTGCACCGCTGACTGAGAGCCGCTTGAGGTCAACCCCCCCTACCCAAGTCCTGACCCTCCCCCCACAAAGCCGGAGCTCCTCCTACACCCCAAAGCTCTCCTTCGCCCTGTCCCAGAGCCCACACTCAAGTCAAATGATGTTGGGTCGCGGCGCCAACAATTTTCTTCAACTCGGTTATGAGAAAAAAAGTTTGAAAACCAGTGATCTGGAGTCCTGGGGGCAGGCAAGTGAAAAGGCTCCAACATCAACTGCCCCGGCCTTCCAAAGCGCCACGAAAAGATGAAGGCTCACAGCAAGACCAGCAAGCTGCAGGACTGGCCCCTGGCTACTGACTCTCTGTGTGCAAGGGACCAAGCCGGTGCCCCTCCTGTAGCTCCCCCTCCCTCCTAGAAAAGCCTTCCCGATTCAGGGTTCAGCAGGAGTCCGGGGCTAGCTCCTCCAGGTGGTAATCAGAGGCAGGCAGAAAGGACTCATTTTTCAGACCTCATTCAAAGGCAGATGCCGCATCCAACAGGCTACCTTCAAGCGCAACCACGAGACAGCTACCAGATGAAGTCACCTGCTGCATGCAATTATTAGGGGTCAGAGTCATTTACAAGAGAATGAAGCCGAGAGCCTGCGTCCCCTAAATGAGGATACAAAACGATGCATGTGCCCCGTACCAGCACTGCATGAAAAGGAATTGGAGAGATGCACACCTAATAGTACCGATGCTTCGTCCAGCAAAGCACACCCAAACCACTGGACATTTCCCAGGTAAAACACACCAACGAGACAGACACACCTCAGTCTGGCGGGCTAACTTCAGAGACAGACCTATACCTTCTGCACACGTCCCGAATACAACTCAGTAAGACCAGCATCTCTGATGACCGCTGCCAGACTCCGCAAGTGGCCTATTTATCATGGCAACTCCCTGAACCTTCATGTACACCAGGGCTATATTTCAAAATAATCCCCATGAGGCTGAATTAAGAAGCGGAGCATCCACACGACCGAGCCTGTAATTTCGAAATAACAGGCCGCTGATTTCAAAATCAGAATGCCTGCTTTCCTCGAGGAATAATGCTACTTCTGAGAGGGTATGTCTACACTACCCCGCTAGTTCGAACTAGCGGGGTAATGTAGGCATACCGCACTTGCAAATGAAGCCCGGGATTTGAATTTCCCGGGCTTCATTTGCATAAGTGGGGAGCCGCCATTTTTAAATCCCCGCTGGTTCGAACCCTGTGCAGCGCGGCTACACGGGGCTCGAACTAGGTAGTTCGGACTAGGGTGCCTATTCCGAACTACCGGTACACCTCATTTCACGAGGAGTAACGGTAGTTCGGAATAGGAACCTAGTCCGAACTACCTAGTTCGAGCCCCATGTAGCCGCGCTGCACGGGGTTCGAACCAGCAGGGATTTAAAAATGGCGGCTCCCCGCTTATGCAAATGAAGCCCGGGAAATTCAAATCCCGGGCTTCATTTGCAAGTGCGGTATGCCTACATTACCCCGCTAGTTCGAACTAGCGGGGTAGTGTAGACATACCCAAAGTTATTTCGACATATTCCTCTGGTGCGGCTATTTCGAAAAAACGACTCCCCAGAGTCATTCGATGTAATGACTCCCAGTGCTCCCTGGGGGTCTAAGTCAAGGTAGCGTGTCCATATTAACAGAGCCCAGACTAATTTTGAGGCTTCCCCATAGTGTGGACAAGCTATTTCAATTTTGTTATTTCGGGAGTTATCAGGTCCAATTTAGTTATTTCGAAATAGCTTCCTAGCATAGACATGCCTTTATTCAGGTTAAATTAATCCCCAAGGGGATATTTCCAGAGCTAAGGGCAATAATGTCTCTATACAAACCTGGAATCTCTCTGAAGGAATTCTTTTAATGTCGTTATACCGTTCCTATAGATGCAGCATTAACATAAGCCCCCAGAGATGTGGGTTCATGTCGTATGACGTGTATGGGAAGAGATGAAATTTTGCCAGCTCTAACTCTGTTTCCCAGCTGCTCTGTCATACGTTGGGAGGCTACATTAGTTAGGAGGGAAAAGGATTTTTCCTCCACGAAGGGATCTTCTTAGGAATAAAGAACCCAAGGAGCTCTGTACAGATCCCCAGTTCTGTATACTTTAGAGATCTGGGAAAGAGCAGCCAGCCAGTCACGGTCTGATGGATTTTTTCATCCCCCCTCCCTTAACAGATGGTTTATTTTTCCTTCTCCTGTCTATAGTCTACGTCCTGTCAACTTGCACCGTTCTGCTTTCTGATCACCGCAACGCCCCATTAACTGTGCAAGGGTACGTCTAGACTACAGGGCTTTGTCGACAGAGGCTTTGTCAACAGATACTGTCGACAAAGCTTCCGTTGACAAAGAGCGTCTAGACGACAGCCAGTTCTGTCGACAAAGCAAGCTGCTTTGTCGACATGACAGTGTAGACGCAAAGGACAGTGTAGATGCAATAATGCCTTCTGTCGACAGAAGGGGGGAGGGGCTTATTATCCCGTGTTCCTTTTTTTTTTCTCGACCAAAAAATACAGTGTGTCTGGTATTTTTTGGGAGACCATCTGGCAACCCTATCAGTGAAGTTGGGGGAA